>NC_051186.1:101781586-102086004 GCF_013339695.2 Rhipicephalus sanguineus
TCGTCGCCAAGAGTCAAGCCGCACCTCAGGCCTAACGCCATTTTGCCCGTTCCTAGTGTTTTCGACGACCTGGCAGCCTACTCTACGAACCCGAAGCCGCCACCACAGTCGCTGACAGTTCCACCGCCACTGAAACCCCTGAAACAACCTCGAGAGCATTTGTGTGCAAGGCAGGTTTCCAGCTGCGATAAATGCATACCTGCCAAGTTTGGAGAAACGGAATCCGGGAGATCTACTCAAAGGGGGGAGGGGGGCGGGTATGAAGTATGCCGACCGCGGGGGTGGGGGGTACTGCAATAGCAATTATATGGACACTAGGCAGTTTTAGAATAGCGTACGCAAAGCTTTGCGTTGGCTTTTCACGCAACTGCGCATCCGTCGTACGCTAACCGCTAGCGGGCTCCCGTTAAGTGACGAAAATAGCGGGCCGCAAACGCTAACTTAGCGTACAATATTCTAAAACTGCCTACTCTCAGCGGGATTTTGCGGTCGCCGCTGATCTGTACAGAGTCCAAACCAATAACATCACTTACGCATCGTCTGTTTCACGTGCGAGTAAATGCGCGCCAGCGCAAGGGACGAACGCGGTTGAAGAAGAGATGAAACGACCCGGCCGTCACCGTCGCGCGAAGGGCACATGCGATAACATCGCTCCGCGTGCGAGGCCTGTCGTTGCTTGCTTACCAGTTATTTCGTCGGGCAAGGGACCATAAGGGGCGCCGTTGAGACGGGGACGGTCACGAGCGCTGGCGAACACGCTATCTCGACAGACATCGGTAACGGCTACCCTTTTAAGTGCTGGGCTATCCACTTAAAGCAGTAGTGACACAAAATAATGAAGGCAAGATAACTTGTGGGATAGATTTGTGTGAACAAACGCAACATCTACGAAATATTAACGGCTGATATAACCTATAACACATTTAGGATCAATTTTTAAATTGCGTGCAGCGCATCTGTACGCAAAACGTCCCACCTCGCGTCACCGTGAGGCACGGGGCGCGCAATGCACTGGACGCGCGGGGCAAAACTGGATTTCCGGGAGATTTTGCTACGACCCGTACAACCGGGAGAAACGTTCAGAATCCGGGAGTCTCCCGGGTAATCCGGGAGACTTGGCAGGTATGTAAATGGGTCATTAGCAAATTATTGCAACAGAAAAAAGAAGATACAAGATTTCTGTGTTAATACTCCTTTAAAGGGACACTAAAGTGAAACATTAAATCACTTTATACCAATGGATTCTTTCAAGAGTCTACTGTCATTATGTTTCCATCATAGCTTAATTATTTAAGGAGGAAGTGAAAGTCAAAGTTTCATGTTTTGAATTTCCCACCAGAACTCAAGTAAGTGAATGTCAGTGTGATGTCATGAATTTCAATGTCTTCTTGTGTATTTTGGCCTCTGTGATGAGGTGCCCTGATGTCGCTGAGACGATGACGAAGCAGCGCTGATAACGTGCCACAATGTGCACCGTAGGAAGAGTGGTTTACCCATGTTGATAGACGAACTCCCTGCATGTGCCCACATGGCGCGAGAATAAAAAGAAGAAAAAGAGAACAGGTCATGTCGGCTGAACAGACGTCAACGCCCGATGGACTTCGAGAACGACACATCTTCTGCCCCGGCGTTCAGCAGACGCAGAACCTGCGACACCTCACCTGGTCCTTCCTGTCCAAGAGCATCAACGCCGCCGCAACTGCTTTGTCGAGCCTTAATGCGTAAGCGCGTCGTTTGTTTGAACTTATTAGATTATAAAGCGCTTTATGGATTCATTGTGCTCGCTGTGCTTTTGCGTTTATGTCATGTTTGTGCATTTTTATGTCAGAATATGTGTTTGTGTGCCGTGCCAGTTGTGTCCTCTTCCTTGCGGCCCTAACAAGCGTCTCTGAGACGACTCGTTAAGCCTGCTCGTTAAGACCGCTCGTTAAGCCAGTTTGTGTTGAAAAGTGGGGAGCTCTGCCTCTAACATAAGCATTTTCAGTGAAGCAAGCCTCGTGTTCTAGCTCGAGCCTCCGTATAGCAGCTTCCACCTCTTCGCGTTGACCAATAAGTGCCTTGAATTGAAATTCATGTGCTTGTGCTCTCTCTACACGAGGTCTTTCTGCTTGTGCTTCTGCCCATGCCTTAAGCTGCACACCTTTAAACCAAGTTTTTCGCCAGCTTCGATTAGCTCTACCATATCCACCTTGCGTGCAGCTCTCAGCTATGCTCTCTGACTGCACTGCTCTGACCTTCTGATGTTTAATAAACTAATGAGAAAGTCCTGCCACGGACGCTATTGTTCCGATATGGGTTCGGGGAGCAGGCTTATTGAGTGGTCTCAGAGACGCTTGTTAGGGCTGCAAGGAAGAGGACGCAACTGGCACGGCACACAAACATATATTCCAACATAAAAATGCACAAACACGAGATAAACACAAAAGCACAGCAAGCAGAATGAATCCGCGAAGCGTCTTTAGAATCTAATCAGTTCAAACAAACGACGCACTCATGCACTCATGCATTGGGGCTCAACGAAGCGGTAGCGGCGGCGTTGATGCTCTTGGACGAGAAGGACCAGGCGAGATGTCTCGACATCTCTCGGGCGTTGACGCTCGACCAGGTCCCTCAGACACATGTTGGCCTCCCGAACGTTGACGTCCGACCAGGCCAACGAGTCTTCTCCACTCCAGCTTCTGGCCCCGTCTGTTCCGCCGACGTGACCTGTTCTCTTTCTCTTCTTTTCTTCTCGCACCATGCGGGTATGTGCAGGGGGTTCGTCTATCAACATGGGCAAACCACTCTTCCTACGGTGTGCATTGTTGCGTGTTTTCAGCGCTGCTTCATCGTCGTCTCAGCGGCGTCAGGGCACCTCATCACAGCCTCATTGATTCAATGAAATTTTCTGAAACTTGCTATGTTATGACTTAAGGTCCCTTAGAACAGAATGCAAGTCATTCTTAGCAACACACAATTACATAGGCATTAGCAGACGGCATCAAAATCTATGACCACAACAAGCTAGTGCAGGAACTTCAAGGTGGCATTGCCAGCTGTATTTTCTTCTTGTGTGTTTTCTAACTTACCAAGCGTCTCCTGGAGGTAAAAGTGGAGCTTTCGGTATTATGAAATTGTAATTTATTAATACGAGAAAAATAGTTTTTCTCTTTAGTGTCCCTTTAAGATTTCTTTTGAGCGCTACACTACCCCAGTACTGAGTGAAGGCAAAAATTATTTCTCATAAGCATTCGCACGGTTCCATTCCCTTCGAAGAAAGCTTGCGATTACAATCCTATAAAGCGTCCTGGTTCGCCAAGGAAGTATGGCACTGAATGCAAATGTGTGTCAATCCTCGTCACCCTGCTTGTGCGAGATAGAGTTAGAAGCACAATGCACAGTCGTGCCGATATGTTAATCTATGTGGTATTCATAGGGGATATTGACAACAAAAATCGCGCTGCAACTGTTGCACAATTGGACCAATACGCACACAAACTAGCAAAGCTTTCGTGCTAGGCCTGAAAATGGCAACAGTTTCCATCAAACAAGCGTTTCACTGACGGCTACGATCTACTGATGTACACTCTTGTCCACTCTTAGCGTGAACATGGCTCAGTGTGGCCGCACTCCGCGAAGTGCCATTGCATCGAGCACGGGCGCACATCGAATTGAAGCTACGGAGGCGCACACGAGCGCACCACTCTTGCTGTAAAACAGCCAAGCAAGAGCAGCGGCACGGCCATGGTGGCCACTATACGGAATGGCGTGCTCCAGCGTTATAGCAGACGTGAAGTATCTCCCGTGGGTCCCTCTGCTCATGCGCTGCTACGCTTCCATGTGCGTCAGCGCCAGGTGCACTGGCACGCAGCCACGCTGCACCGTGTTTGCCCTAAGAGTGGACGGCACTGTACTTGTTCCAAACAGATTATCAACAAGTGCAAGCTCAGGCCCTAGAACTAGGGGTGTGCGAATAGTGAAATATCATCTCGAATCGAATTCGAATCGAATAGTGCCGAATAGTGGCCGAAAATATCGAATATCGAATAGTATCGAAGCGTGCACCACCAGTTACGGCAAGACAAAAAAAATTAAGGAAGCTGGTGACACCTTTCGCGCTTGTTCGCGAGTCTTTTTTTTTTCTCTTTCCAGCTTTTGTGGGTGTGCAACCATGCTGATAGAAAAGCCGCCATTCTAGTCAGCAGCGCCACTTTTAACCTCCTGATAGATAACAGAGGGTGGTACGGTAGATAGCTTTTTTTTCCTATGGCCATGCAATACGGCTCATCTGAGAATGGTCCCATTATTGTGCTCCATCGCCATGGGTGCTCTGTGCCCGAAAATTTTCGGGCGCCTGTTCACAGCAGCGTTTTGATTGCGCGCCGAAACGATGGGAGTTTCTGGCAGAACGGAGTTTCTGAACAAGTGGTCAGTGCAGCACTGGCGACTATGCAGCGTGAACAAATGCAGCGTGACTGTGCAGCGTGAACAGCGCATCTGAAACCAATCATCAATGACTTCGCGGGCCAAAGTCGGGATGTATTACGGCCCTAGCGGCATATGCGACCGAACTATGCAAGGAGTCCAGAAGTGAAGTTGAGAAGGGCTTGCCACTTTTCTTGTCTTTCTTTTTTTTACGTGACGAAATAATATAATCTCCTCTAAAGTAAACATGCGCTCGTTTTCGAACCAGGAAATCGGTGAAAGTTTTAACGAAATGCCTATTGTAATGACGTTGGCGTTAGTTTTAGCCACCCCACCTGCACCAAGTTGCACCATTGGCCTTTGTCGCGATTTGATATTCGTCCTGTCGAATTATTCGAAAGTTCGAATACTAGCTATTCGAAAGACGAATCGAATTATTCGATTGGATAGTATTCGATTCGAATTCGAAACTCGAATATTCGCACACCCCTACCTAGAACCTTTTCCGTTACACAAAATAAGAGTCCATCACCATTGATGGAACAGCATGCATCCAATGGGAATAACAGTGCACCGACCTTGAGCTCAGGTTGGCATGCGTTTACTAGCGCCACTGATATCTTATTCTCTGTACAGTACATCACAGCTGCGTCAAAAGCTTCTTATTCGAGGCCTGTTGGGCTGAATAGACAGATTTCACACTAAGAAAAGATCTATGCGCGTTGTCTGCTGGCACACTGAGCCGCCAGCTGACTCAGACTTATTGCACATGCATTGCCTTCAGTTAGAAAACATTCTCAAACCTTCAAGTTTAGTTAGTATAATTGCTACAACAAACTAGAATGTAAACGACGTTGAAAAAGAGCGGGGATTTGGGCCGTGACGTGCCAAAGAAGAAAAAATGTAAGTATCGCCTGCGGCGGCCGCTCGGCTGGTTGGCCTTTTTTTTACGGTCGTGCCCCTAGCGGCCGGCGCTAGCAATAAAACTGAGGCGGCAGTTTCGTGACCAGAAAAGCTATCGAGGGACTGACTACACAGAAACTAATGAAATACTTCCTCTTTCAGCCTTTCGAAGGCACGAGCTGTTGAGAAGAGAGAGCCAAAATTTGAATTTGCATTCATCAACAACATACCATCGATGGGAATAATAATAATAATATCTGGGGTTTAACGTCCCAAAACCACAATATGATTATGAGAGACGCCGTGTTGGAGGGCTCCGGAAATTTCGACCACCTGGGGTTCTTTAACATGCACCTAAATTTAAAAGTACACGAGCCTCAAACATTTTCGCCTCCATCGAAAATGCAGCCGCCATGGCCAGGATTCGATCCCACGGCCTTCGAGTCAGCATTTGAGCGCCATAAACACTAGACCACCACGGCAGGTATCGATGAAAATAGGCCCAGTCATGAAAGTGGTAAAGTACAATTGCAGATGTGATTAACAATATACCTAAGATGATCAAACATGATTTATTATGTGCCAATCTGAAGTGCATGAGGAATTTGTAATAACCTATTCACTCAATTGGAATGGTTCTTTTATTTTTTTTTTCCCTCAATTTCCATAGATTGAAGTTGACCCTTGCGTTATCATTAATAAAATATTAACCTGAAAAATGATCCAATCTGCTCAATTAAAACTGATCACTCCAGGTTCAGCGGTTTCCCAACCAAACCTTCAATATGCACACATAAAACTTATATAGTATGCAAATCCATCATAAGCCAAACATATTTTTTTGTTATGCTAATCCTCCAGTTTATGTGGTCATACCAACGTTATTTGTTTCCAACGTTATTTGTTAGACGTTAATTTGTTTTCGGCTGTCTTTCAAGAAGTAATGACTATGCTTCAAGCTAAGTACGTAAGCAGTTGGCCCAGAAAACCTGTTTGGCCTGACACCCCGAAGCAGCGTTGCACAGTTTCTACATAGCTTTTAGCTGCTACAAGGATAGCACTGGGCAACGCTAGAGGTGATAAAGTCTGACATGGCGTTCCACATTGCTAGCTGCCATGTGGAAATAATTAGAGAAACTGGCAACACGACACATCATCCAAGTGTTACAAAGGGATAAGGAGTTGTCCTAGGCACAAGAGAAGTGTGCAATTGTGGCGTAATGGTTGGAGCATCGAGCCAATGTGTTGGAAGATGTGTGTTGGATCGCACGGTCGTTAACGCAGTTATTGAAGCCTAAAACGAGGCGAGATGGGAACCTACCTACTAAAACGTGCTCAAAGCAGGTAGGTCACAAAACGCTCAATAAAAACTATTTGTTCGCATTTATAACTGAACTAAACAAAATTGTAAGCTAGTGAAATTAAACAATAACAATAATTGCTAGGGTTTTAAAGGCGTACTGACACAAAAATTTTATGTTTTTTATTTTATATATTTATCATGGAAGGAAACCTTGTTTGCTCAAGCATGCGACGGCCAATTATCTGGAGACAGTTTTATAGCGCCCAGTCACAGTTTCGGTTTCAAAGACCACCAAGTGAGGCAGGACCCAGAATGGTTTTCATGTAAACGTAGCTGGCTATGAGAGCACACTAGGCATGAGCACGTTACCAGTAAAAAGTAACAGAGTTACAGTTACCTAAGCCAAAAAAGTAACTCTGTTACAGTTAGTTACTGTGAAAAGGTAACGTCGTTACTTTTCCGTTACTGTATAAAATAGTAATAGATCACACGTCAAATGATAGAATTTATTTATTAAAAATGTACGAAGGCATGCGGGCAGTAAAAATTGCATGTGGCAAAACCCAAGACGAAGGAAACTTAAAAGGGGCCCTACACAAGCATTGGTTGTGTACGTCTCATTTTGTTGCACAAATTTTTTTGTTCATGCACCGTTGGTGAAAAGAGAATTTATTAGCAAATAATAATAATAAACGTCCTAGGATAAGTGGAAAACGATCCTAGGATGGCAGGATCCTAGCTTTACCCAGAAGCGCAAGTGTAGAGGAACGGGGAGTGCGTCGCGAGTGAAGACTATGTTCCCTATGTTCAAGGTGTATCAGACCCTACTCGGAGAGCTTTGCGTCCGCTGGGCATACAATTAAGTCCCGTTATACCTTGAGACATGTGTTCGCCAAAGCCAGACACCGCACACCTGCGAACGATCACAGCGCGGTCATCTGGAAACACGATGCGGGAATTGCGACGTGACTTATATCGGCAAAACTGGCAGGAAAGGATCAACGAGGCTTAGAGAACACTAACGGGATGTTGCTACAGCAACCCATGGAAAGTGTTCTAAGACGGAGCTTGTTGAACACTGCTGGACAACAGGCCACAGCTTTGACCTAACCAATGCGACGACGCCGGCTCGCGAACAAAGGTGGTGGGAGGGCGAGGGAAGAGAACTCCTGGAATCATGGTTCATTCGCCGCGACGTGTCGGCTGGATGTCAGGAGCATCCCTTTGAAAAGCTGCCTAGCTTTTTATTAGCCTTCTTGGCCTCTGCTGCTTATGCTACTAACGAGTTTGCAATTGTGACTTTTGTGGCCATAGTGTTACACCGCAAATTTTCCAGCCTTCTCTTACTTGTCAATTAGGTACATCCATCCAGGTTCCCAAAACTGTCCTTGAATCCCAACATCTCGGGCAGACCTACTGCTTCCTTGGCTATTGGTTTGACACCTTGACATTCAACTTAGTATATGATCCATGGTTTCTGGTCCCTCCCCACATATTAAGCAGGATTCGTTCTCATTAGAAAATTTCCTTCTGTAGCTTCACGTTATCACGCATCCTGATCTGGCCTCAAGGAGCAGGGAACTTCCCCTTGAATTGTCATAAAACACACATCTTTTTATTCCACTCTTTCCTGCCCGATATACTCCCATTGATCGTTTTCTTTTTTTTCATTACCTCTATCCAGCGCTCTGTTTCTGTTCTCCTGAAGCAAGACGGAAAGTTGGGCGAGTTGGTGGTACATTATGAGAAAAACCACGCGCAAACGCACAGGGTAAAGAGAGGTAACAGAACTCCGTTCTTCTGACTTCATGTTTAACCCCTTCTATTGCTATTATCAGCAACCTTGTAATATTTACTCAACGTTTCCCTGTCCTTTTCCTCCACTGTGTGTCCACATTTTTCATACATAATTACCTAAATATTCTAACTACCCATCTCTTTTCATCTATGTGTCTCAGCCTTTTCTCATGTCCATGTCTCTAAACAGCGGCCCCCTGGTTGACCCCTGCTCATTTTTTTTTCTTTTTTGTTGCCACTGTATACTCAGGATGCCACATGCATGGGAGGTGAAACGTCTACGTCATTTTGTTAATAATTGTTGTGTTAAGTCAGAGCAAACCTTTTTACGACCCGTTGCAAAGAGGCTGAAAAAGATGCTTCGCTAGTTCACGCTATTTCTGGCTCTCAACCATTTCGCGCTCCCTGCTTTCCAGCCGCATGTCAAACACGATTAGCTCAGAGCCTCGGACGAAGGAGACTATAAACTTGGCGTCCTAATGCTCCACCAAGAACAGAGATAGAAGCTCAAGTGACTAAAAGCATATATAAGGCGGAAGAAAACAAAAAAAAACGGACGTGAACTTAGCAAGCTGTTCAGCTGCAACATGAGAGATTTGCGACATGTAGTTCACAAATAAGCTTGAAGTTGCGTTAAAGATTGACAGCCGACCTTGCTCGTCTGCAGAGAAAATAATCCTCTTAGCGGCCTCCTCTCCTAAACTGCGACGAGAGCCATGAAGTGGAAAGGTAAAAGGCGGAGAGGATATGGGAAAGTAACTAACGGTATTTCCCGTTACAGTTACTATGTAAAAAAGTAACAGTGTTACAGTTACAAGTTTCTCTAACATAAGAGTAACTAGTTACAGTTACAAGTTACTGAAAAAAGTAACTACAGTAGAACCCCGCTGTTATGTTCCTCACTGCTGCATTTTCCCGGCTGTTAGGTCGTTTTCCGCCAGTCCCGGCATAGCTCCCATAGGATACAATGTATTGGGAACCCCGCTGTTACGTCAAAACTGTCGGACCGTTCCCGTATGATATGTCGCGAAGTGCGCTCGGAGCTGACCGAGTGACTACCGAAGAGAGCGGTCATTGGTGCATTTTCACGCAGCTGGCCTGGTTTGACCGTAACATTAGCCGCATAAGAGGTGCAAGCAACAGGATCTTTCGATTGATGCAAACAAATGCATCGCCTTCGAGATTCGTACTGCAGACGGCGTCTATGACGTAATTGCTCGCGAAAGCAAGGCCTTCGAGATTGGCATTTACTATTGACAAAAGCATAGCCTTTGAGATTTGTATTTCACAAACACGGCGTCTATGACGTAATTGCCTGCGAAAGCAAGGCCTTCGAGATCGGCATTCACTTCTGCCATCGTGTTGTCGTAGACTCATCATCGTTATTTGTCGGAGGACGGGAGGAGTTCGAGCTGGTTGGAGCTCGCATGGTCGTGCGCGCGGTTCGCGGTCAGACTCGCAGCGCTGGTCGTGATTGCGTGTGCTTAGTTCTTTCATGCCTACAGCTGTTGGTGTTAAAAAAAATCACACACGTTGATTACATTTCTGTGGGTGAGGCCGTCCCCAGCTCCGCGTTTCTATCCGTCAACTAGATCGTGGCTGAGCGCGCCAATTTTCGTCCTGCTCGTAAGCATTGAAATAAAATTCTGTACCACTAAATATTTTGTCGTTTTTCCTGTTTTTCGGCTCTTGCGTTTCCCGTCTCTTACGTTTATTTCCTACGGTCCCTTCAAAAACGTATCAGCGGGGTTCTACTGTAGTTACCGGTAACGTGTTACTAGTAACTAGTTACTGCCCAAGACTAGAGCACACAAAACCTCCTCGACTTCAACACGACATTGACAGCTTTTTTCGATGTAAGCTCTCTGGGTGCTGCCATAACCCCCTCTGGGATGCTGTAGATATGTGTGACCCCGCAATAATGCAGAGTTGAAGGCAAGGAGGCAAGCGCATGAGCCTTCACACTCCCGTGCAAGTACATAAAAGAGGTGCCCCCTCTTTCTGTTGAAAAGGTCTCCTAGGAGAGAGCGCCTGCAAGGATTATGGGAGCCAGCACAAACTCGTGATGCAGGTGGCCGTTGGTTGTTCACATTAAAACCGAGTTGGAGTAGATGTCGTGAGGTGGGGCGTTTCGTGCGCAGTTGCGCAAAACGCACTTTAATATTGATTTTAAATATGTCCTAGGATAACATTAGATGATGCGTGTGTCTCCACACAAATCTAACCCAAAAGTTACCTCACCTTCAAAATTTTGCGTCAGCACTCCATTAACCCTTTGCGGTCCCAAAATTTTACCCACTTTCCGGCTCTACCGGTCCGAAACTATTTTGCCAGTTTCTGGCGCCGCGAAAAAAAACACTATCCGTGGAACAAAAACTCAGAGGATATTTATTTTTGCTCCTGCATTCTGCAGGCAACTCCTTTAGCGATATTTGGGCAGCGTATGATACCGCTCAAAGCATTCTCCTGGGTGCAGGCCAGGATTGTTACTGCAGGTTTTGCAGAAAAACACAGTTTCCCTCCTGCCTCCTTTTGTTTGCCTATCGCTACAAACGGCACAATCCTTGCTGCTTCGGCCTGGGACCTTGTAGATGAAATGGCTCCTTCCATCTAGCCTTTCGTCGCACTCTTTCGGTGCAGACGGGCCCCGCTTTCGGGCTCCAGCCCTCACGTCACCCACAAGCTGTTGGATGAGGTTGTGGCGGTACTGAAGGTGTCGCTGTTCGTTCTGGCCATGATTCTGCAGCTGTATGCACCTCAAAATAAAACTGTTGACAATAGAAACCTCCAGAAGCCAGAAAAAAAGCTTGCGCCACCATTCTATCGTCTTGCGACAAAATGCGTAGCTCGCACAGTAATGATCCGCACGATCAACTGCACCAATGTTTTCTGTGTAGTCACATATGACCACTGGTTTCTTCACCGTCACTTTCTTTCCTCCTGCTTGTGTCCTTGTGACTTCTTTCACAGATACATTGTGGGCGGAACTAAGCATCGTGACTTGACGTTTGTCTCTCCAAGCAAGCACCATGCAGGAGTCTCCTTTCCTGTAAGCTGCCACTTCACCTTTCTTCAGCTTCTTCTTGACCTGCTGTGGCATTTCCTTGCGATTTGGCATCACGGTACCAGTCAATAATATTTTCTGTCTTAGTAACTCCTCGGCAAGCGTTGGCGAAGTGTAAAATCTGTCGGTGTAGAGGTGGTAGCCACTCCCCGGCGTATCTTGCTGCACTTTCTGGAGCAGGTGCAGAACAATCCGGCAGGTGAAGGGCAGCTCGGGGCGGCTGAGACTATCGGTTGTTGTGCTGCCGTAGTAGGGCTCAAATGCCGAAATGTACCCAGTTTGACAGTCGGCAATTGTGTAAATACGCATGCCCCATTTGGTTGGCTTCTGGGGATTGTAGCATTTAAACAAGACACGGCCCTTGAATCCAACGGTGCTCTCGCTGATGCAAATTTTGGGGCCGGCTCTGAAATGCTCACGGCATTTCGCGTCAATGCATTGCACAACGTCCCTGATCTTGCTTCCATGAGCTGGCGGCCGACCTGAAGAGGCATCATGGCATGGGGAAACATGCAACATCCAATAGATTTGCAGAAATCTCTTCCGGCAGAAAACGTGCGGAAAGAAAGGCATCTTGTTTACAATATCTTGGCTAAAATACTCCTTCAACTCCGCTTTTGGATTCAAGGCCATGTTCATAATTACACCAAGAAAAGCTTTGAATTCTGTCAAAGTCACGTCTTCCCAGTGCTTCCAAATGGACTCCTTTGGAAGCTCACCGGCACTTGAAATTTTTTCATGCGCATAGCGGTTTGTTTCGCGCACAATACTGTCCATCAGCTGGTCTGTAAAAAACAGCTGAAAATAATCCAGTTCACTGTTGTGATTGGAAGCGCTTACTTGTGATCCTGGGTTCATGACAGTGAAGGGAAAAGGAGTGAAATCAGGCAGTGAATTATCCGCGTAAACCTTCCAGTCCGCAGCACGTGGTTGCGTACTGTTCCCCCGTGTGTCAGCAGAGGTGTTGTCTCCACCACCGCCGTCATCATCACTCACTTCTGTAGAATCACTGTCATCACTGTCTGGTGGAGGCACGTAATTCTCTTCCTCATTAAAGTCATCCTCGCTTTCGCTAAAAGCACCACCGTAAAACGCACACGGTGGAAACGTGGCCATGCTTCTCAGCGAACCGCCCGCGAATGGGTACGCTCTGGGCTCCGTGCTGAACATAGTGCTGCACCCTAGTGTAAAAAAAAAAGTAAACCTCAACAAACAAAGCTCACTTATTCCTCAAGAGACGGCACTTCATTTATACAAAAAATGTGCACGACTCGCAGAGAGAAAACAGCGAAATTTAAACCACAAATACCCTTGTCCGGCGGTGCCCGACAGTAGACCGCTACAGCCATGTTGCCAACGGACCGCAAAGGGTTAAGTTCCAAAGCCTCGACGCCATTATGAGCCATGCTGTAGCAGAGGGATGCCTATATTTTCGAACATCTGGGGTTGTTCAACGTGCACTGATATCACACAGTACTTCAGCCTCTATTATTTCCCCTCCATCGAAATGCAACCGCCATGGCAGGGATCAACCTGCGTCATTCAGGTCAGCAACCAAGCACCATAACCACTGCCCCACAGTGGAGACTTGTCAGCCAGTGAAATTAAAACCACTTGTCTGGCTGTAAGAGAAGCTGAAGGCTAACAACCGATAGCAGGGTACTCCATGGTAATTGTGCATGCAAAGATAAGCAATCTCAAATTACAAGTTCCGGTTCCAAGTGGCCCACCACTCTGCACGTGAGTGATTCATACCTGCCAAGTTAAAGAAATATGAATCCGGGAGATTTCTGAAATGGGGGAAAACATGGAAAGAGGGGGGGGGGGGTAGGTGCGCCGAATTACTTCCCGCCCTTTTTTCGCACATACACACACACAAAAAAAACATCCCGGAAACACCCAGTTTCCCATGTTTTCTCCGGGGGTTGGGGGGCATTCCCTAACAGCCCCGTAAGCTTAAACATCGGCGTTTCGGTCTTATAATGACTTAGAGTGGCCAAACAAACAACGCAGGTAGGGTTTCCCAACTACGGTAGAATCTCGGGGATACGAATCTCAAGGGGGATCGAAAATATTTGTATATCGCCTGAAATATTGTATCATCAAAAAACTGGCAAAATCTGCTTTCAAACCACGATATACGCACAAGTTGAAAGAACTCGCGCATGTCTTTCTGGGACACACTGAATGGACCAATAAGGGACGGCGCAGCTCGCTGCCGTGAAAGCGCGCATTACAGCTTCACTTGAGGCCAACTGTAAACTAAGTGCCAAAGTCCGCTCCACTGCAGTCATAAGCATAGGTCGATGAACTCACTCATGAGTCGACTCGCTCAGACTCAGATCGGGCCGGGAGTCTGAGTGAGTCCGGGTGAGTAATGTTTTGGTGAGTTTGTCTGAGTGAGTCCGGTTAAGGAAAATATTGGTGAGTCTGAGTCCGGGTGAGCCCCAAGCGCAAAATAATTTCTTGCGTGAATCTGAGTGAGTTCCACCTTAAAGTGCCAATCTATGGTCTTATCCACTCATCCTCAGCATTGCTATCAGCCTTATATCGGTTTACGTTTACACTCGCGTCTATTCACACATACACCAACGCACTAATCTTCACGTGCCACCTCAATATTTATTAATCAGAGGCTAGAGTTATGAAGGAGAGGAGGGGTGCCACGACAACCCCTCCCTACAAACTCTTTTATGGGAAGTTCCTGATAAAAATATCTCATGTGAGTCGCGTATTTCGTAAAAATGTCCTTACTGGATCAAAACAACTGATAGCTCCTAATTCAAGGTATACATGCTGAAAGGCGTAGACACCGATTATGTGAGGTATTGGCATTAATGAGCATTGACACTATGATCGAAAAAGCCGATTTTATGCTGACGAACTAGTGAGTCGACTCACTGAGGCTAAAGCCAGCGCCTCCTATTTTTTTCAATGCCAGCCAGATGCGCCCGATCCGACTGTTCACCACCCTCTCCTCTTGTCCTTGCCTACTCTCCTCCGTCGGCTAGCGTTCGCGCCTGCTTTGCGTTCTTGGGGGAGAGTACCCATTAGGTGGCACCTCACAAAGGAAGTCAGAGGAGTTAATTTGTTGTTCAGTTGTGTTTATATCCGTGGAACGGCATCTTGCATCCCTCATGATTACTATGTATGCTGTCACGCTGGCTCACAAAAAGACGTAGCGTTTTGAGATGGCGCGTCTCTTTCCGTGGCGCTATGGGCACTATCAACTTTCGTCGTCGCCATACATGATCACGTCAAGGGCAACAGCGGTTTCGTCCACAGCGGTTGTGGCAAACGATAACCACAATTCTGACAGTGTGTGCGCTGGTCGCGAGCATACTTCTGAAGCTTCCGGCACGCTGCTCTCGGCCGTCGCTCGATGGTTTCGGTACCGAAGTTGTATCACCCACCGCGACGCAGACACGTGTTCGGAACATCCGAATTTTGGCCCATTGCACATCGTGGCATTTGGCTGGGGCACTTCACGAATTTTATCAGCCTGTTTCGTATCACTACGGTTCTATTGCACCTTTACATCAACACCTCCTAAATTGGCTTACATAATGTCATACGCAATGGGTTCGGAAAAAGGCCTCGATCGGATCGCGTTGGATTTTTCTTAATGTGGCCAGATGACACACAGAAATTTCGATTTCTGGGAGATTTTACCGCCAACCGAACAAACGCAAGAAATGGTCGAAATCTGGGAGTCTCCCGGAAAATTCGGGAGACTTCAAAGGTTCGGTGGCACCTTCCAACATAAACCAATGCCTTCAAAAATACTGCAAATCCACAAGTGAAATGCGGACAAGCCGCCAGAGCAAAATGGTGAGATAGCAGAAGACAAGAGAGAAGCAAGGCTCTCAATGAGAGTAAGCTGAAACATGGAAAAACAGCAAGGAATCACATGAAAGGAGCAAAAATATGAAAAAAGACAAGAAATGCGAGAAATTAAAAGGCTTGGACATAATGAAGGCATACAAAAAAATTGTGTAGCTCGTTGTGCCTTTACAATGATAATATATCCACCACGGTGGTCTAGTGGTTATGGTGCTGGACTCGAATCCTGGCCGCCGCGGCCGCATTTTCGATGGAGGTGAAAATGCTCGAGGCCCTTGTACTTAGATTAAGTTGCACGTTAAAAAACCCCAGGTCGTCAAAATTTCTAGAGCCCACCACTACGGCGTCCTTCAATCAAATTGTGGTTTTGGGATGTTAAACCCCAGCAATTATTACAACGATGATATGAAAGACAATAAAAACGAAAGGGTGACAACGTACAGACAGTCCGCTTCTCTGGCTCCACGGTCTGCGTGAAGACGGTGCGTGTCGGCATGTTCGTGCACGTCGACTTGTCGCACCTCTCCTTGGCCTCGCCGTTGATGCACTTTGGGCAGTGGACCACGTCCTCGGCAAAACACTCCTGGGAACTGGTGCCCGAGACCGACTGCACATTTGAGATCACGATGCCTGTCTCACCCATCAGGACACCGTTGCTGCTAGCCGCGAACGCCGTCGAGCCCGTCGCCACCGACGAAGAAGGCTCGCTGACGAGTCCCGGCGGCATCAGGATGACGGAAGACGGGTGGCCTCCGACACCTGCCTGGCAGCCCTGGTCGTGCGAGAGGCCGTTTGCCATGACGTCGGGCGGCTCCGTCTTAATTCTCACCGACGACGTAGACGGAATCGCCGGTGGAACAAATGTGGGTGTGACCCCATCTTCGGTCTTTATTTCGTCCACCGGGATCTCGCCGAACTCTTGAATCTTGAAGGCGCACGCCGACGACGAGTCTTCGCGTGTTACTACTCCGCAGCCAGAGCTGGGTGGGGGAGCTGCGATTTCGACGCCGTCTTCCTCGTCGGGGACCTCCTCCTTGACGGTGTAGGAGGTGACAAACCGGAGGAAGTGTCCGTCCTCGCCGTTCTGGGCAGAGTCGTCGCCGTGAACTTCCTGCGTCGAGGAGGAAGTCAGACCTTCGGTCGAATCGTCTTCAACCTCCCTCTTGATCGCATGAACCGGGATGAGTCCCATGTCCGGCTGGTCTACGTCCATGCTTGATTCATCGTTCTGTGCAAGAAAGAAAAGGAGGAGACAACTGAGCACAAACGCTTCTCAATCACACAATTTTGTGCATTCGTCGGTTTGAGCTCCACTCATACAACTGACAAGCACAAACCTGGTGTCAACATTTCAAACAGGAAGGCAGGTATTCGAAACTACTATGAAACAAACCTTTTCACACTTTATTCTAGGCATAGTAAAGGAAGCACATTTTGCTTGAGCCGCTTTTCCATGCAGTCTATGCCGAGACACGCTTGATTAATAAGAATGGTGCAAGCTATGCTATTTGTGTGTAGGAAATATTAGCGCATGATATCGAGCATGTATGACTGCCATACTTATAAACACGTACACGGTCGCTTGTAGAGGAAACTTTTCTTCGAGTGAAGCGTTCTTTGCCAAGTGCACAATGGTTTCACAGCCACTAGTCAGCAGGTAAATACCTCTCAATTCATACGCATGCATGTGCACAACTGCAAGAAAACTGGCCCCCACATGAGCATGCACCTCTGTTGTGTGTAAAAAAAAACTATGTACGGCATAATAAAACAGATACACATTGTGTCACCTCGTAGGCATGTGCAATGCTAACGGAATTCTACTCTGTATGACTTACAATACTCAACAGTTCCTTAGAATTTTCTTATGTGCTACCCCCAATCCTCGCAATTCTCTTCGGCAGCAGCTAGGGCCTTGAGATTGATGGAACAGAAAGACAGGGCACTGATATGAGACGACGCATCAACTTCATGATTTTCAGGGCTATACATGTGACACCAAGCTTACAGAAAGCTTACAGAGAAAGTGCTACAGTGAAGCTCTTACATTCTTTGTATGAGGAACAGCTCTTCCTGAACGTGGTGTGATCACACATGGATGTCAGCAGGCCGGAAAACGTGTAAAACGTTCTAAAGAGCGACAGACAGCACACTTGTTTGCCCCCGAAGGTGCCGTAAATATGCTTCAGAAGGCAGCAGGTGTTTGCAGAAAAGCAAGTGGTTTTCCACCAGCAGCCCAGTTTAACTGGCCGAGGCGTCGACCATATGGCAAACTGGAATGTGGGGCAGCAGATGAGCAGCAGTGTCATCAGCCACATTTCCGTGGCACAAAAAAGAAAACGGGCCCTGCTGAAGGCACCAAAATTTGATGGGCCCCAGAAACTTTTGGAAAGAAGTTGGAGATGAAGTGATCGAATTCCAACCCCTGCAATTCAAGCTGCACAATGCCTTGCAGTGACATGTGACGTCCAGGGAAATCCGGGGTCCACATGTCGAAAGTGCGTTGTTTTTAGGCTTTGGGATCAGGCTGTCTTTGTTGAGATGCTTGAAAAGAAGGTAAAGGTGCTCTTCTTTTGCACTGTCTGCAAATGAAAATGTTGTCAAGGTAAACAGAAACAACCAAGTCCTTGGTTCACCTTGTCCCAGACCCTTTCAAATGTCTACACTGCATTCTATGAGTCGAAACCCTTAAGGTAACCTGAATGAGGCTGAACAGGGTTGCTGTTGCAGTCTTCAGTATCTTGCTTTAGCCAATTCTCCCTTTAACTCATAATTACTACACTTTAATTAAAAACAAAAAATAACACACCCAATTTATCTGTTGGCTGCTTACGGTTTTGTCTGAAAAAAAAGAAAAAGTTTTGTCCCAAGGGCAAAGCAATGAACGCAATCCAACAAATAGGAATGTTATATGAAGTAAAGATAGCAGCCAACTCTTCTGGATCTGATCTTGTGTAAATCAACAAAATGCTGGTTTAAGGAAATACGGCTGCTCCTAGGACCGAAGCGATTTTCATGCTGTCATTTCTCTAAAAGCAAAGTAAGCATTGAGAGCACAGCAAGATTACAAGCAGTCTCCTGATATCTGTCGAGATAGTGCGTGCACCAGAGCTCACAGACACACCCTGATGAGAAAAGTTTGCAGTTGCTCCTTGAGCAACGCAGCGTCTCCCCCCTCCTCCATTCCTCGACTCTCTTTCAACCAACGAAAAATGGATGAGGCATTTTGTCTCTACTCGAGGAGCCATCGACTGTAGGCCAACACTTGCGTGCTTCTACTCGCGCATAGAATGTACAATGTGTGGGGCGATGTTATCGATTTGGACTTCATAAAGAACTTGACGGCGATGGCAACAACCCACTGAGAGTGTCCATATAACTGCTATCGCAATAAAACATGGCCTAGATAAATTCTCCTTTTTTCATTCATTTCACCTAAATGTGTTGGGTACACTTGACCGCACAACACCATTGCATTGTGGCGAAGCTTACTATGAGAACAGCTGCAACTGCTAGCTTTTTTTTTTTCTTTATTCTTTATCAATGATTACCCCGTTTAGCCCAAATGCACAGCAGCAGGGGGATTACAATGTCAAGAAAAACCCATCTTCATTGGTACACCACACTTGCCGACTTGGTAAGTCATTCCATTCGCTGATGGAACGAACGAAGAATGAATTAGCATACAGATTAGTTCTGGTGCGGTATTCTAAAATCTTAAAACAATCAGAATCTGAGAGTGCTCATTTCAGACTATTATATAATCACCAGAGCAGCTGCTGTGTCCTCAAGTAATGCTGTTTCAGATATCGAATCATGAGAAAAAGTCTGCAAAACTGAGCGCCAAAGGGTTCCAGTGCCTCAAATCTCAGACACACTTATACACTGGCTCTACGGGGTATGCGGCAGTTCCGCACAGATGTCCAATTAGCCGCCTTGCCGAAAAATCTCTGGTTGACTTCATAACAGTGATTGCGAAGATCATAAAAAACTTGCAGTGTCCATGAAACTGCCACAGCAATAAAATGCTCTGACACTGACATATCTCTGACCATTAGCAATGCCTCTGAGAACTTGCAAGACTGCTGTTTTTGTACGGACATAGTGAACACGGAGAGCTTCAGCATTCTAGTCATTACGAGTGCACTTTCTGCTGTTGTGAACCTCCGTGTCTTTCAGTCTATTTCTTCGAAGCTCCTTCCTCTTTATGGGCATCGCTACCTTTTAAGGTGGCGGTCGCACTCCAGTGTAGTTTCTTTTTGAGCCACCAGAAGACGCCACCAAGTCATGTTTGGAAAAAAGGGAGGAAAATGCACTCTCCGCATGTCGCAGCAAGCGACGGCGAAGAGCCTGTCCCTGCTGCAGCTAACCCATTCTTTTCAGGGGCGCCGCTGCTTCCACAATCTCCTTTGAAACGTTTCAAATGTGCATGACGCCCTCCCCTCCCCCCCCTACCCCCAAGAATAAAAGAAGCGCGGCCCAGAGAGCCTTTGCACTCCCGTGCAACTGTCCAGAAAAGAGGTGCGTCTCTCTGCTGGAAATGTATCACCGCACTCCTTCGTATAACTATTTACAATAGAGCGGTTAGGCGCTGAGCTACGCTACCGCAAGGGTTGCTGGAAATAATGGTTCGGTTTCTGAACCGACTCTTTCTCTCCCTCTCTAAAAAAGAATACAAGATCGTTCGGTTGTGCAGTTATTTCTCGAGAAAGTTCGTCAGTGGCCCTGAACACCGGCAGTGTTGGGTCGTGTGGAACAGCCCCGACCTTGTGCACGTGCATAGTAATGAGAGATTCCTCCACTGTCACCACCTTTGGTTCGACTGTAAATGTAGGGCGGGTGTCGCGCATGGTCTGCTTGATATTTATGTCACTACATTCAGAAGCTACCCAGAAAGCTCCTTTCCACTACTTCCTGGCTATCAATACACAAAGCCCCTTTTCCGTGCCTTGCACTAAGCCTAAAAATGGTGATCTTATACGCATGAACGACGGAAGGGCTTTGCCTTTCTCCCAGCTAAAACACTGAGCCTCATGCATCCCTAAACAGATGTATGGGGCGCCGCTTTCTTTTTGTTTGTTACATAGCTATTTGAAATCTTCAAGAATATGAATGGTGATTAGGATGACATCGGCCATGTGGTGCAAGCGTGGCAAGCAGGCAGAGAGCGGAAGATGGGGTCACAGAACACGACATACATACTTGGAGGGCATGTAGTGCTCTGCTTTAGCGATATGAGGCAATTTTTTTCAGATATATAAAACGAGTCCTCCTAGCACCGCAGCGAATAGCACAAGTCGTAACACAGATGCGAATTGCGTCCTTTTGAGAGTATTGAAAAATAAAATTTCTCAGCAAAACCCAACCTATCTGTATAGGCCAAAAGTCGAAACCCAAAAACTAGGTCAGCTTTTCGAAGACGTGTCTATGGCGGCCGATGCCGGCGATACTGAGACTGTAAATGAGCTACGTCACGCGCTCTGATCAGTGAAGAGTGCCTAGAAATTATCACATGATCTACATCAGCAAAAGGATTATTTGCTAAATTTAGTTTTCCTAGAGGTTGTTAGTTCATATTGCACAAATTGTGCACGTGTTGTCGAACTATTTCGTTCAGTCCAAGCTTTATTCCTGCTACCTCTCTGCTATATCAGTCGCCGTGCAATGCAACAAGCAAATGGCAGTCACATCAATGATTTTCGAGGATACAATGATAATTCGCAAAGCAGATGTGTTACTGTTATGCGAGTGTAATAATTACGCTTGCAAATACATCTTTCATCGAGAAGACGACGTACTGAAAATCATGTGTTTCCACACTTCAGTAGGCGTCGGGACGCGTGACGTTTGTTTTGCTGCACGCGGCTGGGAACGCTACAGCTCACGTAGCCATCTGCACTTTTCGCTGCAGTCGGGGAAATATGGCTCGCTGACGGCTTCCAAAATAGTTACTGCACAGATGCGAGCAAGTTTGTTTTCCATACGAAAGCCTCAACCACAAACTAGCAGACGAATAATTTTTTCCCATTCGCCACTAATCCCTGCCTTTTTTTTCATTTTCCCCTTTCTCTCGGGGGAAGAGGAAACTTACAATGAGGCATGACATCCCTGAAGTACACTGTGAGAAGCCTTGGTGCTGATCCTGCACCTTCGCTGGAATGTGGATGGGTAAACACGCATAGAGCGAGAAAAGCAGTCAGGGAAGGAGAAGTTTTACAGGTGTTTGCAAAGTGGGCGCCAGGGGCAACACCCTCTACGACAAAGTTGCTTTGTCCCCACACTACGACAGAGTTGCTTTGTCGGCGCTTTCGGGTGACGTTGCCGCGGAAATGTGCCTGTCATAGTAGAAACTAAACGCACGTCCATGAGCTAAACAGTGCAACGCATAACCCGCTAAGGTGTACCATACACGGCGGGTCGGAGCCAGCGTATCCTGCCAAATTTCTGCTTGTAGCCTAATCTAGCAATATGATAGTAGAACAAGCGCGGTTGAACGTAATGGGCTACTTTCACGACACGCACAGTTGCCGCGCCGTTGTTTTTCCTGGTCCGAACGCTGACGATGCATAAATGAAGGGAAGCCCACAGAAAAGACATTCGAGCAATCTACATGTGATCGAAGTGGAGGTCTACAGAGTAATTGTGTTTAATTAAATAAATATGCAGCAACTACAAAACAGTGTTCTTGTTATTCCTTTAGGTGTGCTTCGTCTCGTATTTGTGCTGTTTCTGCAGTGGATTCATGCCAACTAGCCCACCTAACCATACTTCTGTAAAACTGTACGTTTGACTGCAAAAAAAGGAAAAGAAACAACGAGATGATAGTCAAACATACTTCGCCCACGCTCGTATCACACGTGCACTGTCCCTTCATCTGCCTTCTTTTGCCTGTCGCTGCACACCCCTCACTTTTTTGTGGTTGCCCAAGAAGGGCCTCAGACACAGCAGCCACAAACACACGCACACACACAAAAGGGACATCACCTGAAGACATTCACCCCATCCGTAGAGGGTATTTTGGTAGAGGGTATTTTCAACGGAGGGAAGGGTCACCTTCTTTCTGAGCTGTTGCACAGGAGTACAAAAACTGAGGTGGATTTTTGGGGGGTCACGCGTATTAAAAAGTCCAGGTGAGATCACGCCACACAGGAGCCTTCATTGACAGCGTGCATAATCCTATTCCCTAGGCTATCCCTAGTAGAAGCAAAAAGAAAAGACTTACAGATGGTGGTGTGTGGTTCGAAGTGAGAAAAGACACTTTCCCCTGAGGTAAAATGTTTTTGCATGCTACACTCTGAGAGATGGGGAACTTTCAAATTCAACGATTTCGTTTTGTCCGTCTAGGTGGCACTAGAGGAAGACTTACGTTGTAGCGATAAGGATAATGTAGATTTCGCAGTATTCTTGCAGTATTTGTGTTTGATTCGTGTGTAAAACTATATCAGGAGACTTTAACTGCTATATTTTAAGCAACAGATGCTCAGACTTCAGCACTGTTTGAAGATTACACCGGTTTTGTTGACGTTTGCAGCATGAAAAAAATTAAGACAGTTTACGAACTTCGTATCGCATTTCTGCTTGCTTTATTGAAAAACACTACGTTGAAGAAATAGATCAGGGAGGGACTCTAGTTTCTCTACGTGCAAATTCAGCCACAGAACTTCAGTAGCTTTCCACGAAAATGGGCCAAGGTAGGTCCCTATATTAAGAGTATTGTCGAATTTAGATGAATACAATTTAAAAAGTAGAACATGCACATCGATGAAATTAAGCATTCAGACGGAAAATCTTATGCTCAACATACACCCCGTAAATGAACTTTCTCTAGTGAATGGTGACTGGACAGTCTGCTGCGAAAGGTACTAAATTCGGTTGTTTTCATAAGCTAAGCAACAAAAAAGTAGAAGTCCAACATGAATTTGCTATGTTGAGGAAATAGGTAAATTGGTCTTGAAAGTGCTGCGCAAAGAACAGTGCTGTAACTGTAGCAGATTTTTCAAAAAATGGTCACTGCTGAGGCAAAGTCGGCCAAAACCGTGTAACTTGCACTTAATCTTGGCTATCCATCCCCAAGTACTAATAGCTGACTTGTTTTTAATAAATATATTTGAAATGGACAAAGACCAAGCTTTTCAATGGTATATAAGTCAACTATATAAAACACGGAGAACAGCCGCCTCATCAGATGGAAAAGTGACAAAGACGATGTGTTCGTACCGCCGGAGTGAGACCGCCACCTTATACCCTTGTTACACAGGCAAGTTAACCGCAGTTACGACCAACCACGGTTAACCGCGTTGAACCACGGTTAGCGCCAACCACGGTTCGCCGATGTTACATGGCGCACAAGCGACCTCGGTTAAAGCGGACTTGTTTGGCGTGAATGGCTCTGCGTCTGGCGGCAGTCCGGCGTTCCACTCGGCTGTTATTGCCGCGTCCACTTTCGCATTCCTTGAGGTGCTCCGCAGATGACGGTAATTGTTTTCCCAAAGTCTAATCAGGCTTTATGTGGTTCGTGCAGTCCAATTCGTTCGTTTTTCACGAACGCTCGCAGCGTACACACGTCCATCATGGAGGCCGCCATTTTCTCGGTTAGCCGGCTAACCGAGGTCGCAAAGCTCGGTTTGGTACAACCGCGGTTAGCGGCATAACCGCGGTTCGCATACCGTGTAACATAAGTGAACCGCGGTTACGCGTAACCGCGGTTACACTAACCGAGGTTTAGGCTGTCCGTGTAACATGGGTATTAAAGGGACCGACAACTACCCAGAAAATGAAATGAGATGACTGCACTGATAGAAAGATTGTCCGTCGCATTGACTCAAACCAACCCTGTTTATCTCGTGAGAGGCGGATTTATATTTTTATTTCTTCATTGAAAGTCGCGAAAAATGACCTCTGGCGGCAAAATCATACACGGTCCGATGAAGCCGGTCACGTGACCATTGATTGGTTTATGCGTTCGATGAATTTTCTGTTAGTACTGAAATATTGTTGATTTCTTTATATTAAAAGACATTACTCCATAAAAATGTACATATAGGCCTGCGTTAGTTGTATGCAACAAAGTGGCGCTGCCTTCGCTTGGCGTAATGATCCCATGTAGGGACAAACCATCCATGACACAGGCGTGGGCAACCTTAGGTGCAGGCGCACACAACGCTGTACAGATACCGAGAAGGTGTATAAAGCCACATCATCTCATTGTAACAGTTTGCTATTTTCAAAAATGGTTGGAAAGCTCAAAATAAAGGTGGTTAAGCATAGCTACAGTAACTCCTGCGAAAGCAGAACGACGACAGCTTTCACAAGGGCTAGCGGCATCGCTATCAATTCTCAGCGTTGTTGGAGCAAGCCTTCATGCGTGTTTGGAGCCTTTCAGATCGAAAAATACTGCTTATAAAATAACTACGTGCTTTTAGGATAAACCACTGCAGCTGCGAACGCTACGAAGGGTAAGCTTCCTGTCGCGGCGTAAAAAACTGGGTCAAGAAAAATCAGTTGACGGTCCCTTTAAGTCACTAACCAAGGCAAATATGGTAATCTGTATTGGACACAAGGCTTGCGGTGCAGGTATTTGAGCAGAAACCATTCCCGGCCAGTGCAAGCATGCCCATGCACATTAAGTTTTTGTTTTCATAATCTCATTCTTTTGGCTTAATGACATTAACAGTGTGCCCACCACATGACCTACAAATGTGTAGCAGGGCCAGTTCCCTTTAAAATCATCAATTTAATTTTAAGGCTGTACACGCCGAAATCACAATACGACTAAGGGGTACACCATAGTGGTGGACTTTGGATTGATTTTGACCTTTTCGGGCTTTAGCGTGGACCTAAATATAAATACATAGGTATTGTTGTATTTAGCTTCGACCTAAACAAGGCTGCTGTGGCCAGAACCGCATCCACAACCTGACTAAATAACAGACCTGAATTACCTCCCCTCGCCCCAGTTTTTTTTAAAAAACATACTGAAAAAGAAAGGGGGGGACGTGGAGTCCCGAACAGCTAGTCTCAAGGGGGAGCGAAAACATTTGTACTGCCCGAAATTTCGTATCATCAAAAACCGAGCAAAACCTGCTTTCAAACCACGATATACGGCACGAAACACTTATTTCCGTCGAAAGAACTCGCTTAGTCTTTCCAGGACACACGTGAACGGACCAATAAGGGACGGCGCAGCTGACTGCCGCAAAAGCACACACCAAAACTTCGCTTGAGGCCAACTGAAAATTAAATGCCGAAGTCTGCTCTACCATAAGCAAAGATCAACAGGTAGCCGCTTTGTGCCTTTTTTCTGACTATATTGCCTTTAATCTACCGCTGCGTTAGCCACGTACGTTCGGAGCTCGTAGTTGCTATCGATGATCGCGTCGTTAGCGACCGCAGTTTTGTGCGCGGTGGTTACGGCAAACGGTAGTTGCGATTTCAATCCACGTGCCTTCAAAACTACATCATTTGTTGCTATGATCGCAACTGCCGCGGTTTTGTCCGCAGCATTTGCGGAAAGCAGCGTAGCTTTGACTGGTTAAGCGTTGGACGCGCGTGCACTTTCGGAGTTCCATCAGTTTCGTCGTCGCCTGACATGATCGTGCCAAGAGATATCGCGGTATCGTCCACAGCGGTTATGACTGACGATAGCCACAGTCCTGATGGCGTGCGCGCTGGCCGCGCACGTAGTTCCGAAGCTTCCAGCACGCTGCTCTCGGCCGTCACCAGATGGGTTTGGCACCGAGGTTCGTATCACACCGCCACGCGGCAAAGCATTCAGAACATCCGAATTTTGGCCCAATGGCCACAGTGGAATTTAGTTGGGGAATTTCTTGAATTCGTATCAGCCAGTTTCATATCACCAAGATTGTACTGTACATTTACATCAACGCCCCCTAAATTGGTTTATTTAATGCTATATGCGATGGGTTCGCAAAAAGGCTGGATAGAATTGGGCTGCATTTTTGTGAATGTGGCCAGATCACGCACTGAAATTTGAATTTCCGGGAGATTTTCTTGCCAACCGTAGAAACGTAAGAAATCAAACATCAAAATCCGTGAGTCTCCTGGAAAATCCGGGAGACTTCGCAGTTATGCATTCGTTATTTCTCCTACGTATTGCGTGACTCACCCAAATCCACTTTCTCATAATGGCAACAAGGGTTAACAGCTACCCATGTGTGTTCCCTGATCCACACTGCTTTCTTGCTTCCTATCCTCCAATGTTACAGATATCATTTCTCGTTCCATCACACACTGTGTAGTCCTTAACTTCTCAAGTTTCTTTGTTGTCCTCTAAGTTTCTGCCCCGTATGTTAGTACTGGTAACATGTGGTGGATGTATGCTTTCCACTTAAAGGAGTACTGACACAAAATTTTGAATTCAAGATGGCTTGTGGTATAGATTTGTGTGGACACACACGCACCTACGATATACCAACTGATAACTACAAAATAACAACACATTATCGTTGTAGGAGAGGGATGAGGTGTTCATGGGTGATGATGTGGTTTTCTGATCTTTGCTGAATGATAAACAGGCATGAATTCAGAGAATAAACTTTAGCTTGAAGTTAGCGCTCCTCTCGTGTGTCTGTTCCTCGCTTCTGCCTTCGTTTTTTTGCCCTACCTGCTCAAGTCTGCAATCTTACAAGCTTGCCCAGATTTCAGTTCTTGTAAGTATGCATCCTTGAACAGATTGTAGGGTCCAGATGCCAAATGTGAAATCTTGTTCTCATGTCAGACTATTGAACATTTTTTTTGGATTCCGCATACTTATCTTCAACACAACTTCCACATTTTTCAGCATAAGCCTTCATTAACTTTTCCTCCTGATCAGAGTGAACGAACAGCAAGTGTTGATCTCATCTCATGCACAAAAATCTAAACCGCAATTTGGTGCCACTACTGGCATTCCTCATTGCTTTCAACTCAGACACTTCTAGAAAAACGTTGCTTACGTTCAGCTAGGCACAGGTTAGTGTGCTGAGCCAGTGTGAGAAACTGTGTAGATTGCCTCTTGCCAAGGCGTGGCCAGCTTGGCCACAAAGTAGCGCAACCAAGTGCCCTATCACACTCTGCTGAATTGGCTTGAAAGGGGAGCGAGAGATGCATTGCACGTTCCGCCTCTCGCACAGGTGTCCTGCGCAAGTGATACCTCGCCCAATATATGCGTTCATGGAAATTGTTAGCATCCATCGCTTCAACCGGAGTGTAAACAGGCTGCTCAAGCTCTCTTTAACTGTCTTTAACTGTTGCTGTTTTCTTCCATTTCAGCACAGGTTTCCAAATCTAAGAAGAGCTCAATCTTGTCTCTGATGCAAGACCATACTACATTGGAAACAAGTGCGCATCGTGTTTGTGAGAGACGGACAGTACCCAAAATTGCTGTCAATGCTGAGCTCTGTATATCTTTTGCATGTGTGGTCCCAGTGTTAGTAATGAGACGTACTGGTTGGCAGATGGTTGTCACGATAGCTCATGGTGACTAACAGTGTGCATCAGAAACAAGGATGACACAGAACATAAGATCTTGTCTATTGTAATGTTCTACATCATCCTTGTTTCCAATGAGCTCCAATGAGCACTGCCATAAATGATCAGTGTTTGTAGTCACTCGTGTCTGCCTGCCTGCAGAAGTATCTTATTGCAATGTGCATGTGTCGAAAACGGAATTCCAAGGTTTTACGCCAAAAGCCTGATACGATTACGAGGCACACTATAGCGGGGGACTCCAGATATATTCTGACTACCTTGGGTTCTTTATAAAACCTGCGCTTACATATAGGCACATGGCCATTTATTCCCTTCACACCCGTCGAAATGTGACTTCCGTGGCCGGGAATCTAATCTCCGTCCTCGAGCTCAGCAGGGAAATACCTCAACAAGCACGGCAGGTCTCCCACTGTTCACATTATACAGCCATGTTTGCGTTTGTTTTCTTAAATGAGTACTGACACAAAATTTTGAAGGCGAGATAACTTGTGGGATAGATTTGAGCGGACACACATGCATCATCTGCGAAATATCAATGAATAATATAGCCTAGAAAACATTTGAAATCAGTTGTAAAGTGCATGTTGCACGTGTAAACAACCAACCACCACCTGCGTAACGAGTTTGTGTTGGCTGCCACAATCCTTGCGAGCGTTCCCTCCTAGCAGACCTTTTCAGTGGAAAGAGGGGGCAGACTTACACGCGGCAGTGCATTTTTGGGGGGTCACGCATATTTGTAACGTCCCAAAGGGGATTACAGCAGCACCCAGGGAGCCTTCACTGAAAAGAGATGTCCGCGCGGTGCTGATGTGAACGCGATTTTGTGTGCTCACGTAGCCAGCTATGTTTACGTGACAACCACTCTGGGTGCCGCCTCACTTGGCGCTCTTTGTAACCAAAACTGCGACTGGGCTGTCTCCAAAAAATTAATCATCACATGCTCGAGTGAACGAGGTTTCCAGCTGGGATAAGTGGTTCATTAGCTACTTATTGCAACAGAAAAAACAAGATGTAAGATGTTGGTGTCGGTACTCTTTTAAATGCCCTTTTGGTTGTAAGTCTTTGCCCCATTTGTGACAGCTCACATTAGAGGCAATTTTGTGCATTTTGGGCACCATGCAGAAAAATATGCCCAGTACACGTGCACAAGTTGGGGAATTTATTTGATAATCATTTCTCTATACTCCTGGCTGTCAGCAGTACTCAAGCACAGTATGGTAATGCTTGAAGCAGTCACCAGGGTGGAGGCCAGGATGTGAACTACAAGTTTCGCAGTAGAAAACAGTTTCAGTTTCCCTCCTGCCACCTTTCTTCTTTCGATCACTGCACACGGCACAGTCCTTGGTGTTACCACTCGGGTTCTTATATATGAAGTGTGGCTTGCCATCCAAGCGCTCATGGCATTGGGAACTTGCAGGTGGGCGCCTCTTTTTTTCGTTTTGAATGCATGTCACCACCAAGCTGTTTAGTACGCTTTCGTCGATGGTATAGGTGTCTCAGTTCCTCGATTCCATCAGCAGCCAACTGCATTTTTATCAAAAGGTGGCTCTTCACAACAGAGACTTCAATCGGGCACAGCTTCCTCCCACATTTCAGTGATTTATGTGCAAGCACAGCACTCGTGCAGTAGTGGTCACACCCGTCAACAATACACGTTTTGATGAGAAAAATTTCATGATAATCAAGGACTTTCAATACCCTGTAAAAGCTTTTCTAATGGTGCAGCGCAGCATTTCATGGAGCACATCTTTGCTATAATCAACGTCTCCAATAGCACTAGAGAAACAAAAATTATGTTGGGTATGTCCAGCTTTGCCGAGACTCTCTTGTATTGGGCAAGGCCTCCAGCTTTACTTTTTGGACTATTCAAGTGATAGGTACAGGCGTGACTCAACCAAACATCACCCGCATGTCTACATAGTCCAAGTCATCTTTGCGGCATCGCATGAGTGAAAAAATGAAGAAAGCACATGAGCATGCAAGCTGCCTGCGCGCTTGGTCTTTGCACCGTGTCTGTGAGCAGCAGCACAGTAGGGGTGTGAGGAAGGGTGAGACGCGTGCTCCACACCGGTCTTGCAGTGACTGCCCTGCCAAGCATGCAAGGTTTAGACAGGGGGAGACGCGCCAGTCACATTCCCTTCTAGTTGGGGGCCTGGCCCAGTTTGGCTGCTTCTGTTCGCTAGGTTTTGGGTTCTTGTGCTGCTGATGCATTTCAAAAACTCCATTGCTTGGCAGCTCTATGTTGTCGTGTGGGCTCTTAGCCTCATTCCACATCGTTATGGGACCAACTAGGCTTTCATCTTCGCATTCTTACAAAGTTCTATGCATCCCTCGTAATTTTTTTTTTCAAGGACACAGAACAGCATCCGAGGTATGCATTTTTTACCATAATGTTTCTAAAGCACTTGGCATTAGCTTGAGCGCACTAAAATGACAAAAATTAAATAAGAAATATCTGCTTTTTTGTGTAGTTATCTAGTGGAGCAATCAAAATAGCAACGCTTGCTTCATTTTTCCTTTCTCTTCGTCACGTCGACAATTTCATCCTTGGAATACTTTCTGACAACCTAGAGCCATCAAGCTTCTGTTCATGAGCTCTCTCATGGACAGAACTGGATAAGAATCAAACAACTGCGAGTACTTGCCTGTATAGGCAAGTACTCGGCGAGTATCCACTGTCAATGTACAGTCAAGATTTCTGTATTTCAGAAACAGCAATACAAACACCATGCAAGACCCAATCACCGAGCGTTAGCCACCTCAATCAGAACTCTTACTAATGTTAGTAGGAGAAAGCAGATCGACAGCCAGGAAAATCTAAAAAATGTTACTACAAGCCCCAAATAATCGGGTCTCAGGTCTACCAAAACGGCAAAGGCCAGCACTGGAAAATGAAAATGCGGACTGCACGGCCAAAACTGCATCACCGCAGGGCCAAGGCATTGTTTCGTTGTGCAAAGGACCAATCAACGAAGTCAGTGTTACGCAATGTTACCCGCGGGCAAGATTACATCACTGCATGGGTGAAAGGAACTTGAGAGGGGCACGGGAATTGTTTTTCAAAACGGAGTGTCTGCGCGGTGCACAACGCTGCGGTATTCGCAAAATGTGCTCGCCGAGGCCTCCTGCACGAATTAGCAAGCTAGTTTGGGAGGCGTAAAAAAAAGTCGGAGCCTGTGTACTGGCCCTTCAAGGGCTTTCTAGCATTTCAAGGACCTGTACCCACCCTGTTAGAGTCAACATGTCCACAGATAAGCAGCCACTTCACCTATCTTGATCTTTCTCTCTCGTTGCACGACTATGCGTGTGAGGAACACATATTTTGAAAGCTGTTTCTCGGCAAGCGTAGTGGTGACACGTGACACCATTCAGTGTACGAGTAGTACCCAGAATCACCACTGACAAGGAGCACTTGATCTAAGAGGTGCAGAAGAATTCGACATGTGAATGGGAGGTCTGGTCGACAGAGATGCTCCATTGTAGTGCTTCCGTGATATGGCAAAAAGGCCGAAACATGCCCAGTCTTGTAGTCAGCCAGTGCAACTACACGGAATCCCCACTCCATCGGCTTTTATGTACGATTACATTTGCATGACATTTTGCTTTTGAAGCCAACACACAGATTTCCTGTTCCGCATTGAAATGCTCTCGGCGCTTTCTTTCCTTGCACCCTACAGCATTTCCGATCTTGGTGTGCCACGTTTGCAAGCCAGACCAAGATTCTTCAGACAGACAAACACGCAGCTTCCGAATATGTTACAAAATCTGGTGCGAGTGAAGTTTTCCGGATGAAATACTCCTTGATGTCAGGCTTTCGATTCAGCACCATCTCCATATAGCGACCAAGGATGTCTTGAACTCTGATATGGATACCACATGCCATGTTTTTCAGCTTGACTGCTCTCGCAGAGGATTCACACTTTCGATTTCGTCGATTCCATACCAATTCACTTCTTGCACCATTTCTGTGAGCTCATCGATAAAAAACAGCTGGAAGTACCGTAGAAACACACATATAGTCAGAGGTTTTTTTCTATATTTTATGATGTGAAATTTCTGCCCTGTACTATATGCGGACCCCAAGAATTTTCAGCCGGAATTCAGTCTTGGCTTCAGTACTGCACGGCGCTATCATCACGATCAGACTTCTGCGTTAGGTAGCGTTAGTCCCACTGGCCACAGCCGCCACTGCAACCGCTTGGCGTGCTTCACGAGGTCCACACGCCATGTCAGGATTGCGAAAGAAGTATTCGGCTGCCATTAAAAGAAAGGTGGTCTCAGCTGCCGAAACCATCGGCAACTGTACTGCGGGGCGGCAGTTTAGTGTAAACAAGCGAAGCATTCGTGGTTGGGGGAAATAGAAGGAGGCCCTCTTTGTGTGCAGCGGCCTGAGAAGTAGTTTGCGGGGGCCAGAAAATGGAGTGTTTTCCGACGGTTTACGGGAATTGACCGAACTGACCGACTTCGTTCGGGAGCGACGAAGTACTGCTGGGGCTCCCATCGATACTCTTGCTCGACGCGTTTCGGTGTCACCTCCATGCAGCGACTGCTGCACGATTCACGCACCGAGCTCCTCGTTCGGGATGACATCGCAGCTGCAGCCGCTTGATACATGCCTCAATAAACCATTTAAGGCCCATATCAAGTGCCTGTATATGGGGTGGATGAGGTCCAGAGATGGAAGTGACCCCTGCCCAACGGCTGAAACAGGCCTCGCTAGCGATGCTGTGCGCATGAATCACCGAGGTTTAGGCCTGTGTTTCCGAGGCGCTCGTTCATAGTGCCTTCAAAAAGTGCTCCATTTCAACCCCCCTGATTGCACTGAAGATGAGGTGCTGTGGGAGGACATCTCTGATAAGCGAGTATCAGAAGAAAGTGCATCAGACAACGATGAATACGTGTGTAAATAAATGCATTCAGTTTCTGTTTCCATTCGGCTATAATTCGAGTGAAAACTTTTTTTTCTCACATTGGCTATCCCCGAAATACTCCTCAAACTAGATGCAAGCCCAAGTTATACATGTGTTTCTACAGTAATCAAGCTCCCAGTATGAAGGAAATATTTCTGTAATCTTGATAGAATCAGAGTTCAGTCTCCAGCTGCCTGCAACATGCCGTAGGCGATCGCCACTCAAAGCACTGCCTCCATGGTCACCACGGGCAATGTCTTTTCACATGCTGTTATCCAAGGACATTTGACCCAAAGGCAGCACATACTCCTCCACATTAAAGTCCCCCCCCCCCCCCCCCATCATCCAACTCACTAAACTCAAGCGAGTTTCATCCATAAATCCATAATATACACGGGCAGAAGATGTCACTATCTGGTCAGCAGTACAGATCCCAAACTGCATGCTCGAATCACCACAACTGCACGCTAGAACCTCTTCATTACGTTTGAAAAAAAAAAATGCTGCCCTCATATGGAGACAAAAAGAAAACACCGCAGTCGACAGCTTAAAAATGCTGCTGAGAGATGGAGCAACCAACCCAAAAAACACAAATAAGTTGCATCTCGAGTGCCTTCCAACATGTGATCGGAGCAATATTTTCGCATGGCAGTTTGGGTCCAACACTTAGCTGCAAAGGGCCAAGGTTTTTGTTTTCCTTTCACACAGTATGTTTAGTAATGTACTACCCTGGGGCCAAAAATTTCTAGCACACAGGCCTCACAGCAAATGTGATGTTATGTCCTGTTTTACAAGAGCCTTATAGTAATTTAATGAGCCACTGTGTAGGTTGCAAAAACTACTACAGGCTGAAACTGTATTCGAACCTGCTATGACCTCTGGCTAAGCAAGAATTGACTTTCTCGCAAATCTGGTGTTGTGGGCACTTTTGGCCCCTATATAGCTTTCAACTACTCCATGGCAGCTCTGCGTCACAGACTCCAACCATGTGCATTGGAGATGTACACGTAACTTTAAAATGCGCATCATATCCCTCAGTGTTCCACATCTCTTAGCAAAATACTTGCTTCAACGAGTATTGAACAATGCCGTTCATGACACCAAGAGCTAACAGCAGGCACCACACCCAGGGATGGATCATTAATCAGCTACTGCTGTAATTTTATTACCTCACAAAAGCCCTGTACCATATTTAGATTTCAAAACTGTTGTATTTGTATTTTCACTTAGTGGATCAGGATACTGATTGTGTGCTTCGCTCCCACTTCCTTGCTGTCAGGAAGCAGCTGCCAGCATTATATAAATAAAGCAAACAGTACACTCACAGCAGAATGAGCGACATTCGCAGATATTTGGAGGTACACAATAAACTGTTTGCACATGAATAACAAGGTTCACGTAGTCTATGCACATGAATCTAGGCCTGTGCATTCATACTCTTCTAGATCCTTTTTACAAAAGCACTATCGCAGTGCTTTCAGCTTAGTAGAGTTATTAGCGCAAAACGCTAACAGGCTCAAAAAAGACATCAATCCAGGCACCTGGATTTTGTTAGAGCTCACCTCAAGTTCACCAGCGCTGTCAAAGTGCTCACTGTCTTCCATCTTAGGAGATACCTGTGCCTCTTGCTCATAGTCCTGTGGCAAGACAAAAAAAAAAAAAAAAGTTTAATGGTGCAAGTTGTCATTACAGCAGAAAGAAGTCAGACATTCTCATCAGCGATACATTCATGGGCTCCGCGTAAAACCGAAAATGAACGCTTCACACGCATGCTGGAAGGAGCATGCATTTTGGCAATTTCACTTCCACCGCTATTTGGCCCGTGTGCGTGTTTGCAAGCAGCAGCGCCTTCCTTTGATAACGTTTAATGCCGAGTTGTCTTTTGTTTTTCATAGTTTCATGCCATCACAAAAACATGTTCATGCGGCCATTATTTCATATCCACGAAAACTGTCACCCTCGCATGAGAGTAATATCAGTAGCCCCAAACTAACACTGCAAAGGGGGACTAGTTCACAATGCGTATTAAGTGTTAACAGCCATCCAGTTTCACGTATTGGTTTACTCATGAGATTTACCGGTGCAAAACTATAATAAGCCATGAGAGAAACCACGGATGGATCCTGAACTAAACCAACTGAATAACATTGTGGTCCCGCGCTCACGCAAGGGTGCTGCGGAAGCGCCAACTAAGTTCACCAAAAAAAAGGGGGGCAAACGGGCACCAACGCTGGTTTGCCCTTTTTGCCGGGAGTCAAAACAACAACTTCATGCTCATCAGCAAAACACCGCGCCCACTGAGCCCCTGCAGGGAACAGCAGCCAATGTGTACAATGCTCACAAAATGAAAAGCATAAATTTAGGGCAAAAGAAGGGGGCTTTTTTTTTTCAAGAGGCTCGTTTCCTTGTTCGACACACCAAATGAACCCAACAGACAATTAGTAGGTCAAAAAAAGCAGAGGGGCCATTAATTGTTGTCTTTCAAATATAGTGCAGCAATTATGGCATTAAACAGAAATGGATTAAAGTGCATGAAAAATCACCCTCTCCGTCGGTGAGATCCTAACCCACAACCTTCAAATTGCACATCTAATGCTCTACCAATTGAGTTACGATGAAAGCGCTCCCCTGCCCACTTCGTTGGGTATTTCTGTTCATGTAATCCCTGGGAGTGTTAGCTGCTAGAGCCACTCATAGCCAAGGTGGGGATTGTGGAACAAACTTTCTGCCTTGAGGGTGTCACATGGCATGTGATTTCTCGCACAAGGTGGCAGCTGACTAAAAACCCCCATGTACAGAAATACCGAACAAAGCGGACAAGGAAGCGCCTTTCATCATAGCTCAATTGGTAGAGCACTGGACTTTGCAGAATTCAAAGGCTGCGTGTGGTTTCGGATGTAACCAACAGAAAGGGCGACTTTTCGTTCATTTTGTGTCATAATTACTAGACTACAGGTGAAGACAACTATTGTCCCAAATGCTTTCCTTGGCCTAATTGCCTGCTGGATTCATTCGGTTCTTGTCTAATTCAGGGCAATGTGATGCACGCAGTACTTTCGTCTCCACCGTTTTCCATTCATGTCCAATCGGTGTAATACTAGCTTGTACACTTACATCAGAGCTAACGCAACCTTTAACCCCCAGATTACGTGATATGACGTGGTTATCTCGAGCAACAGCCCGTGCAAGTTGTACTTGAAGTTATGATGTGTTTCGGTCAGTCAGGACTGTACGTTTCCCAAGGCTATGGTCCAACTCCAAAAGCCCATACATAACACACATAACAATACAAATAACAGACATAACATACAATACACATAACAATACAAATAAACATGGTGTTGTGACACCATTCCTACTCCTACCTTGTACCACACATGAAACAAGGTTAGCTTAAAAGGACACTAAGGAGAAATACAATGTTTGTTATATTAGTAAATTACCCATTTAAGATACCAAAAGCACAACTCTTTCCACGTGAAGATGCCTGGTATTCATGAAAACGCTCAAAACCAAAATGCACGTGGCGACACCACTTTGAAGTTCTTGCACCAGCTCATTTCTGACGTTGCAGATTTTGACAGCGTCTACAGGGGTCTGCACAGTTCTTAATTTGTAAAAATGTAGTACATTGTCCTCTGAGGGGGCCATGGACTTAAGGTAGGTCACCACCTTCGAGAAAAAATTTTGCAATTTTAGTCCAAAAGTTATAATTATGGTTTCGGCTTGTTGGGCTTAGGTAAACTTAAACTTTAAAATGACGAAATTGTCAAAAATGTAAAAAATTAAAATTACAAAAATCAAAATGTGCCAAAATATGCATGTTGCGCCAACAGTCATAACTAAAAAACTGTTGGTGCGATTCAAACGCCACTTGGCAGGTACGTAGTGAGGACAATATCCTGTGCATCTAACCTCCACGATCACCATATCTCTAAGCTGAGGCGTGTTATCATAAAAATACTTAAAAAGCTAATATTTGGAAGGTTTGTTTTGCGCGCAATTGGCTATAGTACAAAAAGTTACCGCTAGTTTTTAATCATTCTGCTTGAATGCACAGCTCTACATATAAAGAAACAGCACGGAAACTTTTATGTAAAAATATTTATTAGAAAGAAAGTTATCACTGTTCGCGTAACTGTAGCATGCAAAAAATCACGTTTTGAGAAAAATTGCTTTGAAGATTTGAACCAAATGTCCATATAGCAAAGAAACATTAGATATGCCTGAAATTCACCAGGCTCATAGCTCGGGACTTCCTTTGAAGTGGCACAATCTCCTTTTGGGCGAGCGGAAGCATGTATTTTTTTCCTAGCTCGTTTCGCGTCTTCAGCTGACTCTCACCCACGTGCTCCACAGTGGGTCCACGCTTGGTATATTGATTACCTAACTTGCGTTGACGCTTCTTTTTTGTGCTATACTTCGCCATATTTGAGGAAGTACTATAACTTCCTCCTTGAAAAGCCAGAACTAAGTCCAAGAGCTCGAAACGGCATACAAACAAGCAGAGACAGCCGAGGGAAAACACGCGCAACTTAAACAACAGAGTGCCACAGCCTTGTAGTGGAAATTTTTAAATAAATCGAAAACAACATGTTCCACAAGCTTTGGAACGTACTTGGACAACTTAGCATTACGTAATATATATACAGAAACACATGTATGACGAGATGGCAGGTGTTGTGGAAACGGAAACCTTCAGTTTCGGTTTCGGATGCGTCTAGGAGGGGTTGGAAAAATGGTTATAACTTTCGAACGGCTCAAGATAAATACATAATTATTTTTGCTAAATATCCTTGAATAGACAGGGGTCTCTAAAATATTAAATCCCAAAAAAGCAATTTTTTTCAAAAAATGCGTTTTTGAAGGTGGTGACCTACCTTAACATACCAAGTTTCTGGAAATTTCCTTAACACAATGCAGCCAAAATATGAAAAAACACTTTGATACCTCCTACATGACACTAATTTCCAGATTTACAGGTTTCAGCGGGAACTTTTGAAAAATGTAACTTTAGCCTTCATTTTCTCTTCCATTAATGAACCTATGATGGCAAAATTAATGACAGTAGAGCTTTCTAAGAATAATTTGTCCATTTAAATTTATTGACAGATTCAGTTCAGTGTCCCTTTAACAGAAAATTGCCATCCTCAAGTTTTGCAGCACATAGATAAAAGGCAACCCTCAGAACAAAAGATGCACAGTAGCAGAAAAATTTATCCCAGTCTGTGATAAGTAGAGGACGGGTTTTCAGGCATTAAAAAGCACGTTTTAGGCGCCACAAATAGGCAGGCAAAACAACCTTTTAGGCCTCCAATATCGTAAATATAGGCACAATAAATTTTTACATCAATGCAAATAATTTCAAACGATGATGGGCGCGACGCGACCTCTATCTACGACAGGAAAACAAAAATATTATTTCTTAAGATGGCACAAAGACGCCAACAGTTGAACATAGCCATGCCATTATGCTTTGTCTCGCACGGTTCGGTCTCTCCCGTGTTCTGCACGATGAGTCAAGTGTCCACTGTCGAACCAACACACTACTGGATATCTTCTCGGCATGAGTGAGAAGGGCAGAGCAGGAGCAGACAGCCAGATCTCTCAAAGACAAGAAGGGAGGGATTCCTCCTATTGGCAGAGTCGAATCGCGTAGAGCCAATTTCTCCCCTGGCAGTGAACCACTGGCGTGCCAAGCTGAAGAAAGCTAAGATATCTCAATATCATGTGCAGCTGACCACGGAACAATATCGTTCGCCGCAATGCAGACGCTTGCACAGCTAGCTGCTTGTTGCATCACGGCTCGCGAGTGAACCAGTGTTGCCTGACTCTCGGGCCGCTCGTGTGTTTATAAATATATTCGATTATAAATTAAGTGCTCGACCAAATGTGCTAAAATTTCGCCAGCTTATTTGTGAATGCACAAGGATTAATCCACATAACACAGATTATGATCGAAAACTGTGTCTCGGCCCCTTTAACCACTACACCTAAAATATGAGAGATGTAGGCTTTGCTCCCATCTGTGCAAGGCTGTCTCATGGGCCACTTTCACCTGCCTAAAGTTTACTATTTTAACATATGCATTAAAGGGACATTAGTTTGAAACAATAAATCAACTTAAATTTACAAGTTCTTCTTTGAAATCTCCAGTGTTTAATTTCAGCATTCCAGGCTTATTAATAGAAGAAAAAAAAGCCAGCTTGGCCCAGCCAAGCTGGTTGATGCTCAGCTCGTCATGCTGCAGCACGGGAATCGCAACGCCGGTGGAGATTGGATCCAGCGTGCTTGGCTGGAGAAGCAGCAGCCAGGAGATGGCGACAGGCGGATTCAGAACACATGCAAGGCTTGCCACTCTGTGTGTGTTGAAATCAGTATACCTGAGCCATGGTGTAAGAAACTGTGGCGGGTGCTATGGCGACGGTACAGCGGCAGCTTGGCTATTTCTAGCAACGGCGCAGCAAGGGTATTTTGTTAACGGACATCTTACTGCCAGCCTAACAGTTTTGCTGTTATGAAACGAGGATCAAAATTTTCCTTTTGAATTTCTCGCACTGAGATCTCTGCATGTGAGCAACAGCAGGATGTCATCAAATGGAAAGTGTTTTTCATATTTTGGTCACAGTGACTCAACAAAATTTCCTGAAACGTGGTTCGTTAGATCTCTGGTCACCTCAGTGTATAATGTACTTCATTTTTTACCGGTTAAGAACTGTGTAGGCCCTAGAAAGTGCCATCAAAAGTTATGACGTCACAGTGAGGTACGAGAACTTCCAAGGCAGCATCACAACCTGCAGTTTCTTTTTGCACATTTTCTCACCTAGCAAGCGTCATCTCGTTAAACATTTGCACTTTTGGTATTGTGAAAAAGGTAATTCAACTAATACAAGAAAATTCATTGCTGTCTTTGGTGTCCTTCTAAAGCACAGGTTTAGTTAGTTTAGTAATTTAGTTAGTCATTAGCTAGTTTCCACACAAACAATAAGTACTTTTTCTCAACTAATGTAAACACTACACACATTAGGAGTTAAAGGCCTGTCATTACTAACTAAAACATTATGTTTGGCTGAGCAGCAATGCCAGAATCTGACAAAATTTACCAGGACATTCAAGTTTCGGACCTAATACCCGCGAAACAAAAGTGCATCTGTATGGGAAAGTAAACTATCTGAAACTCAAAAAGTGCACAATCAGGAAAACGAGTAGATGCTATTGGATGGTGCATTTATGCAAATTCTCTATGGGAGGGACAGTGATGGCTGTGGGACGAGCTCACATTTTCTTTTACGTTGTAACCGAGTATAGCATAAGTGTGTGCACTGCGGGGCTACCCTCTAAGTTGGAGTCTGCAGACGAAGGGTGGGCATAAATTAGGTCTTGTAACTGTGGGTGCATGCGGCATGCACGCATATCATCATGGCCAGCAGCTGGCACGAGATAGGGTCAGCGATGGCCAGAATGGAATGGTAGTTGTGTGTAGGGACTCAAGTGAAGGTTGGGTTCTTCATGCTTGCTACATCCGTGTCATCTTTGAGAGCTCCAACTGGCCACAGCTCTGAGCCCACATAACGTAATTAGTTACATTATGTGGGCATTAGCCATTATTTAATCGTGCAGTTGTGCCATATGTGCGCCTGTAAATGAAATGAATGTCTGGATGAAGGGATTGACAACTTGATCTTGTATGTTTGTTACAGAAAACAACAAAAGTTGTGCGCAGCTTCAGCTGACCTAATGTTGCATAGGCGGAGCTGGTGGAAGGAGCGCACCTTTCCTCCGCTTTCACCAACGCTCTGCGCACCCTTCCTCCTCCCCAACAGCACCACCTGTACCTAGCGCATACTACCATTGGTCAACTCCTTTCACTGGCACAGCCAATGGCACTCCTGCTCTCTCCATACCACCTGCTCTGCTCCTGCCATAGCTTGCTCTCCTCCTCTCCACCTCGCTACTCTTTCTCTACCAGGCTCAACTCGCTATGCTAGGCTTCCCTCTCACCCACTTAGCATTACCCATGCTCTCCCTCTCGTCAGGAATAACTCTCGCAGCTGGGCTAGAAAGTATGGACGATGGATTCCCAGGGCTCTACCTTGGTCTTAAAGGGCAACTCTGGCGATTTTTTGGCCATGTCAAAGTAATGGCGCTTTTATGTTCCTGAGACGCTCCTGTTACGGGCCCGATAGCAGAAATACTCGGCAAATTGGAAAATAATTTTAGATAAGCAAAAAAGCGTAACACCGAAACCGAAACCCAACCAAGTGTACTGTCTACGTATGACGTAGACGTTGTTGCGAACGAACCGGAAGTCGTGCAAGGCATGCCGGTCACGCCGGCGCGGAGTATGAAAACTGTGACAGCCGGGACGACCAGCGAAGCGCCGGCCATACCAACGCTGTCTGTCGCCTTGTGCACAGGAGACGCTCGCTGCAGCGGCCGAAGCGCCTAAGTTAGCGGTGCCCTCGGCTGCGTCACTTCCACCGCCTTCCCAATACTGACGTCACAGACGCAATGTTGGCAATAATTGTGGGAAGCCAAGAGGGCGTTTGCAGACAATCTTTAAAGTTCATTTGTAAACAATCTGCGCATGTCTCAAGCCTGTAATTTGGCATAAATGACGGAAACGTGCAAAGGAACGTACCCAGCGAATTTCGTTGAGATCCATCGACCTCGAAAAATCACCGGAGTTGCCCTTTAAACAGCTCCGCTGTTAAAAACAGAAAATAAGTAGTCACAGAAGCATATATGAAAGTGACTTGAGGTCTTAATATTTCGTTGGCCCTTTTCTGTCAGCCACTACAGCAGCCACTCTGTAGGGCACTCTTTCAAACAGAATGGCAGCCAAGGAGAGCTTGTCAGGTTCGGTCATCCTTTTTCTGCTGCAACCCAGTGGTTAACCATAGAACGCTTATGCAGCAGGCAATGAGAATGAACCTTCTTAAGGGGGGACACTGTACTTGAGAGAGAAATGCTAAATTTTTTCATGTATTTAAAAAGAAACTTAACAGTATGATTCAGTTTTTAATGCTGATTTTGAAAATGTAATTATTTTTTTCCTATGTCAATTAGTTTTTGAGATATCTTAAAATTAATTACCCATTGTTTCCAGGTACAGTACACAAAAAAAAATTATTAGAGAGCTACTATTGACACATGCCTAGATACTAATGAACATAAGGCACACAGGGGTAGGAATGCTTTTTTGATCTGATGATCTTTAGCTACGTTGTAGCACCTTGAATTTCAGTGTTGCAGACACACCCACTTTATGCTCCAATTTTGTGCAAAATATAAAATGTTTGAAGATATTATTCAAAAATTCACAACTACCCCTGTGTGCACTACAGATAGAGCTACATGTCACAACAAAAATGACAGTCCTAGCTGCTCTGAAGGCAGAGATATCTTTCTGGCAAGTTTGCAACCGCAGCAAAATTTGAATCCTGAGAAATCGTGAAAAAACACAACAAGTCCATTTTGGGCAAACTCTAGCATGGAATAGTCGTGTATTTACAATAATTTACAATTTCAGCATTCTCAGTAGGCACCAGGCAGGTAGTCCTTCTGCCTTGAGTCCCCTAAATGCCTTTTTTTCAACGCCCGCTGCATGTTTTCTGCAGAGGCACGCTTGCGAGCTGATGCTGTTGATCTGCGACGGTCTTTTTCTGCCATGCGTTTTTTAGCCGAGGGTCCAGGTCCAGACACATTCATTGTAGCGAAGATCTCATTCAGCGCTGTTTGCTGATTGCCAGTGGTCTTCATAGCGCGCGTGGCAAGAATGTTCACAACGAACGGGTTACACGTTTTTCCGCTGTTCACGCGCGGCGAGCTTCACACCGGCGCGTTATCACCGCAGATCTCGCACGACGTAACAATCTTTACGGCGAGGCCGTATTCGCGCTCACCTATGCGCAGACACATCGCCGTCGCACCCTTTGCACTTCACGTTCGACTGCAGAGCGTTACGAGCGTCGAGGCTCACCAGAGCGAAGCGCGTCTCCATCACATCATCACATCCGAGCCAGCCGCGGCGGCGTCCGTGGCAGTGTCGTTTGCACAAGCGAGAAGACCCGATTTTCGCGTGGTGGCCGGCGTTGATGCTAGGTTCCGGAGTTTTGCTTCCGCGTCCTTCTCGATCTTCAACAAATCAGCGGGCTCCAACATGACGGTGTCGCGCCGAAACGTCTGTCGAACGTGGTCGCTGTCAGAGCCGCTTTCACCCGCTAGGCCTAACCCACAGTCAGCGTCTTCGGGGGCGCTTGGCACGGGAGGCAAACTACCGTCGACATCTTCTGAAGGTGATCAGCGCTTCTTTTGAGAGTTGTACACTTTCCGTTTCTTTGTCCGTCCACCGAATTTGTACTTCGTAGCGAACTTTGGCGTTGAGTTCGGCATGGTTGCGCGTTTCAGCCGCTTTGTCCGACGCGAACTCCCGCGGCCCGAGCAGACGACTGTGGAAATCTGCCAATGGCGTGCGCGCTCACTGTCACGTGCACTGGTAGACCAATAGGACCGCGCATCGGGACTAGCTTTTCGCGGGCTTTTTCTTAGTGGCCGCTTGGCGTATGCAGTAGTGGTGGCGCGAAAAATAAAAAAGAAACGCGGCTCTTTCGAACGGGACCAAGATGGCCGCGATCAGAGACGTAGAATGGCAGCTGCGCGTCCTGCAAGAAAGCCCATTTTTGCGCGTCCATCGAGAAATATTCGCGTCACATGCATGATATAAAACGCTACTGCGGCTAAAATATCAATCCAGGACGCGTGAAAATTTGCCAGATTATGCATCAGTCACTGCAAAATCCGAAAATAACATTTTCAAAAAACCGATTTTTTTCGCGATTTTTCGGTTTCTAAGACCCGTGTCCCCCCTTAAACCACGCTCAGATTTTCCTGAGTGGACAGCTAGGGAGATATTAGGGCATACGATTCCTACCACACATGCATGCTTGCGACTGTTTTTTTGCAATGAACATATGAAAATAATGTATAGCAACACTTCATCGAAACATCAGTTTTGCTTACAAGCACATGTAAGGTACAATCAGATGCCTCGAACCCCAGTCTTGCTTGCATGGCGCATGTGCCGTACTTGCAAATCACGCTCAGCATGCACGCAGCATTCATAGGGGTGCACAAGTAGACAATCTTTCCTAACTTGCAGCGTACACAGCCTGGCCACTTCGAGTGCAATACAAACATGTGCCAAGCTTGAAGCTCCCCAAGAGCTTTGGGGAGCTGCTGGGGTGAACCACACAACAGCCCACTGGTGACAGCAAGCACTAATGATGCTCCAAAAATGCCCTCAGGCCTGTGGCAAACAATGATGTAACACCTTGCTCCCATGCACAGGCATCGCTGAATAAACCAACTGTCACAGGCTCGCTGTGCTGCGTTTCCAACACATGTTCTGTTCCATGTTAACACGAAGTTTTTTCTGGCGGATTATAGCAAATGTGAGCCATACAAAAGATATCAGGAAATGAGATTCAAACTTGGAACATTTGTAGGTAACACTCAAATGCAGACTGAAGAGTAATTAGGTGTTAACTGTCATTGTAAGGGGTATTTACAGAGGTGGTGGTCAAAAACTATTTTCGAGAAGGCCAAAAAGGTAAAAAAAATGGAACTGTCTACGGTGCCGGCAGCCGGCAGAGCAGGCTGCACGGGATAATGCCGGCACTTCGTCTCGATTGGCTGGCTGCAGTCATGTGACCAAACTGCCGGTATTTCTGCTTGTGCATTCTACTTGTGCATTCTACTTGTGCATTCTCTGCTTGTGCATTCTACTTTCTGCTTGTGCATTCTATTTCTGGCATTGTGCATGATGCCCGTGTCACTGAGGCGCTTTGCCTGGCTTCGAGAGACGTTTAGTATATTTTCCTGTTGCTCAGTGAAGGCCCTCTGCGCCCGAAGGGCGCGGAAAACTAATCGTGGCTTCGCCCTCGCTTCGCGAGTGCGGCCATTTCGCTATCGCTCAATGGCCGGTTGGCAGGGTCACGGTCACGCGCTACTGGCCGCTGTCGCGGCCACGCGCTGTTTAGCCCGCGCGCCTGCCCCTTCGGGGCAGGCGCCCGTCCGTGCCAGCGTCCGTGGTGTGCCCGTGTCACTGGGGCGCACGTAACCCACGAGCCGGTTCGCGCTTCTCAGTCTGGTAACAGACTAATGCAACACCAAACAATACCCTGCCGCAAAAAAAAAAAGAAAAAAAGACGAAACTGCAGCGTGGTTCGAACCAACGTCCTAGCAGTTCCGAGCACGACACGCTAACCGCTGCGCCACTAGGGCCAATCGGTCACGGCCTCCTCTAAGGAGGTCGTGCAATCGGTTAGGTAGGTTTAACGGGCCGCATTTGTACTGTCACGCTGGACGTAACTTTAAGACTCGTTATTCTTACGTCCAGAAGTAACTGCAACGGCTCCTAACACTGCCAAAGCAGAAATACCGGCAGTGTGGTCACATGACTGCAGCCAGCCAATCGAGACGAAGTGCCGGCATTATCCCGTGCAGCCTGCTCTGCCGGCTGCCGGCACCGTAGACAGTTCCAAAAAAAATACCAAAACAATTAAAAAGCAGCGTTGTGGGGTGCCTTCAGGCTGCCGGTTGTGGCGTCCAGCCCATGCCTAGGTGATGCACTTCTAGTAAAACACCAAGCAGCCGTAGCTTCACGCATCACAAAAACTGCTCAGCACTGCCAAAGTTACACGAGTGTTACTGCGCGCATGTGCAGCTAGGTGCTCTGTCTAGGAACTGCAGTAAGGACAACAAGCTCTGAAACATTCGTCGAAATGACACCGCACCAATGGCAACACCAGTCTCAATGATCGGCCAGCAAGCAATACACAACACAAACGCCAAAGGAATCGCCCCACCTAGCACCGAAGTGATTTCAGACAGTTCGGCTGTTGAGACAAATTAGCCGTTTCGTGTCATCCGCTTGCCTGAAGCTGTCAAACGTTACGCTCAACTCCGGATTTTATTTGGCCCATCGCGCGCTCAAGACGCCGCAACTGTGCTCAATCGATAGCGACACGCAGTGTTTGACTGCTCCTTTCAAAAACGCGTGCCCGATAGGGAAAATTCCGCTTTTTTTTTTTTTCGCATCCGCAACCATTTGAGACGGTGTGTATCAGTTGCATGCATCCGCAATGAACACAGTCAAACGCGAGATATGCTTCCAGATACACATGTCGCAACCGTCACTTTTCAAAGGCAAGGCTTCAGGTCTTTCGCGTCAGACATGGCGGAGCCCCCAAACCAAAACACTACAAAATCGCGTAGTGCTTCGCTGGCACTTCACACTTTCTACCACCAGGTAAGCGCGTACTTACGTCAACGGGTTCCTCCTTAATCTTCACCGCCGGCCCGACCAGGGTTAGCTCGCCGACGAGCGACGTGCTCGGCGCTGGTGGTGGTGTGGGCGCGCTGACCGTGGCGGCGGGCACCGAGACGGGCACGGGCGGGAAGATGGTAGGCACGATGTCGCCGCTCACGTTGACGCCGTCCGCGAAGTGCAGCGAACACACGCATAGCCTCTCGCCCACGTCTCTGAGCGAGACCTTTGGGATGACGGCCAGCCATGCCTTGCACTGGATGTCGTCCGCCGTGCAAACGTACAGCAGGTGCGAGGGATCGCTCAGGCCGAACTCGTTCGGGCAGCCCCTGATGTTGCACGTGATGGCCGACGCGTCCTGCTCCATTGTGCAAGGTGTACACCTACTACTGAATTTATTTTTTGTCAACTCACAAGTAATGGCGATTCCTCGCGAGATAGAGCTACAGAGCGCGCAGCAACACACACGGCCGCCGCAACAAAGCCGCCATGAAACGCGCAGCAGCCATGAACGAACGGAGCAGCAACTTTTTCCACTTCTTACTGTGTACAAAGAGGGCGCTGCCGACATGTTAAAAATACATTCACCCCACCAGCCTCCGCGACGGGCAGTAGATGTTTGTAATCACGGAGGCTACGCCTAAGCGCCGTAAAGGTCTGCCAAAAATCGCGTAAAGCGCGTAAAGGTAGTAAAGGTCTGCAAAAAATCACTATGTTGCCAAAGCGGGCAAACGCAAAGTGATTCTGAAAGTTCAGTGGCTGCACTAACTAGTAGAAGGTGCTAGGTGCACGAGAAACAAATTCAACATGCCAAAATCGACGATTCAAAGCATCGATCATTGGTGATCGATTTGAATAGGCGCGGTAACGAAAGAGTTAAAAAATTGGGGGACGCTTAAGCTTCGCCTTTAAGAGCTGAACGCGATAGCAATATCCTGCCCCTAGTGCGCACTTCGAACACTACGATTGTTGAACAGAATGCGCGCAATAAGGTGTGTGCCTTATGTAATGGGTAGCATGCTTTAAACCAGGAGGAATTATGCGCGAGAACCTTTTTCGAAGCTGCGATGCACCCACTACGGGGTCTTAAGGGAATACGCGCAGTAATGTGTGTGCCTTTTGTAATGGGTGGCTCTCTTTAAACTACCAAGTCGTTATGATGTTGATGACGACCGATGGCAATGTACGCTTGTACCACGCACTATTACTGCCATATTACATCTCGTACTGTGACACCTGTATACAGGACGCGTGTTTTTGGGAAGCATCAAAGTTAATTTCAGTGCAGCCCCAAGCAGAGGCGTGGCTGTGTGCTAGAACACCTGCTTACCACGCAGACGACCTGGGTTCGATTCTCACTCGGACCCAACATTTTTATTATTTATTTTATTTGCAGCTTTTTCGATTTTTCGGTCACGGACAAGATGATGATTTTTCGCTCACAACCAACGGTGCCGACGCCGACGGCGCAATTTCTGCGATACGAGCTCTTTAACGCTATCGCGTTAACACGAAAGTGTTTTATGCCGGGGTCCACCAAGGAGGAGGAATCAACTTTATTTACACATATGGTGCGGTCTTCAGGGTGGCTCCACGTGGGCAGCGACCCTTTCGGCCCAGGCAGCAATAGCTAGCTGGGAGTTTTAATAAGCTCCTCCCACGTTGACTGTGAGCGAGCTGGCAGGAGCGTTCTGGGGGGAGGAAAGCATTCACAGCCCCACAATATGTGATTTTGTGTGGCCAATTCTTGCGCGCTGCAATTTTGGCAGATTGGGTTAACCGATCCGCACGTAATTAGCGCCAGCCGATGAGGACCATGAAATGAGTCAGTTTGAATGCGGCGAAGGATCGTGGCCTGCGCTCTCGTGAGGGTTTCATCGGGCGGAGGGTAGACTCGCCGTTCACTTTTATAGATATTCGTTATATCATTAAAAGAAGTCGGTGCCTCACCAGGGTAGACCGGGTCCGAGAGACGCGCCTCCCGGTTTGTTAGACCTCGGGCTACGCGGTGCGCCTCCTCGTTCCCAGGGTTCCCCGAGTGGGCAGGGACCCATACTAATTCAATTATTTTGTCACGCTGGCAGTTTTTTAAGATCCTCGCCGCACTGATGTTTATGCTCCCTTTCGAGATATTGATGATGGGGTGTCCACCAAGATTTTCATGACGTAATTGCGTCACGGAAATACGTCAGCAAAATAAACGCCATCAAATGGCAAAGAAAAAAAACTATAAGAAAAAGCTCCGTTGACAGGAGCCGAACCCATGACCGCTCGATCCCCGACGATGGCTGGCGGGCGTTTAGCACACTGAGCTACCTCGAAACACATAACGGAAGCTGCATGAACGCGGCTTTTATATTTCACACTTTCCTCTCGCAGTGCTCTTGTATGCATGGATGGATGGATGCTATATGAGCGTCCCCTTTATAACGGGGTGGTGACACGTGTTCCACCAAAGGAAAAAAGAAGTCACAGTTTCCCCGCAACGGCGAAGCAATGAATGCGATAGCAACAAATTGGAATCTAACGCGAAGAACGGAAAGCAGCTCGAAATTGCCAGCGCGTCGCTCGAGCCCAAAGGACGCACGAAAAGAACGCACACAGGACGAACGCGAACTATCATGCGTCACAGCTCGATACTTGAAGCGCACTGCTAAAACATAAAGCAGGACGCACGAAACGAACGAACAGGTACACACAGGACGAGCGCGAACTAAATGTCGCAGTTGTTACTTATTTCTGTTTGAACAGCGCTCTCCTTTCGCAAACGCGGCCGCTGCAGCGAGCGAAAGACCTTCGTTTAAAGTTACTTCGTTTAGGGTGCCTTGATGCGCGTTTTGTTGCGCGTTTTGTCGGCGCACACATCGAGGCACACTAACTTCGTTGCGCTCCTCGCGCCATCTCGCTGGCAATGAAGAAATGCTTATAAGCGCCTGCCATCTCCGAGTTAGGCCAGCGGTAAAGGGTGTGTATATAACGCTCGCCCTTAGCTCCGTAGGAAATCGGCAATTCATGGACTAGTGTCTAGCGCTACGGGCTGCGGAGCGAGAGGTCCCTAGCTGGTTCGATCCCGCGCTTCGGAAGCTTTTTTTTCTAAATTATTTTTCTTTGGGACTTTCATGTACGAGTATATATATATATATATATATATATATATATATATATATATATATATATACGGCGAATGACGGCGACGACGGGGACGGACAACAACCAGCCTAGACTGTAAAAGAAACGCCGTTGCTGCGACCATCCCATTCGGCGCGTTTCCGATAGAAGTGTAATTTTGTGCTCGCTCACAGCATCCATCCATTTCGAAAAATAGCTCTCCGACGCTCGCCTGGCTGTCGCACCGCGTTCCATGCTAGCCTTGTGAGAATTAACTGCCAGGCTAGAGGGAGGACACGACGCGCGTAGCGTTTCTCTTCGCGTTTCACGACGCTTTGGAGGAGGAGTGCATATCGGGCATCAGTGTTCATTATGTGCTTGTTGATGCCACATTTGCGCGGGATTTACGATATGCGGTGTCCACGTATATGTTAAGAACTTCAGCTACCGCAAGGGTTCCCACGTAACACAAAAGAAGCTATTTCCCGTCTAAAAGACGTCTTGAACGGCTACAAAAATGGCTAATAGACGTCTTGGTAAAGACATTCCCGTAGCCGTAGACGTCTTTTCGACGTCTGATAGCTGCGCTAATGTCCCGCTAGTTGACGTCTTTAAAATACGTTTTGAAAAGACCAAGATAATACGTTTTACAGACGTTCTTGTTTTTTCGCCGTTTTCGAAATTTTGGACTTTCGAAATATAAAATAAACTAATAGAACTGTCTTTGCAGCATGTTTGGTCGGCAGCCTGACGGCTACCATAGGAAGATAGAGATTGAAGGGACCGAAAGAGCTCCCGCGAGAGCACTTTCCTGTTTTTCTCCCACTTCCTATGTCAGTCGTCGAGCAAGTGACCAAGCAATCAAGCAAGATCACTAACATACGTACATACCTGTTCACCCACGCATGTCCTCACTGTTGCATATATAAATTTTCGACGCTGAGTTTACTCGCGTTTATTGCGGACCGAATCAAGTCGTTGCGGTCGCTCATATATGCCGCGTGAATTATTCGCTACTTCAGAACACCATACATATCCAATTTTCATATAAAAGACATCGGTTTATAATAAATTTGAACACGTACGCAGGGGATCAACACGTATACTGTACTACATAAATGACGTTTAGCGGATGGCGCGCAAATAAATAATCGCACTTCTCAGCAACAATAAATTATCCCATGATGTTGTGAAATCGGCTTTATTAATGAATAAAGCACAACCAAATGTGGCACAAAACACGTCGGAAGGTGACCGCACAAGGTGAAGCTGAGTGGACGGCAGCAACGTAAATAAAATTCTGCATGAATGCACTCCAAGTCTCGTCAAAGAAACTGCACTGGCTTCCGCATTAGCTGGCGTGGTCTCAGGCCCAATATCTTGCACAAACAGCAGTGAAGAAAAGCTGCATACATAGAAAGCAAGTAAGCTACGCAGGATTTACAACAAATAACAGATCATCAAGTCACTTTAAAGAAACATTTCCAATTACAGATATGATAAAATGCTGTCATGTATTAAGAAACGACAATCGATCATAACCGCACCTACAGGCGAGGCGCCTACGGTAGAAACTTTGCACTTTGTCAGCGACAGGCCGGCGTAGTTGTAAGCATGCTTGCTTAAACTATGTCGGCCTGTCACTAGCGTGCGTGCGTGGAGCCACGAGCTGCAACGCGCAAAACATAATTACTAGGGGTGTGCGAATATCAAATTTTTCGAATACGAATCGAATACGAATATCCACCTTCGAATATCGAATATCAAAGGAAAATGCCTCCACAGTAACAATATTTTATTTAACATGTAGCTATTTGGAAAAAAAAAAAAAACATTAACATCCTGACTGGCAACAAAACATACTGACGTGAACAGCGCGTGTGATACACAAGGACGAAGAAACGACGAGGACTAGCGCTGACTTCCAACTGAAATTTCAGTTGGAAGTCAGCGCTAGTCCTCGTCGTTTCTTCGTCCTTGTGTATCACACGCGCTGTTCACGTCAATATGGAATACCAACTAGCCCGGTCACACACCTTGCAACAAAACATACACTGTTATCTCCAGAACACAATGTTCAATCTAGCACAATGCACATCACAATACATGCAAATATCACGGCACAATGAAAGTGATGACTAGATGTTATCATGAAGAAATATGAGTTGCTCCACATGATCAGGCAGCAGGCGCTCCCTTCTAACAGAGACAACCTCCCCAGCCACTGAAAAGGCACGCTCGCTTGGAACAGAAGTGACTGGTATAGGGAGGTACATGGGGCAAGGGTTTGCCAGGCTGGGGTATCTGAAGGTGCCTACAGTCCGCCACCAGTCACATGGGTCACTGTCTTTCTTCAGAAGTGGTCCCGCATAGTGAACGAGTGGTAGTGCGGCACGTTACGGCCGCATAATATTGAAAATGTACGGTTACATGATCGCCAACAGCGCTGCACGTCGGAGATGCACCAGCAATAAATCATACGTATTGGGGCGCTCGTCGCAGGCAGATGTCGTGCCTCCGTGTACTTACGATGACAGTTTATCGCTCCTCTCGGCAACGTTTTTAGCTATACGAACGCAGCCGAAATGTGGAAGACGAGTTATTTTATGCATGATAATCGAATCGCTTATTCGAATTTTTCGAATAATCGAAACTATTCGAATACACGATTTTCGAATCGAATACGAATATTTAGAATGTAATATTCGACGAATATTCGAAACTTTCGAATATTCGCACACCCCTAATAATTACTCAAAATAGGGCGAGTCAGTCTGGCTTACGATTCGCACCGGCGCGTATTGGCCTCGAGGCCCACCACTGGAAACGCCGGCGCCACGGTCGGCGTGACGTGCTTGGCAGGATCACGTGGTCTCAGCGGCCGCGTCGGCTGCTTGTGGCGCACTGCCGCGTGCTTTGAAAACGAGTTGCAAGTCCCACATGCGCTGCTGTCTGATCAAATTCGGAAGTTTTCTCTCATTTTCTACTCAATTGAAACCATTGTAATAGAGTGGCTGCCTCCGAAGGCGACGAACATGGGGCTCTACCGCTCGGTGCCGCAGTGCCGCGCTTACGCAAAGGAGCCCAGTGTCAGCCTGCACTGGTAACCGCGGGACAAGAAACAGCGTGAAGCATGGGTTGTAAAGCTAAGAACCAGCAAGTAGCCATCCGCTACGAGTCTTGTGTGCAACAAGCACATCCGCGACGAAGACTTTTGTTACTGCTTTGGGCCTGCGATGTTCGGTGAGTAGCATAATAATAATAATATCTGGGGTTTAACGTCCCAAAACCAAGATATGATTATGAGAGACGCCGTAGTGAAGGGCTCCGGAAATTTCGACCACCTGGGGTTCTTTAACGTGCACCTAAATCTAAGTACACGGGCCTCTTCGGTGAGTAGCAGACAGCGCGCACTGAGACGATGGCTCGCGCGCGCTTCCCGCCGGCAAATGATGCTTATCTGCCACAGGATGGTAAAAGCGCTACCTTTTACCACGTGCGATACCATCTCAGAACCCTCCAATGCGACCTCTTGATCGTCGGCCCCGTGCTCAGCGCCCACAAAATCGGCTGCAGATGCGCAAGTCATTCTTTAGATACGTTGAATTAAAAAACGCACAGGGTCCCTTATGCATCCGTTAAAGATGACTAGAAGGCGAAAGCCATCTTCTTGTCAGTCGATGTACTGATTCTCCCGCGCCCCCCTCCAAAAGCGTTCTGCGCCTAACGCGGTTTTGCACGGCCTCCGTGACCGATCAAGGAGGCAATGCAAAGCGACCATGACGTGTGAATACGTCATGTGACGTCACATTATGTGACGTCATAATGACGCTACATATTTTGGCGATCTGTGACGTCATGATGACGTCATATGGTGACACCATCACGTGACGATTATTTTTTGCATCACTCGTGTTGACGCCGCCGACGCGGGACGCCGACGGGCAACCTTCCCATTTGATGAGGCATGCATTGCTTCATAAGCTACATAAATTTTGCATTGCCTCCGTGATCGGCCCACCGGCCAACCCCATGTATTTTCTTGGAGCCTCATTTATTTACGTGGGAAAGATGCCACCCTGTTGGCGTTAGACACGACACTGCTGCCAAAATTGCTGGGGTACATGCCAAATAAATACTATCCTGTTTTGCGGCTGTTGGTTGCTGCAATAACTTCTATTTTATTCACCGCTATTTCAAGTTCATGTGGGTCCTAGTTCACAGCCGACGTTTGCAGAGCAAGTCCGCAAACGTTACTGTATTTTCTTTCTTTTCCTAGGCGTCTCATGCTACTACATGCTCGGTCTCGTAGACTGGTTCTTCTTCCACCAGCAATCTCGAAGTGGTGAAGCTTTGGTCTATGAATTTGTTGATGACAGAGAGCGGCAAGTTCACTGGAATGCAAACGGAACGATAATTAAGGAGCATTAAAAAAGGCGTCGCATTTGCTCACGTTTTGTGTGAGCACCAAACGAAACGAATGCACGGAATAAAGAAACATAAGCAGCGGCATTTGCCCGCTGAGAAGACCGATCAATACGCAGTGCGAGAAACTTGTCAAATGACATTGAAACGTACCCGAATTTAGACCAAAAAAAGAAAAAAAAAAACACTGAATCGTCGGGACGGCAGATCACAAAGTTGCCATGCGCACCGAAGCCGCAGTTGTAAGGAAATTGTTTTTGAACTGCTCTGATAGCGTCCGCGCAACAGTAGTTGTTTGTTTACTCACAAATTCTCATATTTTGCGTACCGTCGCAAACAGCACAGTAAACAAGCTTTACTGTGCTTTTTGCGACGGTACGTTCGTCGGTACGTTCGTTTCAAGAAGCGATTGTTCTGCTCACCACCTTCGTTGCAGCCAGACAAACAGCTAAGAACGTGTGCACGTTCGGATAGAGTGCTTTTTTCGGTAAGTGCACCTGACCTTTCGTCGTTTTTACTGAAAGGTTTTAGCATTGTGATTAAACTGTGAACAGTTCTTTGCTAAGTTGAACCGCGTGGTCGAACGCGAAACTATAGTATACGCGCCGGTGCGAATCGTAAGCCAGACTGACTCGCCCTATTTTGAGTAATTATGTTTTGCGCGTTACAGCTCGTGGATGCACGCACGCACGCTAGTGACAGGCCGACATAGTTTAGGCAAGCATGCTTACAACTACGCCGGCCTGTCGCTGACAAAGAACAAAGCTTCTACCGTAGGCGCCTCGCCTGTAGGTGCGGTTATGATTGATTGTCGTTTCTTAATACATGACAGCATTTTATCATATCTGTAATTGGAAATGTTTCTTTAGAGTGACTTGATGATCTGTTATTTGTTGTAAATCCTACGTAGCTTACTTGCTTTCTCTGTATGCAGCTTTTCTTCACTGCTGTTTGTGCAAGATATTGGGCCTGAGACCACGCCAGCTAATGCGGAAGCCAGTGCAGTTTCTTTGACGAGACTTGGAGTGCATTCATGCAGAACTTTATTTACGTTGCTGCCGTCCACTCAGCTTCACTTTGTGCGGTCACCTTCCGACGTGTTTTGTGCCACATTTGGTTGTGCTTTATTCATTAATAAAGCCGATTTCACAACATCATGGGATAATTTATTGTTGCTGAGAAGCGCGATTATTTATTTGCGCGCCATCCGCTAAACGTCATTTATGTAGTACAGTATACGTGTTGATCCCCTGCGTACGTGTTCAAATTTATTATAAACCGATGTCTTTTACATGAAAATTGGATATGTATGGTGTGCTGAAGTAGCGAATAATTCACGCGGCATATATGAGCGACCGCAACGACTTGATTCGGTCCGCAATAAACGCGAGTAAACTCAGCGTCGAAAACTTATATATGCAACAGTGTGGACACGCGTGGGTGAACAGGTATGTACGTATGTTAGTGATCTTGCTTGATTGCTTGGTCACTTGCTCGACGACTGACATAGGAAGTGTGAGAAAAACAGGAAAGTGCTCTCGCGGGAGCTCTTTCGGTCCCTTCAATCTCTATCTTCCTATGGTAGCCGTCAGGCTGCCGACCAAACATGCTGCAAAGACAGTTCTATTAGTTTATTTTATATTTCGAAAGTCCAAAATTTCCAAAACGGCGAAAAAACAAGAACGTCTGTAAAACGTCTTATCTTGGTCTTTTCAAAACGTATTTTAAAGACGTCAACTAGCGGGACATTAGCACAGCTATCAGACGTCGAAAAGACGTCTACGGCTACGGGAATGTCTTGACCAAGACGTCTATTAGCCATTTTTGTAGCCGTTCAAGACGTCTTTTAGATGGGAAATAGCTTCTTTTGTGTTACATGGGTTGCCTGCGTTTGCTTCTGTTGTCGTTCGCTGTTGCGCGAGCGTTGCGCGGCCTTAGCCGCCTTGGCTTGAAAAGAATATACTTACCACACTGCTGATAGAAACCTGCGTTGCGGAGCGAAACCAATTATTTTGAGGGCTTTGTTTTCTGCGTCGCTTCTTTCACTAAAGCGACAGTCACCGCTTTTTAGACATGCCGTTTTGGCGTCTTTGCGCTCGTGTTCAAAACATTTGAAGAATCATTTAGACAGTCGTTGCGCGCGCACTTCCCCCACCCACGAAACACGAAACCTCATAAAGCGTTTTATAGAGGCTTATAGAGGTTTTAAACGTTTTAAAGACGTTTTATAGAGGTTTTGTGTTTCATGGGCAGAATGTCTAAAAATGTCTCAAAGTAGACGTTGTGGACTTCTTTTGGCAGAATACACTCTGGCTATGTCGTAGCTGTTGAAAACGGTAATAAACAGTACGCAGGCATATTTGAGAGGCAAGTGCTTTATTTTGCAAAAATGTCTATTATTGATCTTCTCGTAAACCAAGACGTTTATAGCCGTCCGTAGCCGTTTCGAGACGTCTTTTAGAGGTTTTGTGTTACATGGGTTGAATCATGATCATGGGCTTTAGTGGTCGGTACGGAGATGTAACACTAGGCGTCAACGTGAGTGCGTCCACATCAGGCGGTGCTACATCTGCCAAACCACAATAGACATTATACAAGCTCTAGATATACCACTGCACTAAAGCAATCAACTCCTTCTGTGACGACACGTTTCACTTTCGTGTTATACCGATTTTTATGACAGGGGTCAACCATCTTTTGTTTCACTTTCGCGGTAGCGTTCGTGCAATTCGGTTCTGTAACTTTCGCTTTGTTGTCAAGGAAAGTTGTCCGCGAGTATAAAAATTATAGAACAGACTGTATATACGGCCACGACCGATGCCAGGTCAACACCACCTGGCCGGTGCGTCCCAAACGTCATAGAGTTTCATACCAGGCCCGTAGCCAGGAATTTTTTTCGGCAGGGGGGGGGGGGCACTTGCTGAAAGTCTTGACTATATGAGAAAAACGCCTATTTTCATGATTTATTTTCGATGAAACACCATGTGCCATCAAAATTGCGGGGGGGGGGGGGGGGGGGAGGGGGGGCACCCTGCCCCCCCCGCCTGGCTACAGGCCTGTTTCATACAGTATTATAGTAAGAAACTCCGTGCCAGACGCTAAATGTGCGACTGGCGGCATCCCACGCTTTGAGGCCGCAGAGAGTCTTGAAGGACGCATTGATTACGAGTTCTATACTATAGCTATATACTTTAGCTATAGCTGCATACTATATACTATACTATACTACATACTATACTATATACTATATACTATATACTATATACAATAGCTGCATCGGACTCCAGCAGAATAAAGTCCATGAAAGGCGTCTCTGTTTCATCAAATCGAAGATTCTTAAGTGATATAAAACAAAAGGTCAGAAGAACCTTATGTGCAAACACTGTGCGGCAAGAGGGACCCTCGACCACATAATCTGGGAGTCCGATAGCTCCTCAGGGGCTAAATCAAATATAAATTGTAGAGAGGCCTGGGAAGCTCTGCTGCGGAGCGAATTAAGACCCTGCTTCACAGCAACAAGCCATCCGCCTGGCGGAAGAAGCCGCGGAGAGTCAAGACCTCTTTGCCTGCTTCGAATCGCTGAGGTGCCGGGGACGGGGAGTAGGGGACCTCCTTATCGGGTGGAAAATAAAGTTGTCATCATCATCATGATGACGGAGCCTTTGTTGCCATTTAGTCATTTCACGACCGCAATATAGCTGGAAACTCTCGCGCATATAATCGATCCTCTGAAAAAACCTGACGCAGGAGCAAATATTACCGAGAAGCAATAGGGATATTTCGCTTTCGTATTGCTAACATCGCGCCTTGTTGCTGTGTTCACGTTATTTACAAGCGCCGCCACGTTTCCAGCTGGCAATAGTGTACTAGAATTCTATTCTATAGTACACTATACAGATGGCTGACTGCACAACCGTAGCGTTCCCTAGCACTACAATGCTAAAAACAACTGACGTGGCCTCCGCGATTAGCTCCGGCAGCTCATTGTTCGACGGCACGCTGCCGGAGCTAATCACGGAGGCCATGGTACGAACTACTGTAAAGACCATTTGCTGCAGGTATGAACACCTGAAAATGAACTCACGCAGCCCGTACTCGTAACAAAATTCCATTAGTAAGAAATGCAGTGTCCTTCTACTACTAGGAAGATGGAAGCTGCAGCAAAGGTGCGACTATGGTGGGGCACCGTCCACTGACCAGAGGGAGCTACGTAGATATCAGTGTCTCAGTGGACGTCCCAGGGTCGCTGGCATTAGCCGCTAGGGGCACAAAGAAAATGAGACGCTTGTACGCGTCCCCTCTCGACCCGGTAACACCCGACCACTCAGGCCAGGGGGCAGCATCGTAGCTAGTAATTTTTTTCGGGGGTAGTCAACAATTTTTATGCGTGTTCATGCGTAAGTTTGTATGTGTATATATAAACATGCAAAAGTGAAAAATTTCGGGAGGGGGTTTAACCCCCCCCCCCCTGGCTACGCCACTGCCGGGCGGAGACGCGCGCACAGCGTTCCCATCTTGTCCGGGCCAGACTCATTTGGCAGTTTTAGAATAGACGCTAAGTTAGGGCGTTTGCGGCCCGCTCTTTCCGTCACTTAACGGGGGCCCGCAAGTGGTTAGCGTACGACGCATGCGCAGTTGCGATCCCACTGGAAAACTCCACTGCACGGTATTGATATACTGCAGTTATGTATTACTACTATACTAAGCAGATAAAGAGACATACACTTAAATATTCCGGTGCTGCCGATGTAGTGCGGTTGCGACGCCGTGCGTCGCGCTTGCGTTGCGCTTCAATGGCCCGATCCTCGTCGGTCCTATTGGCCCGCCGGCGCCGGTCGCACCGACGCTTTTGCTCACGTCGGCGCTCCAGGCGGGCGAGCAGCTCTTCTTCCGTGAGAGAGTCGCGCCTTCTCGACGAGGTGGAAGACGAAGCACCGGCTACGGCTGTACGTTCTGCGGCAGCGGCTTTACGTCGTTTTCGCGCCCATTCGCGCTTCTGTGCGCGTTTGCGCTCCTTCAAGTACCGCTCTCCTTCCTCCGAGCGAACGAGTCGCTTCCGTCCCATGGCGAGTTCAAAAGGCAACTGCTGATAACAGTGCTAGAGTGATCGCTACGTCACGAGACAAAACGGCGCGATGATTGGTGGCAAGTACCACCGCCGAGTATCGCGACGCTTGTCAAAGACGCATTGGCGGTGACAAGGTGACGAGGGGCGTCTGGGCTAAGGCACTTTAAACATAAGGTGATATTCATATGGCACCAAAAGTTCTTGTTCTCCGCGTCGTTTTGTACGCGGAACGCTATCCGCCAGAACCTATAGCCATATGGGCACCGTGCGGTGGTTTCCCAGTGCGACTGCAGCGCCAGACAACACAGCCTGGTGGACAGAAAACGCACAATTCAACCGTGGTTGGACAAGCGAACGCAAAGCGTGCCTCCCCTTCCCCCCTCCCTCCCCCATCCTCTCCGTGATTGGCCACACTATGGCCGGAATAGAAGAGGGATGCTTGCAAGCCCCTCTAAAGGGACATTGCGCCTCTCACCTTCTTCGTGCCCCTAGTGGACAACGGCAGCGACATTGTGTCGCCAATGAGATCTGATCTACGTAGTGCCATCTGGTCAGTGGACGAAGCCTGCTTAGCCGTCACTTGCCTTGCATGGGTGCTCTTCTGCACTCGGTCGAACGTCAAACAAGTGAAAGAAGACGTCGCTGGTTTGGGGATATCTCGATCCTCACCTTCGTTGTGGTCGCTGGATGGGGAGAAACGTTGATGGGGAGATGTCAGCATCAGCACGGCTGCGCCGTGCAAGTCGGTGCGGCACATTTTCACGACGCCGACAGGTGGTGCGTCCGCGTCGTCCCCTCTAGAATGCTTTGATGCGAGCGCGCGGACATCAATGCACCCTACTCCCCTCCGTGATGCCATTTGCGCTCGAACTGCTTGAACAGCGCCCATGGAGCAAAGAAGATGACAGCGCTGATGCGGCGGCGCTGCTGTCGGATTCGAGATGCCATACGCGCCGCCGCATCGTCATGAAAAAACGAATGGAACGCGGCACGCGCAGAGGATTTGACGACCTTTTTTTATACTAGAGATTCGTTCAAAAGGGGACGTCACCACAGCGTGAAGATATTCCCAGTTTTGCCTAACCATGACCGTACTGGAGTGGCACGCGTGCGTTATGTCCACATGCCTCTCCAGCGCGGCCATGGCCTAACTCGAGCCAACCTGCATAGCACCCAGTGAGCGCTGGCTGTCGGGCACAGGACCTGTAATGCATACGTGATAGAAATAAGGTTGTATAATTAACAGTTCGCTCGTGTTCCCGTGCCCGATTATTGACGCATCGACTAGTTTTCAAGCGAAGCTTGTCATGACGCGCATATATTCGGTGGCGGTGTCGTACGCAAGAAACCTGGCACCGGCGAGCGTGCTGAAATGCGGCCCTCGAAGGTGCGCCGTCACATAACGTATTTGTATGCGCCGTTTTTCAATAATTGCTCTCTCTATCCTGGCCTTGTCGGCGGTCAGCCGTTTCTGATGGCAATGTGATCTTTCATCGAGGTGACTTGTGATTTTCACGTTGCCATATTTCACTGTTGCCTGGATATGAACACATGACCGTCGTTGTTGTCCCTCGCAAGTGAAGTAGCTCTGCTAAGCACGTGAATAAAAGTCCAATTGCGCTCATGGAGGAAGGAAACGGTTAGGAGGGAGCATTGCGCAATGCGGTAGAAAGAAAGAAAGAAAGAAAGAAAGAAAGAAAGAGAAGTAGTACGTTAAGCCCGCACACGCTTCGCTTGCCCCCATTTTCCCGATGATAAGAGCTCCTGAATTTTTTAAAAGCCTGTTCAATTTTATTTTTACTTTCTCGCTTACAACGCAGTCACGCGTTCGAGTCACGTCGTTCGACACAGTCGGATCTTTGGCGTGCCATGATATCTGGACCCTGTAGCGTCGCACCCGAAGCCGGCCAACAAAGAGGCCTAGCGAACAGGAGGCCAACGCAGGACCTTAAATTGAGGCGAATACGCTTCTTCCAGTGAAAGGGTCTGCCAACGTGGCGTTTATCCATGCTTTTATAGGGGTCAAGCGACAACGTCATTGGCTGTTACAAGAGTAGTATGACAACATCTGATTGACTGTACATGTGACGTGGTCACGCCTGATTGGTCCAGAGAATTCATACAAACGCATCGATGGATGGATGGATGGATGTGTGCTATGAGCGTCCCCTTTATAACGGTGTTAGGGCGGACAAGTGGGCGTGTTGGTATTGCATGATCCGATGTAGAAGGTGCGGAGACCACGACAAATAAGAGAGAGAGACACACACAGGGCACCCTGTGTGTGTGTCTCTCTTATCCGTCGTCATCTTCGCGCCTTCTACATCGGATCTCTATACACTGCAAACGGGTTTGAGCCTTTAACGGGCGGTGACATGTGTGCCACCAGGCTCTCCAAAAAAAAAAAAAAAAAAAGCTTTTTCTTTCTCTCCCCTCCCCCACTTTTTGAGGGTGGCGTAATGCCTTGTCTACAACGATTCATTCAACCTTGCTATAGAGAAAACCAACAACAAATTCCTAGGCCAGTTCCCTGCCCCTTACGGCAGAGCGTCCTTGCTTTTCGTACTATTTATTTCTGTCCTTTCTCTCTAGTTTTCTGCCACCAATACTCTAGCCGCCTCTTACTTATTTCTGTCGGGGGCTTGTTCAGCTTTCCATTGTTGTCCCTAAAACCCAAGGTTTCATGTAGGCTCCTGCCCAAACGAACACCTGGGTGGATATCTTCACATTCAATCAGGACATGCTCCGTCGTTTCTTTAGCTTCCCCACAGCATGTGCATTGTTCTTCTTTACTGAATCTCGCTTTATAACTACGTGTTCTTAGGCAACCCGAGCACGCTTCAAACAGTAAAGCGCTTTCCCACAAATTATCATAAAATGCCTCCCTCCTCATTTCCTTTTTGCCCTTTCGGTAGTTACTCAGACCTGTTTTTTTTTTCATCGTTGCCATCCAGTAAATCCTCTCCGCTTCTCTGACTTTTCGTTTAACGCTCTTTGTCGCCATATCGCTTATACTGCCAGCCCTATATTTACTGGTGAGCCTCCTGGTTCTTTTTCTCCAGTGTGTCAATGCTTTTCCTATACAAATACCGGACGAGTTGTGCAAAAAATCATCATCACGCGATGATGTCACCATATGACGGCATCATGACCTCGCACATTCTGGCGTGACGCTATGTGACATAACGCCACATAATGCCGTTGTAGCGCCCTTCTATGATCGGCGAACAAAACCGGAGAGCGCGCGACCTCGAGAGAAGAAAATAAAGACGGCGCTTCGCAGCTAGTGATACGTGAAGCCACGGCTCGCGCTCCCTGCTGGCGTCAATTCGGGTTCAGCCGTTACGTTCTTTCGCTCCTGTGGCAAAAGCCTACACCGTCATCACATGACATCGTAGCTTGGTCAAAGGTGGGCTGATCCCGGAGGCAGTGCAAAACCAGGTGAGGTGCCGCCGATCCTGGAGGCGTGTGAAACCACCCTAGGTGCAGAAAGCTTTCGGAGGGGGCCGGGGCAGGATAAATACAACTAGGGAGCCTACATGACCGGCTGTTCATGTAGGCTCCCTAATACATCGACTGAGAAGCAAAAAAATTACACCATCTCCCGCTAAAGGGGACCATGAGGCGACGCGAAGCCGGAGCACTTGCACGATCGCGTTCCGTTGGCGTTCGTTGGGCATGCTACCGACCTCGGGCATGCTACCCACCTCGCGTCGTGGAACGCGAAGAGGAACGCTACGCGCGTCGTGTTTTCCCTATAGCCTGGCCGTTAATTCTCACAGGGCGAGCGGGGAACGCGGTCGACAGGCGCGCGAGAGGGGGGCAGCGTAGGAGAGGAGAGAGAGGGGGAGGGGACGCGCATGCGCTGGCGCTCATCGCGGCGTTGCGCAGGAAAGAATTTCGGCACGTCCATCCCGCATCAGCCTTCATCGGAAGCATCAACGGAGTCAAGTGGAGTGAATCGGAGCAAGCGCTGAACAGAACGCGCGCAGCGCTCTACCCGCTTTATATTCACACTTGAAGGAGAGGAGACTAGAGGAGGAGAGCAGCGCATGCGCCGCGAGAGCAGTAGAGAGAACGCAGGAGAAGCGCAAGCAGGTGGTAGGAGAGAAGTGGAGAGAGTAACGCGCAGCTGTTGGAGATAGAGAAGGAGGAGTGTGTGTAGTGTAGTGAGTGCGGACGCCGACGCTGCGGGACAGGCAAGAGATGCTTCGCATCTAAGAGATGGCTTTCGCCTTCGAGTCGTCTTAGATGAATGCACAAGGGACCCTGTGATTTCTTTTCTATTTGTTTGCTTAGCAAGGGTCCTGTCTTGGCAAGAGTAGAGTTCTATCGGTTATTTTCAGTTCAGCCAGTCATGGTTCCGGTTGGTGCCCAGTTAGCTTGCAACTGGAACAAGCTGATTCACCCGTTGTTTCCACTTTGCCTGTAACTGGGACATGTTGATTTTTAACCGGGTCATGTTGGTTTCCAACTGGAGTCAATCCGTATCTGTTGATACCAGTTGAGACCAGTTGTATACCTGCAGTTACAAATTTTCATCTCGGAATTGGTATTGTACAAGGATGATTTACTATTACGAGTTTTTGGTCCTTTCATCTTTAGTGGCCCTTTAAAGGGGTCATGAACCACTTTTCCAAGTAATGATCTAATGACCTTAGTATCGGAGTTTACTGCCTCCCGAATCGATTGCCGCAAGAATTTCTTGAATCCGTCAAGAATCAGCGGAGTTACGGGGGTTTGGCGCACGCTCCCAGCGCTTTCTCTCTTTTCTCGTGCCGACGAGCGCACTCGAAGCTAGACAGGGAGGGATGACACGGGGGAAAGAAGTTACGTCAGCGCACGTCATGAAACGCGATCGCTCTCCCGCTGTGATTCGCTTGCGCGAGTGCGGCTACCGTGTACTGAGGAGTGCGGCGCCGGCAAGTGGCGGCACCCCGCGGCAAGAAGCGCATCTGATCCGAACGCCGCTCTCGATTTACGTCGGCTATCGTCCAATAAGCATGCTATGTCTCTTGCGACGTAAACTGCCAGACGCCCCGCCCACCGACGAGAGTGAGAACCGGCCTCTGTTTGAAAAGAGGGCGCCTGGGGAAACGGCAACTTCGCGCTCCGCTTGTGGCCTTTACGCGGCGCGCACGACTGTAGTATTTGGCAGAGCAGTTCATAGCCGTGTCAGCTTTCCGCAGGATGTGTTTTTTCAACAAGCCCAAGGGGTGCTTCATGACCCCTTTAACATGTATAAGAAGTGTAGCGTATATCCTGCCGCGTAGTTATGTTTCTTTCGCGTTCCTCCCCTCCCACCCTTTTTTTTCTTCACTCACCCGCACACTTTAGCGCAAACAATTATTCATGCTGGCTTCCTTTAGAGTTGCAGAAACTCGAAGAGGAAAAAAGCCGGCAGATCCCACGCATTGTGGGAATCGATGTAATGCGAAGCAGCCAGCAAGAGCTGCATACATCGTCTTGTATGTCATTGAGGAAAATGCGTGTCATGGTTTTCATGTTAACTCCTATTATTTATGTTCGTCACACAGTAACGTCGCGCAATACCAACTTCGGGGTAGATCAAGCTAGCGAAACGGCCGCCAGCGCACCATGAGCGTGGCACGTAAGTCATGCTGTACATGACATGTGTATCATGACTTTCATGTTAACTCGTGTTATTTATGTTCGTCCCACAGTCACGTCGCAACATACTAATTGCGGTGTATATCAAGCCAGCGAAACAGCCGCCAGCGCACCATGAGCGTGATACCTAAGTCATGCTGTACATGACATGTGTATCATGACTTTCATGTTAACTCGTGTTATTTATGTTCGTCCCACGGTCACGTCGCAACATACTAATTTCGGTGTATATCAAGCCAGCGAAACAGCTGTCAGCGCACCATGAGCGTGACACCTAAGTCATGCTGTACATGACATGCGTGTCATGAATTTTATGTTAACTCGTGTTTTTATGTTCGTCACACAGTCACGTCGCGCAATACCAATTTTGGGGTAGATCAAGCTAGCGAAACGGCCGCCAGCGCCCCATTAGCGTGGCACGTAAGTCATGCTGTACATGACATGCGTGTCATGATTTTCATGTTAACTCGTGTTATTTATGTTCGTCACACAGTCACGTCGGAAGATACCAATTTTGGTGTATATCAAGCTAGCGAAACGGCCGCCAGCGCACCATGAGCGTGACACGTGAGTCATGCTGTACATGACACGTGTCATGAATTTCATATTAACTCGTGTTTTTATGTTCGTCACACAGTCACGTCACGCAATACCAATTTCAGGGCAGATAAAGCTTGAGAAACGGCCGCCAGCGTCCCATGAGCGTGACACGTAAGTCATGCTGTACATGACCTGTGTGTCACGAATTTCATATTAACTCGTGTTTTTATGTTCGTCACACAGTCACGTCACGCAATACCAATTTCAGGATAGATCAAGCTTGAGAAACGGCCGCCAGCGTCCCATGAGCGTGACATGTAAGTCATGCTGTACATGACCTGTGTCATGAATTTCATATTAACTCGTGTTTTTATGTTCGTCACACAGCCACGTCACGCAATACCAATTTCAGGATAGATCAAGCTTGAGAAACGGCCGCCAGCGTCCCATGAGCGTGACATGTAAGTCATGCTGTACATGACATGCGTGTCATGATTTACATGTTAACTCGTGTTTTTATGTTCGTCACACAGTCACGTCACGCAATACCAATTTCAGGATAGATCAAGCTTGCGAAACGACCGCCAGCGCCCCATGAGCGTGGCACGTAAGTCATGCTATACATGACATGCGTGTCATGATTTTCATGTTAACTCATGTTTTTATGTTCGTCACACAGTCACGTCGCGCAATACCAATTTCGGGGTAGATCAAGCTAGCGAAACGGCCGCCAGCGTCCCATGAGCGTGGCATGTAAGTCATGCTGTACATGACATGCATGTCATGATTTTCATGTTAACTCGTGTCATTTATATTTGTCACACAGTCACGTCGCATGATACCAATTTTGGTGTATATCAAGCTAGCGAAACGGCCGCGACCGCACCATGAGCGTGGCATGTAAATCATGCTGGACATGACATGCGTGTCATGATTTTCATGTTATGACTTGTAATTTATGTTCGTCATACGGTCATGTTACGCCATACCAATTTTGGTGTACATTGGATTAACCAAGCGACCAGGAGAGGACAAAGTCGTAGGTGGCTAGATAGATAGATAGATAGGTAGATACGCTCAAAGTCGCAGAAGTTCGCTAAGAAATGCTTCGCATTTAAAAAAAAAGAGGAAAAAGGAACTAAACAGCGAGGTGAGGTGGGACATAATGGTGATATTTTTGTGACGTGCTGTAAAATTTGGTAATGTCTTCCTGTTTGTATTATGTAGTAGTCAAGGACATTCTTATCTGCATTTTAGACTAAAAAATTAAAGTTGCCATTTTGCTTTCCATAGAACGAGAAAAAAAAAAAGAGATAGAGAGTCCTGAAAAAGCCGCGTAATCGTTCAGCTAACACAGTGGCTCATTGTGGCCACTTTGTTTCTCTATTGTTTTTTAAAATTGCCACAATGAAATAGCATACTCTGGCGCCTTTAGGTTGGCAGGGGCTGTTCCTTGTCGCTTAGCACTCGCTCGGCAAGAAGAAGAGCGAAACGAAAAAAGTAAGTAAAAATATGGAGGACGCCTGAGCTTCGTCTTCAAGAGTAGAACGCGATAGCGTAATCGGGCCCCGTGCGCATCGCTTTCTCAACTGCTAGCTGGGCTTCGGTTCTCGGTGCATGCCTCAACCGTGCCGTATGGAAACGAACGACTGTGCGCGTAACATTGGCCATTTCAAACTATCCTAGAATGCCTACTGCAAGTACAGTTGTTAAGTGTCCACTACGCCATAATTCTTCCTTTTGCGAATCAGCGAAGGGCCTATATACTACGCGTCCGTAAGGCAACACGCGAACCTACGCAGCTGCTCACTTTGTAGATGCTTTTGCGGCTGATGATGATTAAATATGTCTGAGCGCTTTGTAATGGGTGGGCCTTTAAAACACCCACTCGTTGCGCAATTCACATGTTTCGATGCCTGGCGCGATTCTACGCTTGTGCCACGCAATATTACATGAGTTAAAGACACTCCTTCCACTACATGACGTTCATATAGTGTTTCTTTGTTTAAGCTCAGGCCAACCTCTCTGCCTTCTAATAAATTCGCTCTGTCTAAGCAGTTTCCAGAAATAGCGTGGCTCTGTGGTAGAACACCTTCTTGCCACGAAGGCTGCCTGGGTTCCGAATCTCACCTGAAGCGATGTTTTTTTTTATTATTTGCATCCTTCTCAACTTTTCGGACACGGACAAGGTGATGATTTTTCGCTCACAGCCAATGACACAGACGCCGACACCAAATTTCTGCTCGGTTTCCTTGGCTTAGTGCAGGGAAGAACGGCGTGATTGTTCGCGCGATGGGCTTCGCGAAATCCACAAGCTGAGCGACTTTTCAAGTGATTGGTAAAAAATGTCGTAACCGCTGTTTTACTGTGCGTTTTATTATTTTACAATAAGCAGAATGCTTCGCAATTATCAGTCGCATAAAACATTATTACATTTATAGAGCTGGATTACTCGAGCAAGCGTGCATTGCCTACACTGAAAATCAAAATGCACAGTTCACTTATTATAAATTTTCTCATATAATCTTGTTGAACACTGTCCTGCACGTTTTACATCACATGATTTGAAGTCTGAAGCTATGCTTGAGAGAAATTGATAAACATGTGGTAAAAATGAAGTTTATTTTACGATCTTTTAACACAGCATCTTTTTTTGTGCATTTAACCTGGAAGAATACAGAAACTCCTAGTTTTTTTATTTACTACCTTTATTCAATTCAGACCAACAATAAGATTCTGTCAACAGATAGGCAATAAGTAAACCGCGAGATAGTTGAAGCATTCCATATTAGAAGCATGGGAGAGAAGTGGTTAAGCCAAGCTTCCATCACAATGTCCGATAAGGAATTCGACTTCTTGAAATGCTCGTGTAGGAATCACGCCACAGATGTGTGAGGTTAGCCTCAAGTGTGTGTGTTTTTGTAGCGTTAGCTACACTTGCCTAGCCGGAGCCGATTGCGCGTGGATCCTCATGAGCCGTGCTGCGCATGCGCGAGGATCATTGATGTCACACAGCTGGCTCACCGGAGCCGGCATCTCACGCGCTCTCCGCCCCCGCCGCGCGCGACTCGCCGCTGCTGGTCTGCGCGTTTGGGAGAAGTGGCGTCGTAGCCGCGTCAGACACACTGGCGCCGGTGCGCGCGCAGACTCCGCCACCGCCGCGCGCGACTCGCCGCTGCTGGTCTGCGCATTTGAGAGGAGTGACATCGTAGCCATGGCAGACACACTGGCGCCGGGGCGCGCGCAGCTATTCGCCTCCGCTGTGCAGTTGCCGTCTGACACTGCGCTGGAGCTGCTTGATGGCGCCTCTGACTGGCGTTTGCAGGGGGGTAGCGCCATGGAGAAGGAGAGCGCAAATGCTGCTCAACGGCGTAGAAGAGCCGAGAAGCTTATCTCATCGGATACCGAAGTAGTTGCCTGGCAATTAGCGGTTCAGCGTGCGAAGAATGAACAGAAGAAGGCTAATAATCCTAGACAATCTGGAAAGCTAAGAATAATCAGCTGAACCTTTGCTAATGCTACGTATATCCTGGCATAGCCGAGCTAAGGCACTGCAAATTTTTTGTTGTTTCCCGGCGTACATGTACAGTTGATGATTACGTTTACTTGTTTTGTCTCGTAGATACTAGGATCCACCGGCGGGGGGGGGGGGGGGGTATGTGCGCCTTGAAGATAAAAGTGGTTTTAGTTGTTTCAAACAGTTGTGAGTTGGCGTGTTGTCTACTTCTATCTAGTCCGTGTGTATGTTGCGCAAAAAAGAGTCAAGAATTAAGCCACAAACATACAAGCCAAGCATAGGCTGTCAAGAGACAAACTCAGTACTCAGTTATCTGCATGAGCGCGATGAGCGCCACTGCTTGAAACTGGTTCGTAAAAAAAAAACGCTATAAGAATTTAATATAGTGGGAGTAGTCTCCTTAACGCATGTAATATTGCGTGGCATAGTCGAAAAAGCACACCAGTCGTCAAAACATGTGAATTGCGCGACGAGTGGTTGGTCTGGCCACCCATTTACAAAGTGTGCAGTTGCGCAGCTGCGCGTGGCACCTTACGGACGCGTAGTGGTTACTTGGCCAATTTTCAAAAGGAAGAATTATGGCGTAGAGGGCATATCGCAACTGTACTTGCAGTAGGTATTCTAGGATCGTTTGAAACGGCCAATGCTACACCTGCAAACTTTCCTTTCATTGCGGCATGGTTGAAGGCGATGAGCACTGGGCCCGATTACGCTGTCGCGTTCTACTCTTGAAAGCAAAACTCAAGCGTCCTCCAAGTTATATTCCTACGCAGTTCGAACAGAAATCATTTTGATAAGACTTCTGCTTGGATAAGATGGTGCGAGTTAGAACGAAACATGATTTTACGGCGCTGAAAAAAACACACGCAAGGACGGATACTGGCACATTAGAGCTGTGTGTGTTTGTGTTTCTCACCTCGTGTCGATTTTAGAGACGTGAAATCATCTTTTTGAATTGAAAGCAATTATAATAATAATATCTGGGGTTTAACGTCCCAAAACCACGATATGATTATGAGAGACGCCGTAGTGGAGGGCTCCGGAAATTTCGACCACCTGGGGTTCTTTAACGTGCACCTAAATCTAAGTACACGGGCCTCAAACATTTTCGCCTCCATCGAAAATGCAGCCGCCGTGGCCAGGATTCGATCCCGCGACCTTCGGATCAGCAGTCGAGCGCCATAACCACTAGACCACCGTGGCGGGGCTTTTTTGAATTGAAAGCAGTTTTTCGTTTCTTATTTTTTGTTTCTTTGTTCAACTGAAAACTTCAACAAGGCTGAGAAAACTTGACGTTGAACAGCTTTCCTGCCTCTCGACATTTCGCAACCTGCATACTTCCATATATATTTGCGTACACCGAATTTCATTGCCGTTTTCGCAATGTAAAGCTGCGTGCGTTATAGGAATATAAGATTGTTGGCGGGTGACTTGAAAGCTTGAACAAAAACAATGCTGGTGAAGAAACCTCTGACAGGAGATAGAGGGTCGATATGTAGAATGTTTATATAATTAAAAACATGCAATAAACATTGATAGTATTACGGTTAGCATGCATGAATTTCCGCCTCAGGTGCGTGGCTGGGCACTCTCGGTTAAAATGCACGTGAAGATAATGTCAACATATCTCACGGCAAAGTGCAGTAAGCTCAGAGAAAAAAAAAGGAAAATAAGAATGTATGCGTTGGAACAAGGGCAAAAGTATTACATTATTTATTAATACAGTGTGATACCACAGCAGCTCTACCATGACGGCGAGTGCTACATGGTAGATCCAACGTCTCCATGGGTTATCACGTACACATACGAATAATTGTAGCGGAGAAACAGCCTGCAGTGTAACAACAATTTACAGGAAAGAACAGTTTTCTAATAGTTCATATAAAATAGAACATGCGCATTCACAGAAACATAACTCGACTTTCGAGGCGCGCACACACACACACACACACACACACACACACACACACACACACACACACACACACACACACACACACACACACACACACACACACGCACGCACACACGCACACACACACACACACACATACATACATACATACATACATACATACATACATACATACATACATACATACATACAACTGCGCTGAGGTTTTGCAGAATCAAAACCGATAGTTAATGCACTCGATTACCGGTGTCATTCCAATCACCCGTCGTATAGAGTTGCTGATATACAAGCGAAAGCAAATGGTGTCGCACCAGCCAATGCGATCACCTAATATCGCTTATATATTGCATAACGCTGTCCCCGCGGTTCCAGCAAGATATATATTTAAACGATTGCTTCCTTTTTCGTTTGTGTTATAATCGCCGTCATTATGTATACCATGACACCACGCCCTCGCTATCGTCGCGTATCGGCCATTAAAAAACCTATGCACGCAATCGAAGGAAAATGATTATTACATAGCACAAGCGATGGATTACACAACGTGATATCGGAGCGAGACTTTCGCAATCAATCGAGTCGCCATCAGGCCTAATAATAAGCTACCAACTTAGCCTTTGCATGAGCATCGCTCTGTAACATTACGTACAAGGCACGGTCACAGTCGTATGCTTTGTGCAAGAGCGTAACGCCACCCCCCCCCCTCCCTCGCCTCTTGATCTTATGCCTCGATTTTCCTTTTATTAACGGTTGCAAACCTTTCGCAACAAGGAATGTTAAACAGCGTAGCGTCTACATAAATACAAAATGCCCATTGCATGTGTTAGGTTTGAAATCGTTGCTACTCAAGTGTTTTGTACTACACAACTCGACCGAGGGACGTACACTGGCCAAGGACAAACGACTCAGACAGAGGAAAGTGAAAAATCCAAAGAAAAAAGAAAAAGAGTGCAATAAAATTACGAACGGAAAATAAAAAAAAACATTGCAAGCTTCCACAACAGTTCCCGGAGACAGGTCTATCCATTCGAAAGAAAATATAAACTAAAACGAAAGCAAGAGGCCCTTTTCCAGCTAAGGACCTTCGGGCCTGTTCCCAGGCCCTTGATTGTCGCTCAACTCTTTCTGCACTCCATTTTGTTTTGTTTCTTTTATTATTGCCCTTCGCCCTTTCTTTCCCTTGCCGACCGAAGACGTACCTGGCGTTCACTTTCAGCGCGTCCTTAAGCAGTCTGTTGTTTCTTGCGGCAACCTTTTTTTTTTCCTGCCGCCACGTCTCGGGAGTAGCGGTCATTCTCGTATTCTATCACCGAGAGGAGAGAACGCTTGTATTTACTGCCGTGCGTGGAGTCTTGGTATCCGTCGCTGGAAGAGGCTGCAATCATGATGAGTTCATCCATGCTCCTGGGTCTCCTGTGTGCTGCGATGTGCGGTAAGTTCGCGCCTTTTAGAAGCGCGATGTTGGCGCCGTGGAGAGCATGCACGGTAGTCGAAAACAAGGCTGCGTAAAAGACACTTTGGAAATTGTATCGTGATACGATACAAGATACTCGGGGAACAAGTATTTGAGCTACACATTCGAGATACTACCGCAGTTAAGATATCTGATACGATATTTTCCAATTGAACCTTAAGACAGTTCGACACATTCGCAGATTTGTTATTGTCGATCCATATAATGTGGAAGCAAACTCTTATGCACAAAAAATGTCTGCTCGAAGATTTATGAACTGCTATCAACTCTGTTTCATATATGAATGACATGTCCGTCAGTACCACGAACGCTTTCCCTTTTTTGGTCTAAGTATACGTTTCATTCCAAAACAAACTATTAGGGTTGTTTTGGCTGGTTAACATGACATGTCTTCATACGCTGCGATATCAGCAGTTTTCGTTTGCACTGTTGTAGTTGGTGGGAGTCGCTACTGTGCTTACCGATCAGCTAGCGGGCTGCCATCTAATTGACAGCTAGAGAGCGGCCACCACCCGCCACTGTGGTCTAACGATTATGATGCTTGAGTGCTGACCCACGGGTCGCGGGATCGAATCCCGGCCACGGCGGCCGCATTTTGGTAGAGGCGAAAATGCCAAAGCTCGTGTGCTTAGATTGAGGAGCACGTTGAAGAAACCCAGGTGGTCGAACTTTCCGGAGCCCTACACTAGGGCGTCTCTCATAATCAAATCGTAATTTTGGGATGTAAAACCCCGACAATTATTATATTAGCGGGTCGCCATCACAGCCTGAGTCGCTTTGGAAGCTTAAGTTCCATAAGCTTAGCAACCATACCTTTTCACTTCATGGCATAGCAGTAAAGTTGCTAACTTTGTATTAGTGAGTCCCTGTACCGGGTACTAACTGTTAGTAAGTATGTTCCAACAATATGTTGCAACTTAGCAGTTGCAACATATGTAGTGAATGTCGTGAGAAGTTTTTACTACCTCAAAGTTAGTAAATACCGCTAATATTTTAAAGAGCGTGTGCGCTCCTTCAGTGTGAGCTCGCAAAGAAATTCCAAGCGGTACTAATTAGAGCCGCTTAGAATATTACAATATACTGCAATATGCGGCCGGTATACACAACATAGAAAATATTATAGCCTTTCCAGGTACTGGCCAAAACATTTGAGCTCTCACGGACAGGGTGGATCCTTGTCCAAAAAAGCGCGTGGCAATGGTTGTGCTGTAGGGTGAAGCGGTGATGACGTATATAAAACCATCTGTATTGCAGGTGCCAATTCAAAAATCACATATCGCATAAAACTAATAACAGAATGAGATACTGAAAGAAAGTAATGCCAATTGACAGGCGGTCTTGATCCATTTTACTTCATATGTTTCCAACTTTGCTAGGAACACCTTCATACAAGATGTCGACTAAATGTGGATCAAAAGTAGAAATTTGACACACTTCTCGAGTTGTATTGCGATAGCAATTAAACGGACACTCTAGGCGGATTTTTGCCGTCGCCGTCGCCGTCATGCTCTGTATAAAGTCCAAATCGATAACATCGCCCCACGAATCGTATGTTCTACACGCAAGCACTGGGGACGAAGGCGGCTGAAGCTGAGATGAAACGAGCCAGCTATATCTGTAGCACGAAGGGTGCATGTGACAACATCGCCCCGCGTGCGAGGCCTGTAGTCGATGGCTCCTCAAGCAGAAAGCAAACGCCCCGGCCGTCTTTCTTCAGGTGAAGGAGCGTCAGGGGGGGGGGGGCTGCATCGTTCAAGCAGCAACTGCGAACTTGGCTCATCAGAACGCGGTCGCGAGCGCTGACGCGCGCGCTATCGACAGACATGAGGACACGGCTCGCAAACTTGCTGCACTCTCAGCGCTTTGCATTTAGAGGACTGACAGCAGGAAAACCGTTTCGGTCCCTGGAGCGGCCGGGTTTCCTTAAACCAATGTTTTGTTGAGTCACACGAGATCGGACACAGAAAAGTTAGCTGCTAGCCTTACTTTGTATAATATTACGGCTCCTTGCTATCGCATTCATTGCTTCGCCCTTGCGGCGAAGCTGATTTCTTTCGCAGGAAATACGTGCGGTGTATGGCCACGAACTGCTTTTTTGAAGCGCACGCGCCTAAGTACAGTGCAATGTATTATGAACAGTAAATAGACCTGCGAAATGTTTCTCTATTAAAATTATAATTTAAGCAAAATGTTGCGAAAAATTACGGCGCATAAGATGACAATTCCGTGCCGCATTTGCTAATAAGCAACGCTGAATAATTTAGGCCAGTCATCAAGCGCTCTATAGGAGAACTCTTCTTTGCTCCACCGAAAAACAATCGTGACATTATTTTTCTGTGGATCCATGGTTTACACATGCCAGCGAACTTTCAAATTGCGTCATGTGGCGAGAAAATCTTTCTTTTTCAGCGAGAATATGTTGATAAAGCGCCACAATATAGCCTCAATTTCTGTCAAGAAAATATGAGATGGTCGCCAGAACACCCGGGTCAATTGACGTGAGTGACCGTGAAGTAATCACTTACAGTGGGTCGAACTTCTCGAATACTTGTGTACTCCACCCCCTTTTTTTTAATTACTGAATTCTGTCGCGCACATAGGTAAGAGGGGCACATCCATAAATTTTTTTTCGGGATGGTGAGAAAGAGTGGGGGGGGGGGGGTGTTGAACCATCCTTTGTGCATGCTCGTGCGTGCGTTTGTATGTGTACGTGCATATACACAGATGCAAAACGAAGAATTTCAGAGAGTCGGGACCCTGGAGTCTGGACCCCCCCCCCTTTCTTTGGCTACGCCAATGATAGATATTGATTTTGCGACGTAAGGCTCCACGGTTAGGATTGTAAATTAGCAAGATTGGCCACATTTGTGACTATTCGATTCCTTAGCGAGAGAGGCTGACCGCCTAAACACTTTTACATAAATACTACCAACTTTTTTTGCAATAATTATGCTGGTTAAAAAAAAACACCTTTGTGGAAAACGTTTTTCTAAATAATGTCTTTTAAGCAGTTCCTAATTGCTAAAAGCATTTCCCCCTTTTATTGGTTAGCTGAAGGACTCCAATCATTTTGAAACACCGCACTTCTTTTCCGGAATCAATTACTGTAAATTTGTTGACAGTTCAAGAGAGCTGTTTTTTTTTTCAGAGTTAGCATGGATGCTGAGATCGTTCTGTGTTTCACTGGGCGATGACAAAATGGCTTCACTATGTGCCGGCAGAATTCAATGTACGTGATTCTGCAATAAGTAAATATGAGCCACTAGTATTTTTAAAGCGCGAAATTTTGCTGTTAAGTGTTTGTTTCGTCTAGAACCTGTGTTTGATATATAACTTTGACAAAATTGTTGTATATTTAGGCAGCAGGGTTCTTCTGGCGGTGACGAGCTATTCGTAATTTCTCAACACGACGTAAAGAAGTAACGTGCGTTATATGTTTCGGTAACGCTAACCAGTTACGTTAGTTTACATACAACGCATAAAGTGGTAACAGGTTTATTTTGTTTATTGCGACGATTAACCTATTTATTTACTGTTAAATTAAATATAGTATGCACGGATTTCACCCCTTTTCCTGATATTGTATCCTTTCTCAAGCTCTCATACCGTCGTTTGAAGCCTCCCTGGTAGTATCACGGCCTCTTCCGAGAACCCAAATACTCTCAAACATGCAGTAGAGGGACAAGCGGTCCACAACCGTATAGTTCAAATGCACGCATTTGAGCAGTTTTTTTTCAATTGACGGTTGAAATGGGAAGGTTTTTCACTATTTCATCTACTTGCATTTCATGCCATCATCAACGACGAATACTCATCAACATCAACATCTAAATTTGCTCTTGTATATTTCAGGGACTTCTGGTAAGCGTTAGTCCTAGCTTCAGCTGGTAAACAAACAGGAAGTTGTTAAACATTCCATTACCGAAACCTATGCGCGTTGGATCGCACATGCCAAGCCCACCATCCCAAGTTTTAGTCTGTTTAATGTATAGCCGCGACAAGTTTCTACCAAGTTTGTTGCTTTGCTAGACTAAGATACTGTCGCTCATAGCTTTGAAATTTGTTGTTTAATAGAACCGGAAGGTATTAAAGGCGCACATGACGCGACACGTTCTATCGGTAACGGTAAAATTCCCTAAACCGTATCCTGCGAGCAGCCGTAGCAGTTTAAATAATGAACTGCGCTATTGGTCTTTACGAATCACTTATCGTAAGAATCCACGCAATTATCGTCCTCACCAGTCACCATCTCAACCCTTTTGGCCCTGGCGTCGTAAATTGACGACACCACATAAAATTTCCCCTAGCACCTCGGAAACGAAACCAAAACTGCTAAATTTTGATCCCCACTGCGATCGATATCACCATCGTGGCATTTTTTTTTTTGGAGTTGGGAGCCGCAAAAAAGAAGCTTGACCGAAGTCATGGGTGACGCCGAGGCGGGCAAGCGTTGTTTTTGGGACGAAGTCCTGAAGTTGTTTCAAGGACTTCCACACTTCCAAATACAACATTGGTTCAAATTTTGTGTACTCTAGTGATGAGCAGGAACAAAAAAAAATCAATTTTTCTCATTTCATGACCACTGAGGCCTACTGAGCTAATTTGAGGCCATGTCTATAAATCCATAAATACACCATGGGCTCAATTTTTTGTTTGTTCTGTTCTGAGGTTTCAACTATTAAGAACATACGTACTAAAATATCCGACAAAAATAAAAAAAAAATCCAGGGCTGAAAGGGTTAAAACCAGACACGTCCCACTCTCCCCTCGTGATAAAAAAAATAGTGTTTATGTCTGAAGACGTGGTGGTCCTAAAAAAGTAATTTGTATACGTTTCAAGAAAATCGACACAGGTCTGGTGTTTACATCGCATCCTCATTCACCCCATTTTACTCTCGTTATAATTCAACCGGCGACCGAAGCGAAATTTGAAATCTCTGCGCGAGCGTATTGCCTGAGGCATCCTTCACTTTTCAATGCTCGTTTCACCTGTGACCGAAGGAATGCGTTTTTTGTGTGCAGCACACGATGCTGTCGTCGCATCGAATCTTTGGCATCGAGCATCGCGCGATCGATGCACGGGCTGTCCATCGCGGCCACAGTCACGTCGTCACTTTCTCGTGTGAACGCCGGCACCGGCACAAATTCATGCTTATTTTTCCTCCACCAATCTCGCTCCCTCTGTGGGAATGTTCGCAAGGGAGCGCTCGGCCGTCGCTTTCTCTGATGACGGTCAGGTGCCAACGGCAGTCTTTTCTCGCACCAGGCGACCACAGCATAAAAAGATGTACACGGTTCTGATCGTCCATTATCTGATGTATAGATCGAATCTCTTATGTAGGAGTGGGAGTCGAACACCACAGAAAGGAGGTTACGGAGGAAGGAGGTGATACGATGAAGCTTAAATAATAAGGATGATTCATAATTACCTTTCTCGTAAACAAGGTAACGATATACTTAGGCTACGACAAATGTATTAATATGGAGTGTGCAACGCATTCAGTACAGAAATACAGCATTCAATACATTATTCCAAAGGAGCAAGGAGAATCGTAAAGCAAATATTGGCCTCGGCGTGCAATCAACCGATTTTGCAGGATATTAACTGCGGAATGCTGGCACCTTCCTAAACTCACGTGGTTTACATTGAGGATATTGAATAATCAGTTTAAACGCAGTCATTTTAGATGTGCCGTAGCAGTCACGAGCGCCATATTTATAAGAGAAAAAACATCCCCTCACAGAAACTGTATAAGAAACTTCTGTGCGACCCGAGCTTAACCCATTAAGGCCCAAGCAAAAACTATTTGTTGAATTTATTTGAAATTTCGCGCACTTATCTAACTACAGTAGACAACAACATCTGGCAATTTTCATTGAGTTACATCTATTTCTTCAGAAGTTATCATACTGTACTATAGAAAGTACGCTGGGCTCTTCCGATAGCAGTGCAGGCTGTCTCGGCACAAGAATAGCAAGCATGCTTGGCCCTTGCCATACTAAAACCAAAGTTGTTTTGGCACATGCAACTTGTCAAGGCAGCGACGCATCATGCAAAACGTTGTACCATACTTTTCGCAGCATCATTTCTATTTATCACAGACAGTGCACTTCAACCGTTTTTCAATCTTCTTTTGAAAATGCCCATATGGATGGAGGGGACTGGCAGGCACATTGGACACGGAACGCCTCTTGATAGTTCTATTGTATACATGGCACAGGTAATGTCTTGCAAGTATGCAGGCGAATGAGAGCAGGTGATGCATAGAGGGTTTGCTACCCTCCAGGAGGTTGGCAGATCCTCTATGCATTCAGTGCAGCAATGTTGATGGTCTGTGTAAATAGGGCCTTCCATGACTTTTTCCCACGAATGAAAATTCTGTAGTTATACGCAGCTTGACTGCGGAGGTGAATCTCTCCCATGCCAATATTTCTCTAGCTGCTGACGATGTTTCATGATGGCACTACGCTTTTCTTTTGAGTTGATGATCATCTGCTTACAGAGCGTAGTGGCTCGACAGTGTCATAGTTCATCGCCATAGCAACTATGCTATTGTCTTTGCCCTTTACGAAAAGAAACTCGTTTCCCGGATTGAAACAGAAGCAGTCTTCCCGATTTCTTTCGTTCCATCAGGCAGAAGGCATTCATTCCCACAGCCGTCTTCCCCCTCCTCCTCAGCCGTTTCGGAGTGACAATTATTTCACCAAGAGGATATCGTATATCCCTGCCGGCATCTGTTGCAGTTTCCCGAGTCTCAAATGACGGTATAAACGGCATTCTTCTGACAAAAATACCTGGTTCGATCTGTGAGGCAACCTAAAACGCAATGCACATGTAAGCTCTCACAAAGGCCCAGTGTACTACGAAAAGTACACCAACGTTTGATTACCCCTCAGAGCAAAACTGTGCACTACAGCTGATTCTTGCGCTTCGCCGCGATGATATTGTTCTTCCTGAAGCACAATCAATCTGTTTTTTCAATATATACAGTGTGAAACCTTAAATTAATTGAGAAAACGCAGTAGTCGTCACATGCGTTCGACGGGCGCTCGTTTTCCAAAAGTTTGACAACTCGTAGCACAGAAAAAATTGACCTGAGTCAATATGTTCAATTAGGAGTGTCTTGCTGCAGCCTTTAGCATCAAAAATGCAAATATGAAAAATTAGAATATTGAATAGTGTATTTTCTATTCCAAAAAAATGAAGTGTACTTTGTAAAGTACGCTGGGCACTAATGGGTTAAACATTGCAGCAGGGATAAGTTTTGCAAATGGGAGCTCTATTCAGAGGTTTTGCATGCAAACGGACTCAGCTAGTGTTTAGTGCTGCAAATAACGCGTTAGAAATGAAGAACTTCAAAGGTGCAATACTCAATAATAAAAAAAAAATGATGAACGTACAAACTGAGGAAAAAAACAACCACGAGGCGATGGATATTGTATGGATTACGCGCAAAAAACAAAGAGAAATGCAGGTGAAAGCCAAAATTTCTGTGAAGTACCTCAACAATCTTTTAATTTCGTTTGAGTTATATTCGCTTTCTAAAATATTAAATGAAATATTAGTTTGTTTCAGACTTTTAGGACGGAGAAATGCTTTGTGCAAATCTTGAATCGCTAGAATGAAGAAGCGATGCGACCCTTGGGGACGTTGCGTTGCATTACTGCTTATTAAAAATCAAAATTCTATGATTATAGTACAACCATATCATTTGCAGCCATAATACCACAATTTTGCTCTTAATAGATGATGCGTGCTCGTGTTACGCGAAGAAAATTTTTATTATCCTAGTCTCTCGATCTTAAATTACTTGCACTGACATGAAGGGACTCTTCGAAATGATTCTTTCATGAAAGAGTAGACTTCTGCACAGTTCTAGGTCAGTTAAACGGGAAAGCTTTCACCACGACAAGATCTTGGGACCATAGTCTTGAGCAAACAAAAACAAACAAACAAACAAACAATCAAACAAACAAACAAACAAACAAACAAACAAACAAACAAACAAACAAACAAACAAACAAACAAACAGCCTGCTGGGCTAGTTGGAATACCGAATTGTGGCGCATTTCGAGCGCTTAAACGAGATAGGAAAAAAATGAGCGGTCACGGAAAGAAAAAGGGACAGTAAGTCCCTTCTTGTTTCCGTATCAACCCGTTTTTTTCTCCTATTTCGTTTAAGCGCTGGATATGTATCAACGACAACGAGAAGGTTAATGCGATTTCTGAAGGCTAGCGGACTAACTGATCATATGTTCTTAGTTTTGTGACATGGAGCTCGAAATCGTTACCGCGTTGGTGGCATTAACCCTGCACTTGCTTTTCTTCGGGCTAGCCTTAATTTGTGTGTGCGGCCTGTCAGAAAACTATCGTCATCATACATACGTCCCCCCACACCCCCGTACCCAACCTCAATGGAGAGGTCCATCGCGTAGCGCGAGGTCTCACGTTCCACGCTCGTGTAGAAAGGTCCCCTCCAGGGGATCGGAATCCAGTGGAAGGCTGGACAGAGAGGGACAGAATCACTAGATACTGTGACATCACAAAATTTTATCAAAAATCCAGGTGTATTTATCCACCCCCAAGCCCCAAACTCGACAGGGCCCAATCGGTAGTTTGAAGGCAATTACAAGCCCAGACCTTCCCCAACCCCGTTCACCTCAGGAGGATATACCCAGACGTCTATTCAGACGATAATTGCAAATTATGCGGCTGGACTAACGCATCTCTTAGGCACATTCTCTGGGAATGCGCGGTTATAGGCGAAGAACATGCAGTCTCCCCAGATCAAGCTGCAGCGCGGTGGACGGCCGCGCTGCGCATCGCAAACCTGCAAGATCAATTGTGGGCCATCCAGCAAGCCCGTGAGGCAGCGAGGAGACAGGGTCTCCGGTCCTCCTCGGGGGCGGCCTAGGCCCAGGCCACGAATTTGCCGGAGTTCCTAATAAAGTTGCTACCACCACCATAAACGGGTATGTGCCACAGAAATTGGGTAAATGCCACTATTCACCACTGGTCCACTAAAAAGAAAGAATGCAACAACTTAGTATCACCAAGCTAAAGCCTAGCAACGCCTTAGAAGCAATCTAGAAACAACGTGCAGCGCCTAGCTAAGGCCTAGAAACAACCTAGAAGCAACCAGATTAGTCTTCAGAATCGTCCAGTTTTGCTGTTTCAAGGCTTGCGCGGCTTTGTGCAAGCTTCGCCAATTTCTCTGCCCCCCCCCCCTTTTTTAACCTGTACACAGTTCAGGACAGCAACCGGTGCACTATCCTGCGTTTCACGTATCCTTATCCTCCTCCTGTGATCAATGTGAGTAAAGCGAAAGCTTAAGATGCATCATCAAACACGGAAACTGAACGTCGGCGCCACCGGTGTCGGCGGCAACACGAGGGATGCGTGAAATCATCACATGATGACGCCATCCTATGACATCATCATGACACCACCGACCAGTAAAACTTGTGACGTCATAATGACGTTACTTAAAGTGGCATATAGCATCATGACGTCATCACATGACATCATCGCGTGGTCAATGGTGGGCCGATTCCGGAGGCGGTGTAGAACGACGCGGGGCGCAGAAAGCTTCAAACGCCTCCGATCTCGGAGGCAGTGCGAAACCACGTTGGGTGCACAAAGCTTCCGGAAGGGGGGCGGGGGGGATGAATGCGATCGACTGAGAAGAAAAATAAGGTGGTTTTCGTCTTCGAGTCGTTTTAGGCAAATGACTAAGGGGCCGTATGACATTTACTAATGTAGACATGAACAGACTTGTAATAAGGTTACTTGAGAGCGGAAAGAGTGAAACATGAGTGAACTTTATATCCAGAGGCACGGAAGATTGAACTTGTTGGCACATTTTACTGTTAGTTCTGAGACACGCTAGACAACGACACAAAGGACTTACACTACGTTGGCGCAGCGGCTATGTAGTATGTCCTGGTCTCGTCGCCTAGCGCTTGTCAGAACTAAAAGTAAGCTTTAATTAAAAAACAAAAAATAAAACGCGTATTCCGCATGTCGTTTGCTTTGCAGCGACGCGAGGGTTAAATTTGAGGACTCCATCAAAAATCTACGCCATAGTAAGTACGATGACAGGTGCAACGCAGCTGTGTGAAGGTTGCTGGTACGATGTGATTATTTTCGGGCAATTGCTGGTGCGAACTGAAAGTGACGAATTCGGTCTTGCAATTTGCAACAGCCTTACTTTGTTCACACCCTCCTAGAGACGTTCTCAAGGACTTCTGTCAGCTTATCAGCGATACGGTGCACTCGGTGCAGTTAAATATAGACTTGTCGTCTGCGTACGTGATGCATTTGGCTGCCTAGATGGATAGGTCATTAATGTAAATGACAAATGTAATTGCTTTAGATCAGGTGCCGGAAATCCCAACCACTTGATCACTGTCTTGGAAACGCGCTTCAATTATAGCGGCGGCCTCATTAGTATACTAATTGGTATACCTATGGGCGGATACAACTTTTGCGAAGAAAATCGTGTGACTAATAGTGCCGAATACCTTAGATATGTCGAAAGAAAGGGAATTTTTTTTCAATGTGCTCGTTTCTGTGATAGACACAATCAAACGAATCCAACAGGCAATTAGGCCTGCGTGTGTACAGGGGACATTAACTGTTGTCTTTCACTGTAGTGTGGTAATTATGGCAAAAATTGAATTTACCTGAAGTGACGAAAGATCACCTTTTCCGTCGGAGGCATCCGAACCCACAAACTTGAAATTTCGCGTCCGAGGCTCTAACAAGTGAACTACGATGGAAGGCGCTTCCCCATCCACTTGGTTGGGTATTTCTGGGCGTTTAATTCCCTTGAATGTTAGCCAGCGCCACTCGTAGCTAGACGAGTGTGGGATACTCCTTTTGCCAAAAGGCGTCGCATGGCACGTAATCTTCTCACGAGGCGACAGCTGACCAAAAGGCGGCAGCTGGCAAATGGAGTATTCCGCAATCCTTTTGCTCCGCCATAAATCCTCGTCTTTATCTTCTTTATCGCCTCAGTTTCACGGTTTTGCAAAGACGAAGTGACAGTCAGACGAACGCCGTTTCCTTCATTTTTTTTTAAACAGCGCAGCTGCCGCCGTTCCTATGTAAACAGTGCACACAGACTCGGGCGGGTATGTGCCACAGGAATAGGGCAAGCCACACTAGCGAGTACAGCAGGGGGCGAAGGAATGCGAAGACATTACAGGAAGAGTGTGTGAAGGAGAGGGATGGAGAATGGTGAGGAAGGAGGTTGGGGCCTAGGGTGGGAGAGGGTAAAGCCTAGTAAATCGAGTAGTGCTGAGCATAGGTCGGCAAGCTCACTCATGAGTCGACTCACTCAAACTCACTCAGACTGAGATCAGCCCGTGAGTATGAGTTTGTGTGAGTAATATTTTGGTGAGTATGAGTCCGAGTGAGTCCACTTGAAAAAAATGTTTAGCGAACCTGAGTTCGAGTGAGTCTGGTTGAGGAAAATTTTGGTGAGTCTGAGTCCGAGTGAGCCCTAAGCGCAAAATATATATCTTGAGTAAGCCTGAGTGAGCTCCACCTTTCATTGCCGACCTTTGGTCCTATCTACTCATCTTCAGCATTACTGACAGCCTTATATCGGGTTACGTTTATACTCAAGTTTATTCACACATATCTCAACGCATTCACGTTCACGTGCCACCTCGATATTTAGTGGTCATAGACGTGAATTGAAAGAGGGGCCAAGACCTCCCCCCCCCCCCCCGCCCCGCAACCTCTTTCACACAAAGTTCTTGATAAAAATTTCTCGTTTATGTAGGGCATTTCATAAAAATGTCCTTGCTAGATTACTGATGACTCGTATTTGAAGGTATAAGATCAAAAGATGTATCGAAGAGCACCGATTATGTGAGATACTGGCATTAAAGAGCAAGGCCACCAAGATCGAAAAAAAAAGGTAGTTTTACGCTCAATTAGGACTCATGAGTCAACTCACTCAGGCTCACTTAGACTCAAGCCAAGCCGTGAGTCTGAGTCTGAGTGAGTCCGGCTAAGTAATATGTTGGTGAGTTTGAGTCCGAGGGAGTCCAGTTGAGAAATATTTTAGTGAGTCTGAGTCCGAGTGAGTCAGGTCGAGGAAAATTTTGATGAGTCTGAGTCGGGGTGAGCCCCGAGAGCAGAATATATTTGGGGAGTGAGTCTCAGTGAGCTCCAAATTTTTTGCCGACCTATGGTGCTGAGGCAAAGAGCCGGGAAGGAGGAGGGAGGCGAGCGTTAAGCGAAAACTCGGCTCGGCGAAGTGAAAAGGAGGAAGGAAAGGAGTAGGAGAGGAGATCAGAAGTGCAGAGGAGGAGAAAAAGAAATAAATAAAACGAAATAAAATTTCTTGTGATGCGGGATTCGAACCCGGCGAGTGTTGTAAGGCGAGCACTGTGATCACTCGGCTATCCAGGCATGGTAGTGGCACACTCATTTTCGGGAATCATATGATTGCATTGCTATGGGCGAGAGCACGCGAAGATAGAGAGAAATAGAGATAAAGAAAGATACAAAGAATGCAAGACAGAAGAAAAAAGAAATAGAAAGAAAAATAAAGAGAAAGAGAGAGAAAGAATGCACAGCATGGCTAGGGAGTAGGAAAGGGAGGAGAATGTGAGGGAAATAAGGAGGGCAAGACCACCAGCTCTGCTGTGTCCACAGTCTTCGTACCACTAGTGCATAGCTACATACATACATACAATAACTTTATTGGAGTCCTGAGGGACAAGATTAGAAGAGGCCAAGAGAACTTCCTGGTCAAGTTGGTGGCTCCACCCATGTCGGCACTGGGACATGATGACTCTCGGTGACGACACGAGCCCTCTGGACGGCTTGTAGTTGACACGTGAGATCCGGACTGCGCAGTCACTCATCCCAGCTGACCGCGTCGTGTTGAGTGGAGCCCACGTTAAATGGGCACAGTCAGAGCGTATGGTCAAAGCAACAGGTTTTAAGTGTGGAGCACTTTAGGGGAGCGGCTCCATCTCACGTGGTGTGATCCCGCTCACAGTAACGTGTTCAGTACAGGTCATAACATGGCTAGCAATGCTCAAACCCGGGTTTAAATGAACGAACAAGGTCTAAAATTACATATTTAACAGAAAAAAGCCAAGAAGTAATCGCATTAATTAATTGAAGATCGCTAAAACGTTTCAGAAACATGCGGGGCGCAAGTGAGGGCGCCACCGCCCCTACGAGCGAGCGAATGCACCTCCTCCTGCGCTGCCTCTGCGTCGGCGCTGCGTCGCTGCGTGACTACACCTGATGGGGAAGACAATCTGACGGAACTCGCTGCAGTCGATGCGTACCTCACCTGCCGTAACAAGCAGGAAGTCGACAAAGGGCAGCAAAAAGTAGCGCACATGTCGCACACCGAGTATGTGAATCTGCCTAATAAGATTCTGCTCGTGCCGGGGAAATCCTACATGCTTACCTCAAACATTGGCGTCATTGACGCTTCCGTAAACGGAGCAGTGGGAACTCTACGAACGGGAATCGCTGGGCACCCGTGCGATGCATTTCGTCAGGTTCACAGTAGTGGAGCTGCGATACGTTTTTTGTGCCCGCATTTAGAACACGACTCTGTAAATTTGGGATTGGAACTCCGCTTCCTCATGCGCGGGGTCACGTGATCAGCAAGACTGGAGTGCTCCCAGATCCGCAGAAGACAGCTGCCATCGCCGCTTTCCCTCCACCCACCGACAAGAAGGCTGTGCGCCGATTTCTCGGCTTGTGCGCCTATTACAGACGCTTTGTCAAAGACTTTTCACGGATAGCCGAGCCACTAACGCAGCTCACGAAGACCGACGTCGAATTCAGGTGGCAAACAGCGCAAGTCGAAACATTTCATGAACTTAAACGACGCCTGCAGACACCTATACTTGCGCATTTCGACGAATACGCCGATACGGAGATTCACACCGATGCAAGCAGCGTAGGACTCGGCGCCTTCCTTGTGCAGCGGACGGGTGGACTGGAAAGGGTTATCAGTTATGTTAGCCGGTCGCTGTCTAAGGCAGAGGCCAACTATTCCACAACAGCAAACGAGTGCCTCGCCATCATCTGGGCTACGTCAAAGTTTTGCCCCTACATCTACGGCAGGCCCTTCAAAGTTGTGAGCGACCATCACGCCTTGTGATGGCTAGCTAACTTGAAGGACCCTTCAGGTCGCCTCGCACGGTGGAGCCTAAGACTTCAAGAGTTTGACATTACCGTCGTGTACAAGTCCGGAAGGAAACACTCCGACGCCGACTGCCTGTCTCGTGCCCCCGTCGACCCACCACCGCCCGACGACCCGGATGATGACAGCTTCTTGGGAGCCATAAGTGCCGACGACTTCGCTGAACGACAGCGAGCCGACCCGGAACTGAAGGGCCTTGTGGATTACACCGAGGGCAAGACCACCGTTGTTCCGAAGGTATTCACGCGGGGACTGACGTCGTTTTTCTTGCGCAACGGTGTCCTCCTAAAGAAGAACTTCTCACCGCTTCGAGCCGATTGCCTTCTCGTGGTACCCTCGTCATTGCGGCCAGAGGTCCTTAGGCTCTCCACGACGACCCGACGTCTGGACACCTGGGTGTTTCTCGCACGCTTTCACGAATACAGGAGAAGTACTACTGGCCACGCCTTTCCGCCGACGTCACCCGTTACGTAAAGACCTGCCAGGACTGTCAGCGACGCAAGACACCGCCCACTAGGCCAGCCGGACTTCTGCAGCCTATCGAGCCACCTCGACGGCCGTTCCAGCAAATCGGGATGGACTTACTGGGGCCGTTCCCGACGTCCAATACCGGAAACAAGTGGATCGTCGTGGCAACTGACTACCTCACCCGCTGCGCCGAGACAAAGGCCTTACCCAAAGGCAGTGCCGCCGAGGTAGCCAAGTTCTTCGCGGAGCACATCGTCTTGCGTCAAGGCGCCAAAGAGGTCCTCATCACAGACAGAGGTACCGCCTTTACTGCGGACCTAACTCAGGCGATCTTCAAATACAGCGAGACGAGCCACCGCCGCACCACCGCCTACCACCCGCAGACCAATGGCCTCACCGAGCGTCTAAATAAGACCATCGCCGACATGCTGGCCATGTACGTCGACGTCGAACACAAGACATGGGACGCCATTCTTCCGTACGTCACCTTCGCGTACAACACGGCCGTACAAGAAACCACACAGATGACGCCATACAAGTTGGTCTACGGACGGAGCCCAGCAACGACACTCGACGCCATGTTACCAAACGTGACCGACGAGGAAAACATCGACGTGACCACCTACCTACAGCGCGCCGAAGAAGCACGACAGCTCGGCCGCCTACGGATCAAGAACCAGCAGACGAATGACAGCCGCCGCTACAACCTTCGACGACGCCACATGGAATACCAACCCGGTGACCGTGTATGGGTATGGACGCCAATACGTCGACGGGGACTTAGTGAGAAGCTTCTTCGATGATACTTCGGTCCGTACAGGGTACTTCGACGCCTCGGTGCACTCGACTACGAAGTTGTCCCTGACGGCATTACGAACTCTCAGCGGCGCCGTGCACGACTTGAAGTCGTCCATGTCGTGCGCCTCAAACCATATTACGCGCGTTAGCGCATCTGAGGACTGTCATTTTGCTTTATTATTGTACTTTCTTGCTCGTGCTTATTGTTTATTGTACTTTGTTGCTTTATTCTTGTTATTTATTGTTGCATGTATTGGCCACCCCCCCGTGTTCTGTTTTAAGCATCGGGACGATGCTTTTTCAGAGGGGGGCATTGCAACGTGCGTTTCTTTATCACTTTTGCTGTATTCGGCTTTCGGCCACAAAGACTGTGAGCAACGCTCAGCGCGAACCGCGCCTCATTGTTCGAGAAGCTTCGCGATCATTGTAGATCGTTTTGTTAAGATTGCGCTCAAGACGCGCACACTCGAGCTTATTCTAGAATTTGCACGACAGCCAGCGATAACGCTGGAATATTCGACGGCACATGTTTAAATGCCAACGCGCTTCACCGCTTGTCAGTTGATCGACGGTCGACGCTCTGTTCGCCGCTATCAGTGCATACCGTGCGTATTGCTGTGAATTAACTTTCCGTTTCTCGGCCACAAGTTCGGCCAAATAAACGGTTTCATCTTGAACACGCGCCCCGCCACGGTGGTCTAGTGGTTATGGCGCTCGACTGCTGACCCGCAGGTCGCGGGATCAAATCCCGGCCGCGGCGGCTGCATTTTCGATGGAGGCGAAAATGTTTGAGGCCCGTGTACTTAGATTTAGGTGCACGTTGAAGAACCCCAGGTGGTCGAAATTTCCGGAGCCCTCCACTACGGCGTCTCTCATAATCATACGGTGGTTTTGGGACGTTAAACCCCAGATATTATTATCTTGAACACGCCGGCTGCTGTCTTCATCGACGTCCAATAGCACATAAAGGTGTTTCCACAAGGGTTTTTCGTGCTGTAGTATATCGCCTGCAGGTCAGAAAGAAATGATCAATAGTTTCCAGCTCACCACAGAATGCGCACAGTGGAGAAGGCGCCTGAGCAGACCTGTGTTAATAGAAATTTAGTTTCGGTACCCGACATCGTAGCCTCCTAATTGACACTTGCAGTTTACGGGTTTGGCTAAATGACCTCCGCCAGGGATATAGTAAGTGCCGATATTCTGTGGAGCTTGTCAATGCTGTGTCTGCAAAGAATTCCATCATGCTACGCCTGCGAAATGGGGGTCACGTGACTTTAGGCCGTGTCACGCGAACACCGCTTCAACTCTTTCGCTACCGTAAGAAAAGAAAAAAAAAACGTGCCAAATTTACTGAAAAATCTTTTTTCGCGGAACTTGAATGCCTTTTTTTTTCTGAATAAACGGTACCATACTTCCAATTCAATGGGGTTCCTTTATTTCACTAATCGCGTAAAAAAAGATAACTCGAAGGTGGCTTCACCGCATGGCAATACAATGAAAAATGACAATAAAATGAAAGCCGAGACACAAATGGCTCAACATAAAGTCCCTCTATTTTTCAAAAGTAGCGAAAGGTCTTGATCCAGCCGCCGCGCCCTGCGATAGGTGGGTTGGCGACACGTGACCTTTTCGCCTTCGCGCCCCGCCCAAAGGGTCCAGCGGCGGCAGCGCTGTGCCGGCGATAGGTACGGATCACTGTGTTTTCAAGCGTGGAGTGGGGCGATTTTAGCACGTAGAGAGTACTTCACGCGCCTCTGTCGCACTGTTGTTGCAAACTAGAAGCGTTTATGTACCTGAAGTTGAGTGGACGCAGGAATTCCGCGTTTGAATTTAATGTTTGGAGCGTGACGTGCTAGTATGCCGGGTCTCTATGCCTTCGGTTGGCTCCCCGCGCGGAGGAGAGAAAAAAGCTTTCTTTTTTTTTCGTTCCTCGCGGTGACAAAAATATATGCTGAAGGAAGGCCCAACAAAATAAGTCGCAAGAAATTTGTGCCCACAAAAAACACCCGGATATGCGAAGTAAGTGATTTTGTAATGGTTATAACTTCAAGCAGCCTTTCGCCTGGCCGGCTTGCTTTTGTTCGTGCATATGCATGTGCATTATCTCAGCAACGCTATTATTTCTTCGGCATTCTTTATGCCGTAGATTTGTGCGCAGTAGTCAATGGGGACCCTTACAAAAAAACATACAGCCAATCTGCAGAAATTCTACAGACCACGAGTCACCCCTGATTCGGAATGCGGAAAGAAAAGTGAAAGACTTTCTGTAACCCCTTGTCACCTCCCAGTAGGCAATTGGAACACCCTTTCTGCAGAAACCTCTTAGAGTATAAAGAAAATAAGCTTAGTTAAAAATACCGTGTAACCGTGGGAAGACTTCCGAACACCGACAAACACAGTCAAACCAATAATAGCGCGTACTTTGCATTACGCAATACAAGAGCGCTAGGTGCCCGATGAAGTTTCCGAAAGTACCAGTACGCTGACTACCTGCCTATTTTATTCGAGCTAGAAAACAAGCACTTTTAACTCACCCAAACACCACCTGTTCTTCAAGTTACGCTGAATGTCAAAATATGCAAAGAAAAAAAAATGCCCTGCATGACTGCTGCTGTGGGGAACCCGCTTGGAACCTGCTTCGGAAACGCACGCGTCGTATTTCAATATTTAACGTGCTCCGTGCTCGTTAACGTTATTTTCCCTGTAGTTTGATAACTGATGAGTATCTTAAGCCACAAATATTAATAATTTAGCGGTTCAAGCGAGCACCGAGTTCGGTTTCAGGCGCCAGCAATGCACGGGAGCGAGCGGCGCGTCGTCTGCTATCGCTGCTCCTTGGACCCCTCGAGAGGGCGCGCGTGTAGTTGTCGCTACCTTTATAAATATAGGGACCTTAGCTCAACATGGACAAGTGTGGCCATCTAGCATCTAGAAACGCAAGTGTGCCGAGCATAGTCTTCATTGGTTCCGTGGGGGACCCATCTTTTTTTATTACGAGTATAGTCATCATCGGTCATTTTGTTACAAAATCTCATGACGACTATAGACCAGAACACAGAGAATTCCATGCGCATCGCCATATTTGCATCGCGCGTCGCGCCATCTATCGCACACGCGACGAAACAACATGCGCGGGCTGCCACGCCAGCAGACGCTACACAGAGCGAACGTGAAACTCCCGAAACTCAGCCCGTCGGAGAGCGTGTTTCGCGTCTTTTGTAGCCTGGACATTTTCGCTGATTTTATTGGAACATCAAGAACATCTTGCTCATGCAAGTCCGCAATGTATACAGTACGTGCTGAGTGGGCTGCGGAAGCAACCTCGTCAGATACGTACGCTGTTACATTTGTAAAAAAACGTTCTCGCTGTAGTACGCGTGAATCGTAATTGCAGTGCAGCTCGCAAAAGAGTGAAACGATGTTGTGTTGCGCCATATTACAAGTTGTGCACAAAGTTTTGTGAAATGTGATCATTTCAGCATGCATCGCGTAATAATTAGACTACGCTCTACGGGTAGTTTCGCAGAACGTAATTTTTGTTTCACGAGCGCTCTTACAATAATGCGTCTTGCTCACAAAAGCGAGCTATCAGAGAGTATAACCTGCAGTATCGTTCAGCGATCCCTTTTGGAAGCTACCTGCGCGATTTTATTCTTGTAACGATGGTGCTTTACAAGCGAAACTGCGCTACTCTTAATTAAGCCGGTTAGCTACGCCTGCGACGTAAAGGACACTGGCGCGAGTACTGTTTACTTACGTGCCAATATATGTATTATGTGTAGCTGGATGCCTCGTGTCCAAATAAATTTGGGGACATCAAACACTGCAATGAAAGCACGAAATTCTGACCAGCTGTTGAGGAGCACCGTGCCATTTATTACCTTTTGAAGACGAAATCTCGAAGGCGTGGATGCCATCAAATCACTAAAGCTTAATACTACGTTGAAAGTGGCAAAGCATGCTGATTGCTTGGGCTTGAAAGCACTACCTTGCACTAGACTTTCGTCAAAGCAAACGCTCAAAGGTATGAAGTGCACCCCCACACAACGCTCGCGCCTGCCTTCAACCCAGCTGCGTGTCACGCAAATTACATTCGCAAAATGAAATAGGTGGGCATCACACTGCAGAATACACGCAGTTAGTGTACTTACTCGCGCATTTTCACTCGGCTCCTAGTTTTTTTTTGCTTGAATCACAGTTATCCACTCGCGGCGAAGCTGAAAACACCACACCGGCACTATTTCCGTGGCGCGTCGTAATCGTCGCCGACAACGCTATTATCCTCTTGTTGCGCTGCTTGTTTTGGCATCCAAAGACGACGCAGTAGTGCGCAGACGAGCTCTTACACGCTGAAGCGGCGTGAACGGGTACTTTTTCGCACTTTAAAGCCTCAAAACTGCAGCTTGCCCTGTTTACTTGGTGCAGCCCACGCGCGCCTCGGCAGCCCGGCGTCTGGGTGCGAGAGTATCCGCTCGGCTCGCCAGCAGCCTGGGTGCGAGACAGGCGTGCTCTGGTGTATACTCGTCAACGGTAGCGAAAGGTTTTGAAAAATTTTTCTTAGTCATGCGAAGGCTGTACAGACGAAGTGACCGCCTTAAATGATTTCGCTTTAAAAATCGCTCGAGCCATTAAAAGGTTGTCTAAAACAGGCATGGCGTTGCCTCACACATTATAGACAATATAAGATCGCTGTACACTGGAATTTGCATCGTGGCCCAGCACTGCGCGGGTAAGGAGCGAGGAGTTTTAAAAAAGAATTGCTGGAGTTCAAATTATGCCGCAAGAGTGAAGGCATACCCACACCTCACGGCCGCCATCTTAGTAGGAGCAGGATAAATCGCTAGCGTTCGGTGAAGAAGAGTTAGCATTTCCCTCCCACGTCCCTCATGTTTAATATGGCAAGTTTTTCCGGACACATACTGCGCAATGCTTGCCTTTGTGTTACTGGTTACCTCAAAAAAACATCGGAGTCTTGGAAAATTTTATTGGATATTAAGTTATTGCTCATTTCGATATGTTACTTTCGTCGGGAACAACGATCTCGTATTTCGAATTTAACATATCGTGTGCATTAAAGGCAGTCTAAAGAGAAACAATGAATCAGTTTAGATCAATAAATTGTGCTCCGAGAACTTTCATGCCGTTAATTTTGCCGTCATAGGCTTATTAATAGAGGAGAAAATAAAGTTCAAAGTTTCATTTTTAAAATTCGCGCCGAAATCTCCACGCGTGAAGTCACGAATTTCAAAGTGTATTTATCGTATTTTGGCGCCATTGAGTCAACAAAATTACCCCAAACTTGGTATGTTAAGTCTATGGCCACCTCAGAGGACAATGTACTTCATTTGTACCGATTAGGAACTACGTAGTCCCTAGTAGGCGCCATCAAAACATGTGACGTCACGGCGAACGGTGCGGAAACTTCAAGGTGGCGTCGCCACCCACATTTTGTTTCTGCGCGTTTTCTCGCTTACCAAGCGTCTTCTCGCCGCAAGCGTGGTGTTTTTGGTATCCTGAAAGAGTACTTTACTAATATGAGAAAAATCGTTTTGCTCTTTAGTGTCCCTTCAAATGAGCGAAATAACGTTATCTCTAAGCGGGCACCACCCGTAAAGAGCATGTTTACGAGATGAAGCAATGGCTTCACTTTCGCCGGTAAGGCGATGCGAGAGCTTCATCTTTAGCTTTTGGAAAAAAAGGAAAGGGGGGGGGGGCAGCGGAGCTGGTGCAGTTGCCCTCCTCCTCACCATCACTTCCCCTTCCCTCCCCTTGCTATACTATACTATACATGAATATGCTTGCTCTCTCTTTTTTTCTATCTCTTTTCTTGCGTCTCTTTCTTTCTAATATAGCTAGGTGGGCTAGTTGGTATCTCATGATTAAGTAAAAACTTTGAGCGCAAATAAACGACGCAGGACCAAGAAAGAGAAACACACGCCACAAGCGCTCACTCGCAACTGAATTTTATCAGACGAAAGAACGCACATATAAACGAACATCCCCCCATCGCGCATGTCACAAGGAGTTACAGGCCTACCAGGCCTACACCCAAGGCACGTGTTCAGTGTGTGTTGATAAAATTGAATTCCTTGTCATGTAAAGAAAGGGATGGCTGGCTAACACATATCGCCGCGTTCTTTGTGATGTGAGACGCCTCCGAAATTTCTCGCGTGGTCTGCTGAGGACGACGAAACAAAATAATGGTGCTTTCGAACAAAGGTTGGCATTTACATATTTGAGTGAGCGCTTTTCGTTTGTGTTTCCCTTTCTTGGTCCTGCGTCACTTATTTGCGCTGAAAGTTTTTTATTGCGATAGCAATTATATGGACAGTCTCGACAGGTTTTTGCCGTCGCCGTTGCCGTCGCCGTCATGTCCCTCCCGTATGAAGTCCAAATTGATAAGGTCCCCCCGCGCACCGTATGTTCTACCGCGGGTAAAAGCGCGCGAGCGGGGGCGACGAACGCGGCCGAAGCAGAGATCAAACGAGCCGGCCCATTTCCGTCGCTCGGAGGGTGCATGCAATAAGATCACCCGTTCGGGAGGCCTGCCGTCGAAGCAGACAGGAAACGCTACGCCCTTCTTTAACGAGCATGAAAAGACGCGATTGCTGGCACGCGCGCTATCTCGACAGCCATCACAGCGGGCGGATCGTATACCCTTTTACGTGCTGCGCGCTCAACGCGAAGTGACTTCGGAGAGTATCTCTCCCCGGAGCGGCCGTATTCTCTTACACGAGCGTTTTGTAGTTACCCGAGATCGGATACAAAACAGTTAGCTGCCAGCCTTACTTAGCATAACACCACAATGTGTTTCTATCGAATTCATTGCTTCGCCCTTGCGGTGAAACTGGGACCTTTTTACTTAATCTTTCTTTCTATCTCTATGTCTCTCCCTCTATTTCTTTCTCTGTATTTCTGTTTTTTTCTCTCTCTTTCCTTTCTTTCTCTCTTTCCCTTTCTTTCTTTCTTTCTCTTTTTCTCTCTCCCTGTAGTCGTCTCGCCTTGTATCTTTTTCTCTCATTCTTCCTTTTCTTTCTTTCTCTTTCTCTCTATTTATCTTTCTTTCTATCTCTCTCTCTCTCTCTCTCTCTCTGTACTCGTTCTCTCGCCCATCACAGTTATTGCATCCCATGCTGGTCAAATGGGCGCACGTGTTTTGGGAGTGAAGCAGGAGATGAAGAAGAGGACGAATAGAACGCGTACCGGTTCATGGTGGTGATAGTTTTCAGGTCACGCCACGCGGCGTAACAAAAAGCTTAACATTTCCGCTCTGTATGAAGTGGATAAGCACATTTAATACAAATATACACAACAAATATTATGCATTAAGGGCATGTCTATGTCGTAAATAAATAATAATAGAAAAAGCTCCCCTGTAAAAAAAAAGCCTTGGTAAGGAAAGCAAGAACGACCGACCTTGAGGGCATCACGCCACTCTTATACCATGCTTGCCGCCAGTGTTTGCTCGTCATGAGCTGGGACGTCACAAAACCCACAGTCCCTGTGTTGGCCACGCCGGCAGGTGATACCCGAGGTGAAGATTGCGTGCGATTACCGTACATGCAAGTGATAATCCTCGTGAAAATTGCTTCACATGAAGCAATTCGCCTTACGCCGAGCGGTCGCTCTTCAAATTTCGAGGCTGTGAGGAGCAGTCACGGTGTAAATAATAAGAAGTACTAGGGCCGATCTAGCATGCGGCGTCTGCTTTATATAAAAGAACTAAACTTCGATTGACAGTGACGGTGATCGTAATGCAATTCTTGAAGCTTCGCTTGTTGGGTCGTCTCAGTTCACAAAGTGAACTAGTGAGCAACTTGTACAACTTGGCAGCACGCCGACGCATACAGAACGATCTAACTAAGAACTGAGACTGCGTTACCAATACAGTTAAAAAGTGCGCAATCATGGTTTTCACGAAATATGTCTTTGGTCTGCACAAGGGACGGCTATCCGCTCTCCCATAGAATAATACTTATAGTACTGTGAGTCGTTCCCATTTTTAGATGCGAAGCAGCTTATGGCGGAGTTTAATCCCGAGGTGTGCGGCGTGACGACCCTTACTGCGCATGCGCAAACCCTCTCCACATACCTCCTTTCCACGTGCCCTAGCCAACCCAACACTCTCATATTTTTGTAGAGGGTGTTGGCCAACCTCCCTCTCGCCAAATTCCTCCTCCATGTTTAGAAAGAAGGCTCGCGTTAGGTCGTACAAATGCTCAGTCACTGCGCCCGCTGCGGACCGCGAGCTCCGGGCTAGGGAAGCCCAGCGCGAACGGCAACGTCGGCGGCAGGAAACTGCTAGGGATCGCCTCATGGTCCCCTTTAACGGGAGATAGTGTAATTTTTTTTTTTTACAAATTAGGGGTCCCAAACACGGGGGCCGCATGCGGCCCGCATACGTTTCGCTAGCGGCCCACGGCTTCACAAGGAATAAAATGTCTGTAACGTTGTTAAATGGTTCTCGCATTATTTACTCGCCTATTGCGATTAATAACGCTTGGTTCGGGTGAGCTACAGAGAACGGGACTGGTCTCAAGCATTTTTTAGGGGCTGAGCTCTTTAGGGTCGAGGCTTGTCCGTTGTCACGCCGTTGTAGCCACGCTAGTACTCGACGCTCACGCCGAAGAGAAGTCTTCTTCCTCTTGTTCTTGGAACGCATGACAATGATGCCAATGAGAAAAATTTCAGAAACGCAGCATATCCACGAAGTGAATGATGACGAGTGGACGCAGGCAAAACCACAGATAACAATTGCAAAAGAGGAAGCAAGCGAGAAATAGAAAGAAAGAAAGAAAAAATAGGAGAAAAAATAGAAATTAATATAAAGAGAAAAAAAAAACGAAAAGACAAAAAGAGAGGAGGAAAGAAAGAGAAAACGGAAGAGAAACAAAGAAGGCTGCCTAGCTTTCCTTCAGGCTCGATCAGAGGAACTCGCATTGACCTCGTCTTCACAAGATTCAGGTTGGATCCCATACAATACCCTTTGGCTTTACATTTGACCGACCATAAGGAGGTCATAATGAAAGGGAGACGCCGCCCACATCTCAACACCATATACGCAGTGTGACTAATAAGCAACTTTTTATATACTGTACACACGTGTTGTCACGTCTGTGACAATGTACGGGGAGATTCACGGTTAATGATCCCCCGGAACTTCGCTCACTCGTCATCATTCACTTCGTAAATATGCTGTGATTTCTTTCGTGAGGCAGCTCATGCGGTCACCATGTGTTGAAACAGAACCGCGGAACAAAATCTCTATATTTAAGATTCGTCGTCCAGATTTGAGTCATTCTGGAGAGCATTACCGATAAGTTTCTCGAATCCTGATCCGAAATCCCCTTCAGAAATGATCCATATCTGAAATATGGCAAATGTATTGCTCTATATGGCAGCGTTAGCGTTAGGTGCCATTTTGTTCAATGCCCCCCCCCCCCCCCCCCCCCCGCTTCTGACTTCCCGGCCCATGTGGGACTAAATTTTGCGACTGCGACCCGGTACCTGAGATGAGCTTGAGACCGCTGTTCTAAATCCATGCGCTGCGACAGGTGTCCGCTCTCGCAGAGTGGTACTCCGAGTCATGCTCATTTTAAGGCGAAAGCCTTAAATGTCTATGTTCGAAGGTAGTGTGAGGTCCAAAACAAATGGCCTAAAAACAGTGAGCGTGCCTAGGGTTTCCAGGTCGAAAAAATCAAAAATAGCCAAGAAATTGGAGAAAGTAGCCAATTTTAGCCAAGGGCAGTAAGAGTAGCCAAAAGTAGGCACGCGCGTGTGAAAACAACTGCGACGTTTTTATTTAAATGCCTAAATGCAAGAATTCTTTGGTGGAAACGTAAACAAGTACAGCGAGAAGACTTCCAGATCGTAACTGCTGAGATTAAAGCGTAGAATGTTGACTTTAGCAATGAATTCGTGATGGGATGGTGAAGTTTTTTGCGCTGTTGCGGAAGTGACACCTTCTTCATGCGTACTGCGTGACTTTTCTTAGCAGCCCCAGACGTATATACCAGCCTTGTGGCGACAACAAAAATGAGTACTGCACTAGTGTGCTCAATATCACTCTTGCAGGGATTGAAGCATAAATGGTAGTCACTGTCGCATTCGTTTTTCACGTGATGACAAATTCCGAGCCTCTAATATTTCCGAGTGGGAGTCCGTACCTAATTCAAAGAAATAACATAGACGGTTCTTCAGATATCCGATTTCTAATGTCAATGAGTGCAGAACTTCCTGGATGCAGAAGAGCGCTTTTGATCGTCCTGTTCGCTTCCAATTACAGTTGAAAGTTCTGTTCAGTAATAGATGCTGTGCAAAAACAAGTCCCAACGCAACAGTTTTCCCCCAAGTCTCACCCACGCACCCAAAAGTGTTTTCTTTACTGTCATGCCCCAAGCGCCAAATTCAATTTCAGGAGTTGGAAACACGCCTTGGTCGCCATGTTTTCACGCCGCATACTCGAACGCCAGCGGCTGGGGCGTCACAAGATATTGATAACTTGCTTCAAATCGTCGGAGCTTCAAAACAGCCAAAAAGTAGCGAAGTAGCAAAGACGTTTTTTACGCCGCAATCGGCCTAAAAAAGTAGCCGAATATGTGTAAAGTAGCGAAACTTGGCAACCCTGAGCGCGCCAGCTACGCGGGAACTTCGTTCGCTTCGTCTTTGCGGCATTCGAGTGAGTAAAACGATCCAGCGCTAATGTTGTTCACATCCAGCGCTAAATGTAGCTGAAATCCAGCGCTAACGTTTTTCTTACGTAGCGATTGGTTTAGTTCTAAATCCTGCGCTTAATGCAGCTTCACTGCTGTGAAACCTGAGGAAGTGTGAAGCACGGGCACCCAGTGACTACATTTGCGCTGTTAGCCTCTGTCTATGAATGATCTCTCACAAGAGGTCGTAGCGCCGGTGCCGGAGAAGCGCAGGTAGGAGGAGGGCCCCTAAAGTTCTAAGCACTTAAAAGATAAAAATTCGGAGGATCCTTAGAAATTTTTCGTAATGTGATGGCGGAAGCCTACTTAGACCTTCCGTCAATCTTCTGTTGAACTTTCTCCTGATCTACTGAACTTTATGATGAGCGCCAACTAGCAATAGAGGCACGTGTATGCATTTGAGATTTCACGACCGCGAACGGGTAAAACCGATACAGTACGCTTCATACCGCTTCGCACATCTTAAAGTGATGCTTGTGAGTGTGGATACCGAGCGCCCGCTTAGAGTTTGAGTGTGGTGTGTGCAAACTTGCTGTGAATTAAATGATATGCCGTTAGAAGTGGATGTGGAAGATATGTGCTGTGGCGATTGAAGTGTGAACTGGATGTGATAGAGTATGAATAAAAGATGCGAGTGTACAGTGAAATTGGCGTGGTGTGAATTCATTGCAACTTAACAAAAAAAGTGGATTGAGAGCTCACATGCACGCTTTAATGTAGTACGTGGTGGTATGCACAGCATCGGTCCCACACGACTCTAGCAGAAGGAAAAATAAACAACGCATTAAAGTTCCACAGACGTCAGTATAACATTTCATAAATGTCAACAGCATGGATATGATCGTCAATGGGTAGTTCTTCAGAAGCCAGAAGGAAGTTTAAACAAATTTCAATACAAAGTCTGACAGAGATACCGCCACGAAACTCGACAGGACATCAGCTGCATACAGCTGTTCCACAGCACAGTGCATAGTGCTCTTAGTCCTATGCGACTACCTGTTCAGGCTGGAAAAAGCACCTCAGATTTGACCTTTATGAATTTCTCCTGCAGCGTGGCAGCAAAAAGGTGCTGCCTAAAGTTCCTGGCCATGTAGTAACTACACAGAAAACATGCCTTATATTTTTCGTAACGGTAACGCGTTAGCTTCATTTATATTTAACGTAGAGCTGTAACACGTACATTGTCGCATCGTAAGAAGTAACGAATTAAGGTACCATCTTAATAAACAATTATATCGGGCAAGTTGGTATGGATCCATCTTGGTAGGAAGCGCACAACTTTTACAAGAGGACACGAAATGCGAGACGCAAGCGAATTTAGGTACTCTTTTTCGGAGACAGCTACAGCACCGATACAATAGCCTGTCCTTCCTTCAGTACAACACATATTATTCAAATATTATCTGAGCGGCTGTCTGATGAAAGCACCTCTGCATTTTACACGTGTTGAAATCACTGTCGATATCGTCTATATCGTTGTCCTAACGTTCTTCGAACCGTTGGTGACCTCAGCGCCTTATAACTGTACGTTTACAGGTAAACAACCCGCAAGATCCAATGCCACTGCCGTTTTGAAAGGCGTCCGCGACGCGATCTGTGCAGATCGAAATCTGTTAGGACGCCACCTTTGCAGAGGTCCCGCTTGCTCTTAGCGCAATCTGATCAATGCTAATCAAGATACGTTCGGCATGACTTTACAGAGTTCAGGCTTACTGAAAGCGCAATTCAATGACATGAGTTTATACTACGTGGAAAATGGTTCAATGGGAGGTTTAGCGTGTAAACGTCCGCTTATGTATATACCCGCCGCGCAGACAGCCGTGTCTGACCTGTTTTGCACCCTTCGCGCGTATGGATTGAATGACGTCGTGTGCCCTTTCGCAGTGCACCCTTCGTATCACTGTAGAAGAAAGGGCGTTCTGCACGGACAACCCGTTTTTCGATGTTTTCTCGATGTCAGGGTTTGAAGGTGTGGCTGTAGGTGACAACACCGGTGGCTCACCTTGTCGGTGGCGTTGTTATTGGGCTGTTTTTGTTGTTCTTGTTGCGTGCAGCGTATGTGGAGTTACCGAGCCTCGCATTTCAAACGTTGTTCAATGTCGACCTTCTTGGAAACATAAGGCTGTTAGTGTTAGCTATGGTAATATTAAACCTTTTATTTAGAAACAGTTATACATGTACATTCACGTAAAATAATTTACAACAGTAGTGAATTATTATTATTATTATTATTATTATTATTATTATTATTATTATTATTATTATTATTATTATTATTATTATTATTATTACTATTATTATTATTATTATTGTTGCTGTTGTTGTTGTTGGACATGCACACACAAGTACACAAGGACACACAGGCAAGCTGTCAACTGCCACCTAGAGGGGCACAACGCCTTCCTACTTTTTCGGGAGGAGGGAAGAGACAGAGGGAAGGTAGATAGGAGGAGTGAATGATTAAATAAGATATAAAGTGAAGAATAAAAATGACGAAGGCGTCGACAAAAGTAAGTAAGAACACGAAAAAAACGTCTATATATGGGTGGCAAGATCCGTTTGGCCCATAAAAGTCAGCAGAGCTCAATGGGCCTGGTCGCGCCGAGCAACACACCCTATCCGAAAGAGGTATTCGTCAAGGGTCGCACACTCAAGGGCACAGGGCAAGGCCTATACGTCTCATGCAATTTTGACCATGCTGAGGTACCGTTTTCTCAGTAACTAGAACGGATATCTACATAATACATATGTAATTGCCTTCCAAAGTGTACGCTTTTTTAACTGTACCAGATTCATTGAAATCTGACAAATATTACTATTTTTGTATATTTGTTACCACTAGAACCTAAATTTTTAGTTAGCTTGCATCATCGAAAATTTGTAACACAAAAGCTTTGAAGTGCATAATTTCAATTGCGATAGAGTAGTTGTGTTCACTTATGCAGAACACAAGAAAAAATAATCAACTGGTTATCTTGGAATTTATAGGAAATAATGGTACCTAAGTAATAATAAACATGGCATTGAGATAATCAAGTTTACAGTAAGAAAACAGCTGAAAAGAGAACATCAGTTGCCACAAACACAGTTCAACTATTTTGTTCAGTATAGCTACGAGCTTGGTAATCATTGCCAAAGTCATTTGTTCACTTTTGAGCCTGCCATCTTGCTCGCTTTGTTTCTTTTGTGAGCTGTCGTGCAGCTCTATGCGCAATGTATTGTCGACTGTGATCAACTTCTTTCACAAATTGCGTATGCTTTGGCCAGCCTTCAATCAGAATGACTTCAGAATTTTGGCACGTGCGATACTGTCATCATTAAACGAAAGAAAAGTATCCAATGTCGCAATACGTAAGGCTCTGAAGGCTAAAGAAAAACAGCAAAAACTCTGCGACGGAATTCCGATTAGCTCAATACCTCCACGGCGCAATTTTCACGAGCAATTCTGTCTAATTGCATCACAAATAATATTCATGTCCATTAGAACATACCTGTTGTCCTTCTCGAAGGACGTTGAAAAGGCTTAGGGGTCCGACGACGAAGAGCCTGCTGATTCAGCGTTCGGCACCTCAGTACGTCGCCGGCACAGTATTCGCATTTACAAGATAACTGTATTGGTTGCCGCGGAAATGACGCTTGCTGAAGAACGTAGCGTGTATTAGCGCAGTACATAAAAGAAAGGAGCACGACACAGGCGTAGAGGAAGGCAGGTGCTACCTACACCTAGATACCTAGATAGCGTGTACCCATTTCTACGTCTGCTGTGTCGTGTTCCTTTCTGTTATGTACTGCGTTAATACACGCTGCGTTCATGGATGACCAACTCGCCCGATCAGCCACCCTTTTGAACTTGCTGAAGACCTTATTCACTCGCAGAATCTCAACTTACCTACAGGCACGGCAGAGACAAGGTGTACTGAAGCTAGGAGTTAAAAGTGTTCTAACAGACGCGCTCCCAATAACAAAGGCTAATAAAAACGCGCGCCGCGTCTTCTGATTGGCTTAGAAGCTACCGGACAATTTCTTATATACGGTTGACTCCAGACAAGCATTTTGGCTTTCGTACAGAAAGTTTCTTTTTCTTTTTTTTTTTGAAAAATGGACCGTAAGCACGAAGCGCATACGAGGGGTCCTGGGGTGCGTGTTCACTCACTACTCGCTTTCGGTAAAAGTGTTTTTCAGCCGAAAACAACACTTAAAGAAACACGAACATGGAAATATGCACAAAGGGATGCATTTGCCTAATTGCGAATAAAACAAAAAGTGACTTTTTAAAAAAGTTTCGTCTTACCCTGTGCCCTTAAATCCAAGGAATCTATATTCCTTAAAGGGGTATTCAGACGGGGGAGAAATGCTCGGGGGATAAAGGCGGAGCCTGGTGACGTCAGCTCGCGAGGAGAAGTCTCCACAAGTGCCCCCCACTCACACGGACGAGGCGAACGGAGGGGGAGACCAATGTTACTAGACTACTCTGGTGGCTTGCACCACCCGTTTGACGAGCTGCTGACGACGAGCTGCAGACTGTACACCCGCTGCCGCTCTTTGCAGGAGCAAGTGCAACAATGTGGCCAAACAAGAGCTCGAAATTTCGCTATATCCCCCACCGCCGGGGGATTGTTTCTCTTTTCGGGGAAAAGGTCCCCGTCTCCCCCGAGGAGGCGCGGGGGGGTCACGCCAACTCGCTAATCCGTGACGTCGCGGTCACGTGATCCGCAATCCCCTCGTCTCCCCCGAGCATTTCTCCCCCGTCTGAGTACCCCTTAAACAGCAATGCCTGCTGCGTAGCGAATGCGGAGCACTCTAATATAGGATGGAGCATGGCCACGGAGATCAACTCGGCAATCCGGAAACGCTATGAACTTCGCTGAAAAGTTAGAACTCTGTTTTAACTTTTCAGATCACCGGGTGTCAATGAGATCTGTCAGCCTATTCTTTTCTCACGGGCTTCCACTTGGCATTCCCGCAGGCTGTGTGCTCGGCAGCCCGCTGAAAGACACGCCCGAGTGTGCGGTGTCTGTGCTCGATGGCTGTGGAAGGGCTTTCATCCCGTACGCCGAAACTACGAGAATGGCCGAGACAGAAAAAGAGTTGAAGGATCAGTGCGCGTGAGTATGCCTTTCTTTATCGGTTGTGTTGAAACTAAAGAAAAAGGGGGACCATGAGGCGATGCGAAGCAGCGTTTCGGCACGTCGAGCCCGCGTTTCAGAGGTGGAGTGGGATTGGAGAGGGGTAGCGGAGAGTGGAGTGGAGAGGGGGATGGGGTGGAGAGGGGAGTGGAGAGGTGGTCTGTGGGGAGGGTTTGCGCATGCGCAGTAAGGGTGGTGACGCCGCACACCACCACCGGTTTGAGCTCCGTCATAAGATGCTTCGCACCTAAAAAGATGAGCGCAGCTTGCACTAAGTCGCGCAAAGATGGGTCACAGAAGAGCTGGTGGGCACCTAGCTGGTCCTCGCCTGGCCAAGCCTTTACCCTCTCACCTCTCTCTTTCTCACCCTTTGCTATACTATACTAAACATAGCTATGCTTGCTCTCGCAAAGAAATTTCTTTTTGTTAAGAACTTCTTTCTTGCTCTATTTTTATTTCTTTTTCTCTCTCATTCTCTATTTTTTCTCTTCCTCTGTACTCATTCTCTCGCCCATCAGAGTTATTGCGTCCCACGCCAGAGAAATTGGCGAACGGGTTCTGGGAGTGAAGCAGAAGACAATTAAAAAGAGAGAGCGTGCCGGTTCATGATGATGATAACTTTCTATCTCGACACACGACAGTCCTCGAGCATAACAGCTCTGGCGTAAAACCTATATCAATCGAAATTAACGGTGAAACTGTTAGCGCGCAATAAGAGGCCGAGAAGCAGAGCCCTTCCACCACTGTGAGGATGAACGCCAGCGAAGCTCTGACATTGGTGGGTCTGGTATAGGGAACATTTGGTACAGCGAATTGATATATCGCCATTTTATTGACGATACTGAGCGAATGAGGAGGCATAGACTAAAAGATCCCGGTGGTTGTCTAGCGCACATGATGCGTATTATCCCCATCAACGCCCGCCAACAGCGGTGATTAGTCGACTAAATCGGTCAGGGACGCGATCCGCCAGTACCTCGCCATGTACAGTCCCGCTATAAAAAAAGTCACAGTTTCGCCGCAAGGGCGAAGCAATGAATATGATAGCAACAAATTGGAATGTCACGCAAAGAACGGCAAGCAGCTTGAAACTTGCAGCGCACTGCTCATGCACAAAGGACGCACCGAGAACAACACACACAGGACGAGCGCGAACTGACAACTGTCGCAGCTCGACATTTAAAGCGCGCTGCTAAAGCAGAAAGAAGGACGCACAAAACGAACGCACAGGTGTACACAGGATGAGCGCAAACTAACTGTCGCAATTGTTACTTCTTTGTGTATGAGTAGCGCGCTCCTTTCCTAAACGCGGCCGCTACAGCCAGCGAAGCGACCTTTGTGCGCTCTGTAAATTCAACGCAAACATTGCGGTGAAAGCACAAGGCGTACGAACCGCCCCCATTACTAGATAAGTGCACGTGCATGGGCGACCGCGCCTTGTCGGGCAAAGTACAGGTGGTAGAGGTAGGAGGAGCGCGCGCATCGCAACGGGTATGGTGACGACCTTTAACGCGCGGCCTTCGCATAATCTCGCTGGTGAGGCAGAGAACACGCTGACGAGTCTACAATCTGTGCGTACCGCCAGCGGTAAATGCTGAATATAAATGGCTCGCCGTCAGTATGCTGAAGGACGTACGCTCCGTGGCCGAGTCGTCAAACGCCGCCTGCTGCGGAGCGAGGAGTTGCAGGTTCGAATTCCTGTCGCGCGCGTCGGAAAATATTGTTCCTTGTGACATTTATATACATATATATATATATATATATATATATACTGGACATGACACCGACGGCAAAAACCAGCTGAGAGCGCTGTTTCTTGGGCGAGTTGGAAATTCATACTTGGAAGGGTAGCGCTAGTAGACACGGACTAGAGGAAAACACGTCGTCCTCTAGTCCGTCTGTGTGTCTTCCTCTAGTCCGTGTCTACTAGCACTACCCTTCCAAACAGCTGAGAGCGTCCATATATTTGCTATTGCAATCAAAAAGAAACGTTAGATATGTGAGTTGAGCAGCAGAATCATTGAATCGTGTTTGATTGACAGGTCAGACGACACCTGTTGGCCAAAGCCGTCAATCTTTCAATCTACAGTCGGTTACAATAGCTCCGCCAACGGCAGTCTCTGTAGCGTTCAAACAATATTTGCGTAGAGGATCGATTCTGTGTGCGTGTTTCGAAAAGCGATTTTAATAGTACATTGTACTCTACCATGGGAGCGTCTCTTGAAAACAAAAAGAGCGGAAACGTGAAAGAGGTTCGTTTAGGAAATGGCGACGGTTTAGAGCACCGTGTCTTGTACTATGGGAAAGCGGAAACCTTTTCCGTGTTTTGAAAAAAAAAAGAACTGTAGATGATTTCGAATGCTGTCTACTCCAATATGGAAGAACGCGGTAAGCTGTCTCTAATACTACGGACCCCACCAAGCACAGGAAACGGTCCGCACTAGGATGTCTAAAGAATCTGCGTTTAGGGGGAGAAAAAACATCACAGATGTGCAGTACTACGCACTCTGTCTGATATGGGAGAGCTTAATATCTGATGTGGGAGAGCTTAACTGGAGTAATACAGCGCCTGAAAAAAACATTGCGGGTAGCTCCACCCTAAGTGAATGCCGCGGAAGTGCAATGCACGCTTTGTCCCCCTGTTTCTCTTTTCGCAGCATTTTTTCGCGCCCGCACCTGGTGATCGGCTCGATACCGGCGTTTCCCTTGTGTTTATTTGGCTGTCACCTTGGGACTTTCCTTACGTCGTTGCCGTTTTGCTGCTGTGTCCTCTTTTCCTACAGTAGGATTCAGCAATCGACGTAGCAGTTCTTCCTCTGCTCGCTTAGCCCTTACGGCGGGATGCGCTATCCGTCGGCGCTGCCGTTCTCGGGCGAGCGCGCGCTGTCGTTCTCGGTGAGCCACTGCAGCGGCGTCCATGGCGAGAAATACCCTCCGCCAGCCGGCGCCTTCCTATTGGATGGATGGATGGATGCTATGAGCGTCCCCTCTATAACGGGGCGGTGACATGTCTGCCACCAGGCTCGAAGAAACAAAAAGAAAAAAAAACTTCCTTGTTTCATGTTGGCCTAATACCTTATCTCCATTGATTAAATCTATGTTGTTATACAAAAAAAATATAAATTCACGGTCCATCTCTCTGCCTCTTAAGGCAGAATGACCTTATTTTTCCCCATTATTTATTTTTGTACTTTATCTCTACTTTTCTGCCACCAATACTCTAACAGTCTCTTACTTATTTCTATCGCGGACGTGTTCAGCTTTCCATTGTTGTCCCTAAAACCCAAGGCTTCCTGTAGACTCGTGCCCACACGTATACCTGGGTGAATATCGCCGCATTCAATCAGTACATGTTCCATCGTTTCCTTAGTTCCCCCGCAGCATGTACATTGTTCTTCTTCGTTACTGAATCTCCCTTTATAACTACGCGTTCTAAGGCAGCCCGACGTTGCTTCAAACAGTAAAGCGCTTCCCCTTGAATTATCATAAAGCCTTTCCCTCCTTATTTCGTTTTTTTCCCTTTCGGTAGTTACTCAGAGCCGGCTTCTTTTCCATCGCTGCCATCCAATAAGCCCTCTCCGCCTCTCTGACCTTTCCAAATGTAAGCCCCGGGACCATCACACCCTTCCACAGCCCTCGAAGCACCTCGTACCTATTGTATCCCCATAAAGCTATATGCTTCATAATTGCAGCATTCCTCTTTCCCTTTGCTACCGATGCTTTCTCTTGTACTTCTATATATCTATCCCCCTCATTTACCCATACTCCGAGGTATTTGTACTCGCTTACCCTCGGTATTTTTTGGCCCTGTATTAAGACCGCATGGTCTTCGTGATCATTGAATACCATCAATCCACATTTTGTTGCACTAAATCCTAGTCCTAGAGCCTCACATTCCCTTCCGCATATATCTGCCAGTCGCTGTATATCATCTTGACTGTCCGCAAATAAGACAATATCATCAGCATAAAATAGACCTGGAAGCTTCTGCTCAACCATCGTGCCGACCTGTTTGTGTAACAAATTAAATCCAATGTTGCTACCTTCTAGCGCGTTTTCCATCCTCACCATGTGCAGCATGAATAACAGCGGGGATAAAGGTCTCAGCCCCTTGCTAATTTCAACGCTGTCGTTGCCACTTATTCCTTCCCATTCTATACAAAATGTATTTTCTCGGTGTATTTCCCTCAAAAGCTGTATACAGTCGTCACCTATGCCCACTTATTTCAATATATCCCACAAAATTTCCTGATTAACGTTGTCATACGCCGCGGTGATATTTAGATAAGCTACGTATAAGGGCCTGTTTTCTATTTTCGATATTTCTATACACTGGGTAAGAACAAACAGATTATCGTCTAACCACCTGTCGATTCGAAATCCATTCTGAAGTTCTCCCAAAATATCATTTTTTTCTATCCACGCTTCTATTTTTAATTTTACTGCCTCCATCGCCCACCTGTATAGCACCCAGGGGCGTAGCCAGAAATTTTTTTCGGGGGGGGGGGGGGGTTCACCCATACTTCATGTATGTTCGTGCGTGCGTTTGTATGTGTGCGTGCATATATGCGCAAGCAAAATTGAAAAATTTCGGGGGGGGGGGGTTGAATCCCCCCCCCCCTTGGCTACGCCCCTGATAGCACCGATGTAATGGTTAGCGGTCTATACGAGCGAATGTTATCCTTTTCTCCCCTGCCTTTATAGATTAAGTTCATTCTACTTTGTCGCCAACTGTCTGGTATTTCCCTCTCCTGTAAGCACTTTTCTACGGCTTTCAGCAGTGCTTCTTCAGTGTTATGTCCGAGTTCGTTAATGAGGCTGACGGGAACCCCATCTAAGCCCGGAGTAGTGCGCTTAGGAATTTTTCCTTCGGCCTTCTTCCAACTGAAATTCTCTAGTACTACATCTTCGTCGGTTGCACTCCTTTGCATACTTTTACTCACCGGGGGAATCGCCTGGGCGACCTTTTTATACGAATCGGCTGTTATCTTTCGGATGTAACCTAGCGCTTCATACCCTTCCAATTGATTTCCTCCTTCATCTACCATTGACTGCTGCGTGAGAGCTCCCCTAGCAGCGAAGTCCGCAGAACCTTTCCTGGATGTATGGATGCTATGAGCGTCCCCTTTATAACGGGGCGGTGACATGTCTGCCACCAGGCTCGAAGGCGAAAAAAAAAGAGAAAGAAGAAAAAAAAGCTTCTTTGTTTCATGTTGTCCTAATGCCTTATCTACATTGATTAAATCTATGTTATTATACCAAAAAATATAAATTCACGGTCCATCTCTCTGCCTCTTAAGGCAGAATGACCTTATTTTCCCCCATTATTTATTTTTGTACTTTATCTCTACTTTTCTGCCACCAATACTCTAACCGTCTCTTACTTATTTGTGATGGGAGAAGTGCGTGAATATTGTAAGTGCGCGAATATTGTGTGCGGTGTGACGGAGCCGACATGGACAGAGCGACACGGGAAGAAGCGCAGCGGCAAGACTTGCGCGAAGACGAAGATGACGATGGGTTGTGCCACGAGGCCACGAGTGGAAAAGAATTGGCGGGCCGAATGACGTAGCTGAAGGTGGGCGCGAGAAGCGTGCGCGTGCTGTGCGAGGCAGCTGCAAGGGCAGTGTTCGATCGAGCGGAAGGAACGTGGAGGCTGGTCGTCAGCGTCACGGTCGGGTGTAGTCCCGAGTGCCTGGCAGAGCTCAAGGGTCGGAGTGGCCTGCTTCACTTGGCCTCAACTTCGACGGCGAGTCCATGGAGCCAGCCGGGAGCTACCGCAGCCACCAGTAACACCGTCGGGTGTAGGCCCGAGTGTTTGGTTGCGGTCCCTTATCCACACGTTCGTGTACAAGACTGCGTGACTTGGGTATCCACGGTCTTCGTTCCACGCCATCTCCGCCTAGGCATCCACGTGAGCGGTGCCCTGTTCTTCACCGAACTCCGACGACAACGGCAGTCCCGCGCTGACATATCTTCCACGTCGACGAGTCCCGCGTCGGCGCATAGAACTCACCGGTGAGACTGTTTCGATCACGCTAGGACTAAACTTGTTCATATGTCTTCTTTGGTTTCATAGGTTGTAAAGTGTCGTCTTACTATTAGTGTTCGATGTTGTGTGTGTTATGTTCGTGAGTTTCTCCATAAAGCGAAAAAAAAACGGAAAACAGCCTCGCCTTTTTTTGGAGAACGTTTCTGTCTTCGACGCAACGTACTCTGGTCTCTTGTTCATTCTCGAGAATCCCATCACAATGGCGCCCAACGTGGGGCCAGGCTGATTTTTGTTTTTTTTTCCAAGAGTAACGATTGACATAACGACCGCGACATGGATTTGAGAGAACAAGTTAGTCTCGGTGAGAAGCTTGGTTTGTCGGGAGACGCGCTGCGATCGTGGATAGAAGAGCAAAATGCACGCGAACGGAATATCCGCGCTGAGGAACGCGATGCCCGGCGTGAGCAGGCCGAGCGCGAGGAACGTGCCCGCGAGGCAGAGTTGACGTTAGTGCGGGAAAAGCAGCTTTCGAGGAAAAAAAAGCAGCTCTCGAGGAAAAAAACTTGCAGCTTCGCATACGTCTGTTAGAGGCACAGAATGCTGCCGATGCTCGCGCACCCGTCGACGTTGAAAGTATCGGTGCAATGAACCGAGTGACTCAGCAGCCAATATGTCCCCGTAGCTTTCTACCGCTCTTCGACGAGAAGAGAGACGACTTAGATGCGTATTTTCGTCGATTTGAGGTGATCGCAAGAGGACAAGACTGGCCCAAGGACAAGTGGGCCACTGCTCTCAGCATGCTGTTGGTGGGTGAAGCGTTGAAAGTATTTGGTCGACTGTCCCCGGAAGACTCCTTAGATTATGAGAAGGCAAAGGCGGCTCTATTGCAGAGATTTCGATTTACTGCCGATGGATACCGGGAGAAATTCCGCTCCAGCAAGCCGGAGGACCTCGAAACTGGCCAACAATTTGCCGTTCGTCTGCAAGGTTATTTTGACCGGTGGGTCGAAATGTCGGAGACGCCAAAAACCTACGAGGGCATGCGAGACCTCTTAGTCTCAGAGCAGTTTCTGAAAAACTGTCACTTCAAGCTAGCAGTATTTCTAAAGGAGAGAAACTGCAAAACTCTGAAAGAGATGTCCGAGTCATGTGACCACTTCATGGAGGCGCAACAACAGCGTAATCTTGGACAGTTTCGGGAAGTGTTTGGAATCTCGTCTACAGTAGGGGAGAGTAGGCAGGGAAAGGAATCGTCCAAATCTTCCCAGATATGCTTCCTGTGTGACCGCGCCGGACATGACGCTTCTTCATGCCGAGCGAGAACCAAGCAGCCCTTTTGTCACGTTTGTCAGAAAGTCGGCCATCAAGTGAACAGTGACTGTAAGAAGAAGAGCGGGAAAGGCCAAGTTACGTGCGCAGTGGTTCCAGTCAAACGGGAACAAACGCAAGAAAGGGAACAGCTTACGACTGACCCGGTGGAGGAGTTGCTCGGCGTTTTTAAGGGCGACGAGCAAGAAAAGGGAATCTGCACAGCGAAGAAGAGGTCTATGCCAATATCCGCTGGGTGGGTTTTCGGAAAGAAGGTAACCGTACTACGTGACACAGGTAGCAATACTGCGATAGTGCAGCGGAACTTGGTTCCTGACGGAGCTTTGACAGGAAGATGCGGAACCATCATCCTTGCGGACGGAACGTCCTACGAGCTTCCAGAAGCGTGGATACACCTGTCTTCACCGTATTTTACAGGGCGTCTACTTGTCAAATGCATGGCACGTCCCCTGTATGAAGTGATAATAGGAAATATACCAGGGGCACGAGCACCTTACGATCCTGACCCGGAATGGACCTATAGGGAGGATCAGGAAGGTAACGCTCAGAAAGGACCCGAAGACTGCGGGGTGCTGAATCCCGTGAGTGTGGCAACAGCGAAAGGCGGAAAATCGAATTGCCAGTATGGGGAAGGAACAAGGTACTCTGCCATCACAAAAGAAGATCTTCGTGCTGCCCAAAGGGACGATCCATCGCTAAAGTCGTGTTTTGAACGAATCGACGTGGTTCGCCTTACTAAATGGGGCACTCGAGAAATGTTCTTTATGAAAGATGGATTACTTTATAGAGAGTGCTATCTTCGCAACGGGAAGAAGATCAAGCAAGTTGTCTTACCAGTGTGTTTGCGTGTGTATGTCCTGAAGGTAGCCCACGACAGTCCTCTGGCCGGACATCAAGGAATAAAACGCACAAGCGACCGCTTGCAGGAGGCGTTTTATTGGCCCGGAATGCACGCAGAAACAAAGCGGTTTGTTCTGTCATGCGACGTCTGCCAAAGAACGGTGCCTAAAGGACGACTGGCTAAGGCTTCGCTAGGCCAGATGCCTATTATCGATACGCCCTTTGAGAGGGTGGGGGTAGACATAGTAGGACCAATGCAACCATCTTCGTTGAAAGGCAACCGATACATCTTGGTGCTAATAGATTTTTCGACGAGATATCCCGACGCTGTCGCGATACCATCCATTGATGCACCTACTGTTGCAGATGGACTTCTTGAGATGTTTTCAAGGATTGGAATTCCCAAAGAAATACTTACAGACAGAGGCTCCTGCTTCACGTCTAGTTTAATGCAGGAAGCCATGAAGGTTTTGTCTGCCAAGATGATGACCACAACACCCTATCACCCCATGTGCAATGGTCTAGTGGAGCGCTTCAACGGAAGCCTGAAACAAATGCTCCGAAAGTTGTGTCACGAGAAACCTAGATCATGGGATCGGTATCTAGCACCCCTGCTTTTTGCATACCGGGAGGTTCCCCAAGCAAGTATGGGCTTCTCACCGTTCGAGCTTATCTATGGCCGATACGTACGCGGACCAATGTCAATAATGAGAGAGCTGTGGACGCAAGACGAAGTGAACCCCGAGTTAAGGACAGCTTATCAGTACGTTCTGGATCTACGCGAACGTATTGAAGACACCCTGCACCTGGCCCATAAAAATTTGTTAACATCAAGGGAGTACCAGCGTCGCTGCTACAACAAGAAAACAAAGAAGCGTGATCTAAAGGTTGGGGATCAGGCTCTTCTTCTTTTACCGACTACTCAAAACAAGCTGCTGCTCGAATGGAGAGGACCGTTTCCCGTTGTCGGCAAGAAAAACGACGTAGACTTCTTGCTTGACCTGGGGAACAAAGTCAAACTCTTTCACATTAACATGCTAAAAAAATACTATGAACGTACTACGGTGTCGAAGGACATGAACTGTGCTTTTATCGCCATTGAAGACGAAGCTTGTGATGTGCAAATACCATGCTTCAGTAACAAGCAAAATGATAGTTTGGCAGAAGTCAAACTCGCTGAGACGCTCTCCCCAGTCCAACGACGAGAAATCAGGAACCTCCTGGAGACGTTCAAGGATGTCTTTTCTGATGTGCCTGGACGGACGCATCTTGTCGAGTGCACACTGAATTTAACATCCTCGGTACCCATCCAAGTTCCACAGTATCCTCTGCCTTTTGCGCTGAAGGACACCATAGAAAAAGAAATAGAAGAAATGTTACGCCTCGGAGTCATCGAGAGGTCAACGTCTCCGTACAGTTCTCCACTGGTGGTAGTGAGGAAGCCAGACAACACATACAGGCTGTGCATCGATTTTCGCAAAATAAACGATGTACTCGAAGCCGACGCAGAGCCGATTCCCCGAACCGACGTATTGTTCGCGGAAGTAGGGGGGAAAAAGTACTTCTCAAAGTTTGATTTATCCAAAGGATACTGGCAAGTTCCCATGGCGGCCGAATCTCAACCGAAAACAGCATTCGCCGCGGAATCCGGGTTGTATCAGTTCACGTGTATGCCGTTTGGCATAAAAACAGCGTCAGCCGTATTCACACGCCTCATGAGAATATTACTGAGAGACATGAAGGGAGTCCAGCACTATATAGATGATGTTATCGTCGCTACCGATTCCTGGGAAGAACATGTGTCGACATTGCGCAAGCTATTCGAAAGGATCAGGGAGGCCGGCCTTACCATCAAGGCACGGAAGTGTGAGATTGGACTCCACAGCGTGGTATTTCTAGGCCACGAAATTGGTGGCGGCAATGTACAACCATTGGAGACCACAGTAGACAAGCTCCTCGCTGCAAAGCGCCCTGAGACAAAGAAACAGGTTCGATCCTTCCTGGGGCTTGCAGGATACTACAGAAACTTCATACCGATGTATGCAAAGCTAGCTCAGCCACTAGTGCAATCTACCAAAAAACAAGAAAAGAATAAAGTTGAATGGACCCATGAAAGGGACCTGGCTTTCAAAAAATTGCGTACTGCGCTCGCCAGTCGTCCCATTTTGAAAACTCCCGATTTTGATAAAGAGTTTGTGTTGCGAACAGACGCTTCAGAGATTAACGTTGGTGCTGTGTTAATGCAAGAGCATGACGAGATCCTACATCCTGTAGCGTATGCTAGCAAACAGCTTCTACCTCGCGAGACTCGTTATTCAACCATTGAGAGAGAATGCTTAGCGCTGGTATGGGCGATACAAAGGTTTCACGTTTATCTTTACGGCAGACACTTCACTGTACAAACTGACCATCAGCCGTTAGAGTATCTACAGAAAGCGAGGTATTTGAACAGCAGAGTACTCCGTTGGAGCCTGTTGTTGCAGGAGTACACGTTCACTGTTAACTACATCAAAGGAACAGAGAACGTTGGAGCAGACTACATGAGTCGCATTTAAATGTGAGTGCTAGTTTCGTTTTGTTGCACATCATGAGGTGCGATTCAAGACTGCAAAGAAAAAGGAAAAATACTGATATATGATGTAATTCTAGGTTGTGTTGTCACCTTGAACTGTACATTGGACGGTGAGACTTTCCGTGCACTTAGCTGAAGTTTTGTTATAGGGCACAAAACTTTCAAAAGGGGGACTTGTGTGATGGGAGAAGTGCGTGAATATTGTAAGTGCGCGAATATTGTGTGCGGTGTGACGGAGCCGACATGGACAGAGCGACACGGGAAGAAGCGCAGCGGCAAGACTTGCGCGAAGACGAAGATGACGATGGGTTGTGCCACGAGGCCACGAGTGGAAAAGAATTGGCGGGCCGAATGACGTAGCTGAAGGTGGGCGCGAGAAGCGTGCGCGTGCTGTGCGAGGCAGCTGCAAGGGCAGTGTTCGATCGAGCGGAAGGAACGTGGAGGCTGGTCGTCAGCGTCACGGTCGGGTGTAGTCCCGAGTGCCTGGCAGAGCTCAAGGGTCGGAGTGGCCTGCTTCACTTGGCCTCAACTTCGACGGCGAGTCCATGGAGCCAGCCGGGAGCTACCGCAGCCACCAGTAACACCGTCGGGTGTAGGCCCGAGTGTTTGGTTGCGGTCCCTTATCCACACGTTCGTGTACAAGACTGCGTGACTTGGGTATCCACGGTCTTCGTTCCACGCCATCTCCGCCTAGGCATCCACGTGAGCGGTGCCCTGTTCTTCACCGAACTCCGACGACAACGGCAGTCCCGCGCTGACATATCTTCCACGTCGACGAGTCCCGCGTCGGCGCATAGAACTCACCGGTGAGACTGTTTCGATCACGCTAGGACTAAACTTGTTCATATGTCTTCTTTGGTTTCATAGGTTGTAAAGTGTCGTCTTACTATTAGTGTTCGATGTTGTGTGTGTTATGTTCGTGAGTTTCTCCATAAAGCGAAAAAAAAAACGGAAAACAGCCTCGCCTTTTTTTGGAGAACGTTTCTGTCTTCGACGCAACGTACTCTGGTCTCTTGTTCATTCTCGAGAATCCCATCACATTATTTCTATCGCGGACGTGTTCAGCTTTCCATTGTTGTCCCTAAAACCCAAGGCTTCATGTAGACTCGTGCCCACACGTATACCTGGGTGAATATCGCCACATTCAATCAGTACATGTTCCATCGTTTCCTTAGTTCCCCCGCAGCACGTACATTGTTCTTCTTCGTTACTGAATCTCGCTTTATAACTACGCGTTCTAAGGCAGCCCGACCTTGCTTCAAACAGTAAAGCGCTTCCCCTTGAATTATCATAAAACCTTTCCCTCCTTATTTCGTTTTTTCCTTTTCGGTAGTTACTCAGAGCCGGCTTCTTTTCCATCGCTGTCATCCAATAAGTCCTCTCCGCCTCTCTGACCTTCCGCTTAATGCTCCTTGTTGCCATATCGCCCGCACTGCCAGCCGAATATTTACTGGTGAGCCTCCTAGTTCTTTTTCTCCACTGCGTGTCAACGCTTTTTCTATACGAATACCTGAAAACCTTCTCTGCCCATCTACTCTCCTTCATTTTCCTCAGCCTCTCTTCGAATCTCATTTTGCTCTGCGCTTCCCTCACTTCAAAGCCTGTCCATCCCATATCACCCTTTACCGCCTCATTTGTCGTCTTCCCGTGAGCGCCCAACGCGAGGCGGCCCACCGTCCTTTGATTTACATCCATTCCTGATTGCACCTCTGACTTCATGCACACCACTGAGTTCCCAAATGTAAGCCCCGGAACCATCACACCCTTCCACAGCCCTCGAAGCACCTCGTACCTATTGTATCCCCATAAAGCTCTGTGCTTCATAATTGCAGCATTCCTCTTTCCCTTTGCTACCGATGCTTTCTCTTGTACCTCCATATATCTATCCCCCTCATTTACCCATACTCCGAGGTACTTGTACTCGCTTACCCTCGGTATTTTTTGGCCCTGTATTAAGACCGTGTGGTCTCCGTGATCATTGAATACCATCAATCCACATTTTGTTGCACTAAATCCTAGTCCTAGAGCCTCACACTCCCTTCCGCATATATCTGCCAGTCGCTGTATATCATCTTGACTGTCCGCAAATAAGACAATATCATCAGCATAAAATAGACCTGGAAGTTTCTGCTCAACCATCGCTCCGACCTGTTTGTGTGACAAATTAAACCCAATGTTGCTACCTTCTAGCGCTTTTTCCATCCTCGCCATGTACAGCATGAATAACAGCGGGGACAAAGGGCATCCCTGTCTCAGCCCCTTGCTAATTTCAACGCTGTCCTTGCTACTTATTCCTTCCCATTCTATACAAACCGTATTTTCTCGGTATATTTCCCTCAAAAGCTGTACACAGTCGTCACCTATGCCCACTTCCTTCAATATATTCCACAAAATTTCCTGATTAACGTTGTCATACGCCCCGGTGATATCTAGATAAGCTACGTATAAGGGCCTGTTTTCTATTTTAGATATTTCTGTACACTGGGTAAGAACAAACAGATTATCGTCTAACCGCCTGTCGATTCGAAATCCATTCTGAAGTTCTCCCAAAATATCGTTTTGTTCTACCCACGCTTCTATTTTTAATTTTACTGCCTGCATCGCCAACCTGTATAGCACCGATGTAATTGTTAGCGGTCTATACGAGCGAATGTTATCCCTTTCTCCCTTGCCTTTATAGATTAAGTTCATTCTACTTTTTCGCCAACTGTCTGGTATTTCCCTCTCCTGTAAGCACTTTTCTACGGCTTTCAGCAGTGCTTCTTTAGTGTTATGTCCGAATTCGTTAATGAGGCTGACGGGAACCCCATCTAAGCCCGGAGTAGTGCGCTTAGGAATTTTTCCTACGCACGAACATACTATGATTAGAGTCACTAGAAAAATGTCAGAGTATCGCATCTGTTTTCCGCGCACCGCCGCCGACGCGATTGGCTTACTCGCATCACGAGACCTCTCGCCGCCATATCCCTTCCAAGCGCTTTGGGTGTAGGCGCGTTGAATGCAGAGCGCGGCCGGACATTTAGCAGTACCACGGTCCCTAGAAGTACTTCGTCGCTTTTTTATACGCGTCATGCAGATGCCAGAGTAGCTCACCAGTAACCGAACGTTGCTGGTGAGCTACTCCGGAAATTTCGTATATTTTTGAATTCCGTGTGGAAAACATTAACGTCAAAGAGCGTCGTAGCCGCGGAATGAATTCGCCCCCCTCGAAGAACACTCCTTTCTGCAGTGAACTACACAAACTTTGCTGGAAAAGATGTCTTGCAACAGGATACTTCACCTTTACGGTTCGCTATGTTCAGCGATATTGAAAACTACATACTACATACCTTTCTATTTGCTTCGCTGTTTATATCTCGATCTGTTGAACAGATTGTGCATGCATTTCGAGTTATAAGTGTGTCACGCACGAGAGCGAAATCGAAGACTTATTAAAATAATAACTGTTTCCTGTATACCTTGAAGGCAATTGTCGCGTGATCATTTGCCACTGCGCAAAACTGAAGCGTGGAACTTTGTTGACAAACTTGATATAAGGCAATATGTTATTAGGCGTATTTAATTTTTTTTTTTCAAAAAAAATGTTGCTAATGCTGCATTGCGCCGAGCGCACCCTTACAATACTGTTTAGTGGGTGAGAAATGGTCACAGTAAAAAAGAAAAAAAAACGGCTTATCCTCCCACGCATTGAGGGAATCGATTGCATGCGAGCCCTAGCTCGTATACACATACTGTGTTGCAGTAGCATGCGCGTTAAAAATTTTCGGGATGTGCTATTTCTGATCAAAATAACATAAAGCACTGCGCCGAGGAAGTTTTAACAACAGTGCATTACGAAAAAAAAAAAGTTGAAATTAAAAGCAGTGCAGAAACCGTACCCTAGCTGTTTACGCGCTGGCAACGCCAAAAAAAGGAAAACTTTGTCGGAACACAGCAAAATATTTGCAAATGCACTGTAACGTTGGGAACATTAAGGAGACAAAAAATAGGAAATGAAACAACTGAGTAGTGACGTCAATAATTTTTGATGGCCTATTTTCTACGTATGTTAGGAAATGACAATGTATTCGCAAAATAAAATGCACCTTACCTACCGCACGCCGATTCGCCCGTGCGTTCGGCTGCTGGCGTTCCGAACTGAGACAAATACTTCACGCACAACTTCCACTTACCGTACACACACCACTTCTATTACAGATAACACCCAGCTGAACAGCAAGCATGGTGCGCAAGTAAGGTATGCGTCAGCGATCAGTCGAAGGACGCAATGCTGAATGTTCTCGATGTTCGATAATGTTCTCGAATGCGCTATGAAGTGAATCTGAACACCGACTGCAAAGCTAGCGCAAACAGTCAACGTTCACCAAGTGTCGAAATAAAGGGCATCTCGTACGGTGATTACGCTAATGCAACTATACAGCTCCGGACCTCGCGAACACACCCGGCCGTGAAACGAAAAGAGACCGATGAAGCCACGAAGAGAGTTCGCGAGCACATGGCAACATTCGCCGCACGTTTCATTAACTACACCGCTTACCTCGCAGTCGATTCATGACTTTCGATGACTCGGAATCACTTCTGATATACTTTTGAAGAAACACACACACACATATTGCAGTTACGCCGAGTGTAACATGGCATCGAGGTGAAAAGATCGGTCACTTCTCAACACACGCTACCAACGCGCCGGACGGTCCGGAAGGGATATGGCCGCCGCCGCCCAATGTTGCCCGCGTGCAGCCTACCTTTGCGGTACTCTGAAATTTTCCAGTAACTCTAACTGGATGGATGGATGGATGCTATGAGCGTCCCCTTTATAACGGGGCGGTGACATGTCTGCCACCAGGCTCGAAGGATAAAAAAAGAAAAAAAAAGAAAAAAAAACTTCCTTGTTTCATGTTGTCCTAATGCCTTATCTACATTGATTAAATCTATGTTATTATAACAAAAAATATAAATTCACAGTCCATCTCTCTGCCTCTTAAGGCAGAATAACCTTTTTTCCCCCAATTATTTATTTTTGTACTTTATCTCCACTTTTCTGCCACCAATACTCTAACCGTCTCTTACTTATTTCTATCGCGGGCGTGTTCAGCTTTCCATTGTTGTCCCTAAAACCCAAGGGTTCATGTAGACTCGTGCCCACACGTATAGCTGGGTGAATATCGCCACATTCAATCAGTACATGTGCCATCGTTTCCTTAGTTCCCCCGCAGCATGTACATTGTTCTTCTTCGTTACTGAATCTCGCTTTATAACTACGCGTTCTCAGGCAGCCCGACCTTGCTTCAAACAGTAAAGCGCTTCCCCTTGAATTATCATAAAACCTTTCCCTCCTTATTTCGTTTTTTCCTTTTCGGTAGTTACTCAAAGCCGGCTTCTTTTCCATCGCTGTCATCCAATAAGTCTTTTCCGCCTCTCTGACCTTCCGCTTAATGCTCCTTGTTGCCATATCGCCCGCACTGCCAGCCGTATATTTACTGGTGAGCCTCCTAGTTCTTTTTCTCCACTGCGTGTCAACGCTTTTTCTATACAAATACCTGAAAACCTTCTCTGCCCATCTACTCTTCTTCATTTTCCTCAGCCTCTCTTCGAATCTCATTTTGCTCTGCGCTTCCCTCACTTCAAAGCCTGTCCATGCCATATCACCCTTTACAGCCTCATTTGTCGTCTTCCCGTGAGCGCCCAAGGCGAGGCGGCCCACCGTCCTTTGATTTACATCCATTCCTGATTGCACCTCTGACTTCATGCACACCACTGAGTTCCCAAATGTAAGCCCCGGAACCATCACACCCTTCCACAGCCCTCGAAGCACCTCGTACCTATTGTATCCCCATAAAGCTCTGTGCTTCATAATTGCAGCATTCCTCTTTCCCTTCGCTACCGATGCTTTCTCTTGTACCTCCATATATCTATCTCCCTCATTTACCCATACTCCGAGGTACTTGTACTCGCTTACCCTCGGTATTTTTTGGCCCTGTATTAAGACCGTATGGTCTCCGTGATCATTGAATATCATCAATCCACATTTTGTTGCACTAAATCCTAGTCCTAGAGCCTCACACTCCCTTCCGCATATATCTGCCAGTCGCTGTATATCATCTTGACTGTCCGCAAATAAGACAATATCATCAGCATAAGATAGACCTGGAAGCTTCTGCTCAACCATCGCTCCGACCTGTTTGTGTGACAAATTAAATCCAATGTTGCTACCTTCTAGCGCTTTTTCCATCCTCGCCATGTACAGCATGAATAACAGCGGGGACAAAGGGCATCCCTGTCTCAGCCCCTTGCTAATTTCAACGCTGTCCTTGCTACTTATTCCTTCCCATTCTATACAAACTGTATTTTCTCGGTATATTTCTCTCAAAAGCTGTACACAGTCGTCACCTACGCCCATTTCCTTCAATATATCCCACAAAATTTCCTGATTAACGTTGTCATACGCCCCGGTGATATCTAGATAAGCTACGTATAAGGGCCTGTTTTCTATTTTAGATATTTCTATACACTGGGTAAGAACAAACAGATTATCGTCTAACCGCCTGTCGATTCGAAATCCATTCTGAAGTTCTCCCAAAATATCATTTTGTTCTACCCACGCTTCTATTTTTAATTTTACTGCCTGCATCGCCAACCTGTATAGCACCGATGTAATTGTTAGGGGTCTATACGAGCGAATGTTATCTTTTTCTCCCTTGCCTTTATAGATTAAGTTCATTCTACTTTTTCGCCAACTGTCTGGTATTTCCCTCTCCTGTAAGCACTTTTCTACGGCTTTCAGCAGTGCTTCTTTAGTGTTATGTCCGAGTTCGTTAATGAGGCTGACGGGAACCCCATCTAAGCCCGGCGTAGTGCGCTTAGGAATTTTTCCTTCGGCCTTCTTCCAATTGAAATTCTCTAGTACTACATCTTCGTCGGTTGCTCTCCTTTGCGTACTTTTACTCACCGGGGGAATCCCCTGGGGGACCTTTTTAAACGAATCGGCTGTTATCTTTCGAATGTAACCTAGCGCTTCATATCCTTCGAATTTATTTCCTCCTTCATCTACCATATGTTGTTGCATTGTGACAGACTTCCTACCCAGCGCTTTTAGGTGGCTCCAAAATATCCTAGGCGCGGCCTTCTTCTTTTCGCGAATCTCTGTCATCCAGCGTTCACTTTCACCTTTAATTTTTGCCTCGACTAATTTCTGCACAATGGATTTTTGCTCTATGATGGGATAGTGGCGCCCTCTCTCGGTCGAGCGGCGAAGCTCGGCGGCTGTGTCGCTTGAACTGCGTGACCATAAGCGCCGCTTGCCTTCGGTAGCCATCCTACCTTCGGTCTATTGGCCGCGAGATCGAGCGGAGTCGCCGCCTGGCGGCTTCTGGCTGAACCGCGCCTAGTGTGGATTGCTCCATGCGTCGTCTGCTAGCCACGTTGTGTTTGCATGTGCGCGTACGTCATGCAGGTCTTCAAAAGGCGGTTTGTTCCTTTGCGTTAGTGCAACTTTAACCGCTCGTACGTACGTCTAACACGATGTAAAGAAGCAGTTGGCCTTGATCGGCTGTATATGTACTGTTATAAGATCAGTGAGTGCACTTGTCGAGAGTGCTGTGTGTGGTCGTCGTACCGTCCGTTCACGAGAGTCATATCAGTATAGGTGCCGCTCTGTGGCTCAAGCGCATTGCAAAGTGCACTTGGCGTTGTCCTAAAGATGATAAGTATTAAATATATAATGCAAGTCTTTTAGAGGCTCGGTGGTAAAACAAAAAAAAAAAAGTTCTCATGCACTTGCGCGTTGTGGTTAGGTGTGTAACTTCGGGACTGTCGTTTATAGGTTACGCGACGAGCTTTAGTTGTGTACGGTCCTGGTCCCACTACAGAGAAATATTTGAGTCAAGTCACGTCTGACCCTTCGGTACTTAAAGGGAGTGTATACCGCTCGGAAAATTTTTTCTAATTGTGGTGAAAATGAGAAGATTGTTCGTCACAGCGGCAGCAACGAGCATGGTTTTGTCCCATAAAAAAGGAATTATATTTTTAATTTGATGCTGAAAATCGTGAAAGAATGACCGCTAGTGTCACCCAACGGCGACGTGGTTCAATCCACTGGTATGACAACAAATTAACTAAAGTAGTCTCATTTTGCTTATAAACAAGCATGTATAACTTAAAATTGTATTTTACGCACTTGAGGCAGCCTTCGGTTGCGTCAGAGAGTAATTTTTTGCCTTTAATTTTTTCCTCACGCGTCTAAAAATGCGCCCGGTGGCGCTGCTTGCGGCGCCGCCTTCGATATCGTCTGCTTCAATTCATGCGCTATGCCATGCGGTCCTCCGCGCTGGTCGTACCGTGCCGCTGTATTGCTGTTTGGACGTCTCACATGTGCTGCGCTGTGAAGGCGTGCACTTATAGTCTCCTTTTGATGAATCAACTTGGCTTGGATTGGGGCAGCAGTGCCGAAATAAACGCATAGACTGCGATTACAGCAAAATAAGTGTTCTGTAATCGTATAATAAGGCTTCATTTAACCGCTAGCGCGCTGAAAACTACTATTACATTCATTGCATTAGTGTTCAGCGAAAATAATTTAATCCTACAGAACCCACATGTGCTTTCGGTTTTAATATTTACCGGCACTACAATCGTCATCGCGTCCACCTACCAGCACTGTGGGCATGTTTCACGCCAATGGAAGAAAACCGAACGCAGATCGATAAATTCTGTTTGAAAAATTTCTACTCACTTTCCAGAGAAACCGCTGCAAGGTTGGTCACTTCAGACGGTACGCTTTCGATTGCGGTACAGAACAGAAAAGCGATGAAGGACGGTAGATAGTCCCTTTAAGTTGTCCCCTAAACAGAACAGGAAATGAAATGACACGGAAACTGTAAAACTGAGTTTCCTTGCGCAATTTTAACGTGTGGCGAAATGTATACAAAGACACCCGTGTACTTAGATTAAGGTACGCGTTGAAGAGCCCTGATGGTCAAAATGAACCCGAACGGCGTAATTTACAATTGTGTCGTTGTGATTTCACGCAAAGCCACATCTTTTTTTCTTTGCATTATCTTAGCATTTGTGTCGCGTTGTTATAGTAGATTGACGGAAGGCAGCGGACATTATTCGCATGGAAAAACGCACTTTGGTCCCGTGAAATAACCGGGCCTTTGTCCCATTACTGTCGTGCAAGTAATCAATCGAAGAAAGTTCTGTGCTGTACAGTTACCTTTGTGTACTGTTACTGGAATAAAAACAAGCGTGTGCGTGTTAAACGTCTCAGTAGCGCTGAAGCTCTGTCAGCCACGTAGCTTTCCTCAGTAAAGCTATCAACTGTCCTACATTTCATGGAGAACTGAATAAGAAATTCGGATGAATATTTGAGCACGCAGTGCACATAGTGCTATATTTGAACTCATCGTGCAGGAATACGGGCTTTCTTTTTGTTGGGGGTTATCCAGATGAACAAGAAGTAAATACTTAATTCAGTCGCACTACAGCAGTGTGTAGTAAGTGGAACACAAGCTAAACATGTACAAATAAGACAACAAGAAAATATCATCCATTGCGAAAACGCCGACTGTTGCCGAAGGCGAGCAACCCGTTCGTTGGCAGAATGCGCTTCTCTCAGTAATAGTAACGTTCAGCGCGCTCCGTGCATTAATTCTGAAATGAAGAGCGCACATTTACCAGAAAGCTGCAGTGCAGTCAAGGCATTTTGTTTGCCGGAAACCGTGTCAAATCGCTCACAACGAAGCGCTGTTGTGTCCGTTTGTATACGCGCCGAGAACCGCCTATCCACACTAGCGCGGGACGGTGCTGTCACCTGTAGCCCGATCTCGCGGCGAATACATCAATTTCACAAGGAGGCTGCCATTTTTAAAGCATTTCACCGCCGCAGCGCCGTCTAGCGCCTGCGATGATTCGCCGCCCTTCCGGTGTGTGGGGTTCCGCGGCGGTGTATGCAGTGTATACGCTCAGTTCACAAGGTATTGCTGTTCTTCGTGGTACACGGGCAAAACACAGCAAGGCTTCGCGAGTGCAAAGGCGCTGGTAAGTAATCGCTAAGCTGTCAGCTTCAATATGGCTGAAAACAGCAAGCAGCGATGGCCCACGAGAAGTTCCCGCAGTAGCGGCGACGATGAGTATAATGCCAATGCAGTTCTTAAGCAGCTCGTGTAAATTGGTAAATTGCTTTGTATGTTTTGTTATAGCTGGCCTTGTGGGGCTCCTGGAATATGCACTATAAAATAGCGTTAGCCATTAGGACAACTCTCTAAGTAATCGGTGAAACGTAAATGGAGACGAGCGAACACGTAAAGCAATTTCTGGCTGCACGCCAGGTGCGCGCATTAGTGTTTAAGGTGACTTCCGGGTTTCTGTGCCGTGATTATTCAAGTTGAACGTAACTCTAATCCCTAACAGACCATTTGGTTCCGCTTGGCGCACTGCAATACAAAGTTCATGGAACGAAGGGAGCACAGGCACCGATATATGCCTGTGTTGATTCGTGTCGTCGTCGTAGTTAAAAACTTGTGGCCTCTGATTGTTGCGCAGGAAAAGAAAGAGATGTACGACGGGTGAGCTCAAAATTCGGAGTAGAAACAACACGATGATAAAATTAAAATAATCCTGTTGCACGTGTTGAAGCACGAGTAAGTTCGCTTCGGCGCGAGCAGCCGCCACTAGCGATACGCCGAAAGGGCTTCTATCTGTGGTAACTATATTGTCAGTTTTGGTGAGCATTTGAGAAGCTTTACGACGAGCGCACGTGTTCAGGTAAAGATCTGGCTTTAACGAACGTGGGTCGATTATTGACGAGACCCCGGTTGCCGCACGAAAGAAAAAAACAAAACGAAAAAAGGTGCGGTTGTCATAACGTTATCCCAGTCATCGTCACAAAATTGAAAAGTCGAGAAAGAACGTACTCTCGACGAAACGTTAGAGGCGCGTACCTGCGCCAAAGAACACTTATGTCATGCGAGCCTTTCTGTCATGTCGATTGGAAAGTGCTAATTTGATAATCTGGAAATTGCACGCGCTACGGAACATTTTCCAGCCGCAGGTACTGTAAATCATGTGCTGTAGCATAGAAATCAGAGATGATGTTATGAGAGATCAACTCTAAGCCAAAGAGTTTGTGTATTAATCGTCAGCTTTGACATTGGTTTTCTTTGATGCAGATGATAGTGTACCAGCACCCAAGCACAATCACAAGCTGGTGTGATGACTTGAAAAAATCGCCGTAAGTGCAGACACCACATATGATGTACTATTGGTTGGAGATGAAGGCGTGCGACCTAAGAGAAGCGAAGTTATTTAAAAGCATGGTGCACTTCGCATGCCTCGGCTGCCAGTCTCTTACGCTTCCGATAGCTTTTGTCGCAGCCAAACACAGCGCAGGGGTAGCGTGTCGACCTGTTATCGTCCGACATTTCGATTTTCGGCAGCACAATTGCTTTAGTGCGTCGAAAAATGGAAACACACTGACCTCTCACGCGCCACGCAATGCAAAACGCGGGAATCCGCACACACCAACGGCAGTGGCCGGACGTCGGGACACGCGGTGGAGGGGGAGAAAGTGGTGAAAATGCACCGGTTCGAGGCTACGCTCCTCCTATCCGTGAAAACGGTCTATAAGTGCATGTCACTTAAAATGGTTGACTGTTTAGAGTACGATGCGTACTACTATGGAAGAGCGGTAAATCGTCCTCCTCTCCCTCCCCCGAAAAAAATAGAGCGCCTATTGAAGTTCCTTCTTTAGGAAACACGTTTGACGGCTTACAGAATAATACACTGTACTAAGGGAGAGCTTAGCTGTCCCTAACGAAGATTATGATTCTTCTGGGTTCATATGGACTGTACTTTGGGAAGGCCCTAAGCTGTCCATATTAACGGCCTAAAGAATAATGGCTTTCAAGTGACGAGTACGAGGACGACGAGCACTAAGGCGTGCTCCGAGTTAGTTGTTTCTTCCATACACGTTAGTGCCGCTGGTGTTAGGTCGAAAACGTGAACGTCCAGGCAAATTTTCACAGGGATTGCGGGATGATTTGTCAGCCGAATGAGATATTTTAGCTAGAAACAAGGAAGCTTTATTTCCCCATGCCCCTAGTAGTTGCATTTGCAGAGATAAAGTACTTACGCTTGGAACAGAAACTAGCTGGCGCTGCCTTCTTTGCAGAGGTGAATGGCAGGCGTAGCGTTGCTCTACGACAGTAGTCCTCAAACGGGGGTCCGCGAAGCCATTCTTGAGGGTCCGCGAAACCCATCCTCGAAAAAAATAAAAAAATAAAGAGCGTTGTTTGGAGGCACACTATGTCCCTTGACAGCGACCCCTTCTGATTCCTGATATGCTTCATCGCATAGCACTTTTAAATCGCGGCGGAGCTGACTTATCTTTTAATTATCGTTCCACTTCTCCATGAGAACTCTGTAAAGCTTTTGTTGCAGTTTTCTGCGACATATGCACACGAGCAGCTTCTGCCAGGCTTGCATATTTCAAGAGCAAACCTTGCTAGAAACAGGCTGAATGTGGCTGCAGACCGCACAACTTATTGACAAGCAGTTGAGATCGAATTGGCGTGGTACTTTGGTTTGACCATTCTTTGTAAGGTAGAAACAAAAATGCGCCTACTTCACGCTGCATGTGCTAATTTATGACGCCCCCCCCCCCCTTTTTTCTCTCACTGCAAGGGGTCCCTCCTCACTTCCCTCAGTCCACAAGGGGTCCCGGAAACATTCATGGCTGAGAATCACTGCTCTACGGGTTTATCCCTTTCAGGCGCGATATATGAAGAACAGTTTGTATATGCGTCAGAGTTGCACAACATTGCTTTATATACGAGGAATATCAGTAGTGAATTGTCTCCTACCCCGCTTAGAAATGCAGTCGCCCACTCGTTCTTGCTTGTTGGTTGGTTGGTTGAAAAACTTTAATCGGTTGGTTGAAAAACTTTAATGGTTGTGTCGCATGAAAATCGTGCGCGATGAGCTGATTTCACTTGATTTTGTGTGTTTCCGACTGCGCAAACGGAGATAACAGCGCGTAGCCGAGGAACGCGAAATCCTTATAGGCTCAACGCTTAGTGTTGACATAGTACTAGTGATTAACGAAGAAGTAAGTGGCGAGGAGGAGATATTACCTGTAGGAAGGGTAGTGAAGGCGAGAGAGGAGCCCCTCTCTCGTCTTTGAATTCGGAGTAGTTTAGGGGCCCTTTAACATGCACCCAAACCTAAGTACACGTGCCTCCAGCATTTTAGCCTCCATCGCGAATGCGGCTGCCGCGGCCGGGATTCGATCCCGCGACCTTCGGGTCAGCAGTCGAGCGGTACAACCACTAGACCACCGTGGCGTGTGGGCCTCACAATCGGTGCGGAGTTTTCACGCGTAAAACCGAGAATTCTTTTTACCGCAGGTTACACTTCAAACAGCTGCACTGTACCCGGAACTTCACGACGAAGTGCGCCGAGGGTCTGCCTCGAGTGGCTGCCGTGCTGGCGTTGGACGCCGCGGACGAAAACATCGAGGCCGTCTGCACACCGGGCACTGAACTTCACACGAGTGAGTAGGGCAGTTAGTTCTCTATTCATGGCAACTACTATCGCTACGACCATAGAGTTTCCTAAAATTAACTAGACGGGACTCTGGCGCTGCGATCGTTCAGCTACTATGGGAATGATGGGTAGTACACAAATTTGCCTAGTCTTCCTGCTTGCGGCTTCAAACGTACTTGTGGCTTTGTTTATTGCTGTGTTTTGGCGTTCGTTTCGGATAAAAGAATAGACCGTTGTGAACTTCGTGACCAGGTATGATTTGGTGAGCCTAGAAAAGTTAAAGTCATGAAGTGGAACTGCTGACTTTTGTTGAACTTTGTTTTGCGACAAAGCGGATGCAAGCGACGCGCAGCCGAACGGAGCCGAAAGAACGAAGTTTGGACAAATTTGTGTACTACCCATCATTCCCATACTGGCTGAAGCGTCATGCGTTGCAGCTCCCATAGAAACTAGCGCCAGAGTTCCCTCTAGTAAGTATTGTAGGAAACTCTATGGCTACGACCACGTGCTTAAACGGAAGAAGCTAAAGGAAATGCTTACAGTCTGCATCACAGGTGTATGTGCGCCACGGCATACTGTACACAGCCTTCATGAACCTCCCGGGGTAGCTTAGCTAGGCTGTGGTGTAAGATTTCTGAGCTCATGGACGCGGGTTCCACTCGCGACCACGGCGGCCGCATTTCAATGGGGGCAAAATGATAAGGACACCCGCGTACTTAGATTTACGCGCACGCTAAACAACTCCGGCCGGTCAAACTGTGTCCCCCTACCATGGCGTGCATCATACACATGTCATGGTTGTAGCATGTCAATGCCCCATGAACAACATTACTGAGAGAATACAATAGCGCGCATGTGTGTGTCGCCCTTGAAGGTTTGAACCCTTCCGTCACTCTAATAGTCTGCTGCCGAATGGGGCGTAACTTGGCTTAAGATTGATTTCATGAAAGGCACGGCACCATTCCGTCAAGAATACACACGGCTCCGTCGAAAAAAAAAACAAAAAAAAACTCACGAAGTCCCTTATGCGTTCACCGAAAACGATCCGAAGGCGAAAGCCATAAACGTTTTCTTCTCAGTGGATGCGTTGATCCTGCCCCCCGCCCTCCGAAAGCTTGGCTCCAGGATCTGATGCAGGAGGTTTTGCACTGCCTCCGTGATCGGCCCACTTTTGACCAAGCTACGATGTCTTGACGTCACAGTGACGTCATAATGATGTCACAGGCTTTGGCGATTTGTGAGGTCATTACGACGTCACGTGATGACGTCATCACACGTTTTTCGTACCACTCGTGTTTGTTCCCGACGCTGTGGGACGCCGACACCGATGGTCAATTTTCGCGTTCCATGAGGCATCGAAGGTTTTCACATTACTAATGTAATTGCTGAAGTTTTACGCGTCAGAACCACGATATGGCTATGAGACACGCCGTAGGTGAGGGCTACGGAAATTTAGAGCACTCGGGGTTCTTTAACGTGCACCTAAATTTAAGTACATAGAATTCTAGCACTTCGCTTCCACCGAAATGTGACCACCGCGGCCGGGATCGAACCCGCGACCTCCGGGGTCAGCACACGAGCACCGTAACCACTGTACCACCGTGGCGGGAATTTATCTCTTAAGATTCCCTGACCGTGCGCTGCCGGCGTGCGTCACTCGCAACAAAGCACATCATGGAAACCATCGGTGCTGCCTAGCATAGATGGTTTCCATGACGATTGGCTAGTGGCATCACGTGATATCGCGAATCCACCGCTAGATTTGAAATGCGCGCGCTTAGACCGGAGCGGTCAAAGCGAGACCACATGACCTGCCGGCTTAGCCAATGCCAGCACATCAACAGAAAGTGCACCAGCAGATCAACAGAAGAACCAATTAGGATTTCGCTTTCACGTGTTTAGAAAAGCCGAATTAACGCACCGTGACGCTGCGCTTCATCCAAACGCTTAAAGTTGCTGAACGATAAAGACAATACGGGGAAGAACATAACAAGTCTCTCCTACCTGCGCGAGTGTTTTTTCTTCTTTCTTTTTTTTTAACAGCAGAGCTGTTTAAGCAGGGTGTAATGTGTCTGCTGAATCCGAAAACTACCATTATCCTAAACCGGCATGCGCTCTTCGTCCTCTTCTTCATCTTCTGTTTCGCCCCGAGAAAACATGCGCCGATTTGCCCGGCGGGCAATGCAATAACTCTGATGGGAAAGAGAACGAGTACAGAGAGAGAGAGAGAGAGAAAGTGAGAGAAATAGATAGAGAAAAAAATAGAAATAGAGAGAAAGAAAACGAAAAGGGAGGAAAAGATAGAAGGCGAGAGAAAGAATAGAGAGATAGAGAAAGGGCGAAAGAGAGAGAGAGAGAGAATTAGAAAGAGAGAAAAGAAAAAAAAGTAGAAAAATATAGAAAGACAGAGAAAGACATAGATGAGAAGAGAATGAGAGGCAAAGAAACACACACAAAAGAGGTAGAAAAAAGAGACACCAAGCATACACATGTATAGCATAGTATAGCAAGAGTTGGGAAAGGGAGGTTAGGTTGAGGAGGAGGGAAAGGAGGAGGACAACGCCCCCAGCTCCACCGCTTCCTCACTCTTTGTACCACTTGTGTGTAGCTGCTCCAATATTTTTTTCCTCGAGAAGGTGAGCTTAGCCTTGGCTGTTCCTAAGCTCGCCCATTGCAACGCCCTGAAGAGCGAGAAAGAAAAGAGACACAAAACGGCACTCCGCGTGAGCTAGCTACGAATAGCTGGCCGGATGTGCGTAAAATGGAGTTTCTTTTTTTTTCCCGTTTATCATAATGTGGGCTGGTTACTCGGCTAATTTCTGGCGCCTCATTACAACCGCCGAGAGATGTGCGCCGTACGCTCATCTCGTGGCGACTTCGAAAGCACCCCAGCTCTGCTCTTTGTGTTATTATATATCTACAATCTTGCCGCCCCATTCTTGTGTAACTTGGCGGGAAATTCCGTCGCTTACACGCTGGTAATAAAAAAAAAAAAGGAAAGCTTGGAGACGAGTCCAGGAACACGCTTTTGCCTCCAGCTTTGTTCGCGGCGGCGACGACGACTCAAATTACGGCTGTTGGCCAATGAAAGTGGGACATTATAGTAAGCTCTGCGTGGGAAAGCGATTATCTATGCTAAGAGCCACTTCTCGTATTCCCTGAAGTGAGTTAGGAACTTGCGGAAAGCTAGTTCCTTAACCAGAAAGAAAAGAGACAATTTGCAGCCCAGTTGCGCAGAGCTTGTTTAGACTGCGCCCCGCTGGGAACGACAGAGCACCCGATGAAATGGTATACCCTTTGTACGTAGCACACTTGTGTAAGAGAAGTGCTTGTGTAACACGAACGCCAACAGAGAAAGCATAACGAAAGTTAGTGCAATTCTTTTGTCATGACGATAACAGGAAGGAACGCGAGTAATAACCTTCACTTAATTACCGCGTTAGATAGGAACGCAGCAATGTGTACGCGGTGGTTATCTTTAGCTCTTAGTTGCAAAACAACGTAAAACACGTATGACGTACCTGCGCTGCGTACGAACATAAAATTGCGTAAATTATTAATGGTAGTTTGTGTTTGGAAAGCAAATAGTTTTTTGAAAGTTGATATTTTCTTGCGCGGCCCTCGGAGTCTCTATGAGGACTTTTATCGCTGACGAAACGACAACGCAGAAATCTTTGACGTGCTCCAGGATTCTGGTTCACATTGCGTAAAACGCTAGGAGACCAGGATGGCAGATGACAGGCCAAGTGATTACCGACGCATGAAAAGTTTTTATTTGGAAATTGACATGTTTAATGAGTTGCGGTTAGCGCACGTCTAGTGGACGCTGCAGGCTGTCTTATTGTGCCGCTTTTTTCTCCCTGCGTGCGCTTTACGTGGAATAGAACTTAGCATGGTGCATGTTCGGATAGCGGTGGAATAAAAGATCACCAATTCGGCCACCTTTCCATCTCACTGATGAAAGATTACGGTTCACGTTCGATTGTGATTCCAGCATATTCCGACTTGAAATGCTGAAACACCTTTATGCCACTGATTACAAACGAATACGTATACCTCGGAACAAGCTGTGATCCTTCTCTCCCCTCCCAAAAAGAAATAGTTAGACAACTGTCGTACTTATTTTAGCAAGATTTCTTGGATTTCAGATGAAAGCGTGCATTCTACTCGCTCAAGAGTAAGGTTGCAGATCTCCGATTCCGTAAAGCTGCGCGAAGCACCAGATACCACAGTTACGGGTCCTGTATCTACAAGGACGCGTTGCCGCGCTAGTTGGTTGGGATTCATTACACGGAGCAGCGCAACACGACAGGGACCGAGAGAGAAAGCACAAACGTAGCGCTAACTTTCAACTAACAACTTTATCTGCAAAGTCCTGTATTTGTTAGAGCGTCTAAAGCCAGTAAACGTGATAAATGAATTTATGATTTACGGAAAATTGGCCAAAAGTTAAATTTCGTGAAACGTATTCTATCGTTGTGATAAACTTTCACTCGCGATTTAAGGTATAATTCATTAAATTACTACTATAGACTTTTAGATATGTTGCTCTAGGAGTCGTTAACGCAGTTATGATGGCGTCCTTTAATAGTGCATTTAATAATTGCGAACTTTGATTATTGAACATGTCGCACACTTTCCAATTTTGCGAAATTAAAGCAAATATATTAAATAGTAAGTTGAAACTTCACACCCTGCAGTTACTTGGCTTGAGTTTTTCGTTAAGTGCAACGAATTTCATGAAAACTGGTGACGTGGTTGCCGACAGAAACAATGTTGGTTCCCGTGTTTAAATTTTACGCTCAAATTGCCGTGTTTAAAGTGAAATAATATTTCGCCGCCCAGATCTCAAATCCTAATTAAAGCTAGATAGTGCTACGAGTGACAAATGTAACGCCGTTTTGGGCAAGAAATTGCTCGAAAGTAATCGATTTTTAAGTGCTTAGCATTCTAGGGGCGCGGCTTGTCATCCATCCGTACATCTTATGTGGCGTGATTACGTTCAAAATCAAGTCGTCAATACAGACCTAAAACAAGGCTAGCAATGCTCAAAACCAAGTTAAAATAAACGACCGAGGTCTCAAATAACATAATGAACAGAAATAGCCAAGAAGTGATCAAAATAATTAATTTAAAATCACAAAAACATTTCGGAAACATTCGGTTGAGTATGTATGTATGTATGTATGTATGTATGTATGTATGTATGTATGTATGTATGTATGTATGTATGTATGTATGTATGTATGTATGTATGTATGTATGTATGTATGTATGTATGTATGTATGTATGTATGTATGTATGTATGTATGTATGTATGTATGTATGCATGTCAGGGCTGGGCAAAGATACTTTGAAATTGTATCGCGATACGATACAAGATACTGAGGCAAATAGTATTTGAGATACAGATACAAGATACTGCCGCAATAATTGTATCCGATACGATACTTGCCATTTGTATCTTAAGATACTTCGATACATTCGCAAATTTGTTATTATAGATCCATATAATGTAGCAGCAAATTCAATGCACAAAAAGGTCTGCTTGAAATTTATTAACTGTGACCAACCTTGTTTCATTTGAATGAAATGTCTCTTAGCATCTCACAAGTTTTGTCCTTCTTGCTCAAAGTACAATAGCTCAATTCCGAAATAACTTAATGGGGTTTGTTTAAACTGCTTAACAGGACACCTCTTTATAAATTTCGCTGACAGCGATTCTTGCTTGTTTTTTTTTTGTAACTGATGGGAGTCGCTGCTGAGCTTGCCGACCAGCTCGCGGGTTGCCATCTAATCACAAGAACTTCAATAAGAAGCTTTGTCACGATGGTGCAAATACCGGCGTGGACATTTACCTTGTCCATAAGCCACCCCTAAGCAATACTGGATCCCCGGACAGGTGTACAGCAGCAACAAAGCAGGTAGCGACATTTTCTATGACGCATAGTGTATACGTAGAGGACATAAAACAGAAATGACTGTTCATATTCTACGTATCTTCTAGAGTAAAGCGTTCGTTATCAATATACTCATTAACGTGCAACTTCTGAACAATTTTTCGTCAACGAAAGAACATGCGCAACCAGGAAACGCCACAGACGTATTGTATTGTCACGTGGTAATGTGTCGAATATGAAGGCGGCAGTGAAATTGTAGAAACGAAACTCTTTACTGAGTTAACTTGAGCCAAGAAAACTAAGTAACTGAAAATACAAGCAAAGCACGCTCCACGGTGGTAGCGGCGATCATATTTGTCGGTCGTCGGTAATCTGATCATCGGCGGAACGCATCGTCTTTCATACATCAGGGATCAAAGCTTCCAGCGTTATCACAGGAGCTCGCGCAAGCTCCCGATTAAACTAGACTACTCGCGTCCTGCGCGTAATTTTAACAGGACAATTGGAAAAAATTGCGAAGCTTCTGAAACGTTGCGGCGTGGCTTGCGCTGAGTGGCGCTAACAGTTTTTTTTCTGTCTAAAGGCAATCACACTAAAATAAATAAATAAATAAGAGCGCACGGCAGTATAGTTGCACAAAGCGTCGCAGGACACCGCCGCTATTCGCGCTATTGCCACTTACAGCTCCGATGATCTGGCGACTAGTTATAGTAAAAAAAATAAATCAGGGAAGCCTAAGAAAGGGGAAATATTATAAGTAAAATAGACAGGGTGCTCTGTATGAAACATTCAATGTGAATAAGTATAGAAACCCGATGCAGACGGGACCACTATTAGCTATGCCAATTACGGATGAAGTATCGTCAGCTTACCTGTTAAGGTATAGAAAATTAATTGCCTATGCAAAATTGCCCGAAAATACTTGTTCGGACGCTCATGAGAAAAACGGTGCATTTGGTACAAATGTTTCTCGAATCCCCCATCTAACATCTATAAAATAGCTCCTAATAATTTCCATTACTATAATGAAAACTCAATACACTATTTTATTAAGCGGTAAAGCAGAATCGTTTATACTCTACTCAAAGTCCCCGCGGTGGCCTGGTGGTTATGGTGCTCGACTACTGACCCGAAGGTCACAGGAACGAATTCTGGCCGCGGCGGACGAATTTTCGATGGAGGCAAAAATCCTTGAGGCCGGTGCATTCAGGTTTAGGTGTACGTTGAAAAACCCTGAGTGGTCGAAATTTCCGACGCCCTCCACCACGGCGTCTCTCATAATCATAGCGTGGTTTGGGGGAATAAATATTATTATTAGTGTATACTCAAGGCGCGCCCACATAACTATATATTGAAGGTAAACATTAGACAGAAGTCTGTCTGGTTCGCCGCGACCCAAGCTCTTTCTTCGCTACGTGGACGATTGCTTTTGTGTCGTGAAGACGTCTGAAATTGAAAACTTCAGACTGCACCTAAATTCCGTTCACCCAGCCATACAGTTCACGGTCGAGTGTGAACGCGACCGCACCCTGCCCTTTCTCGACGTCCAGGTGGCAAGAAGGGGCAGTGACTTGGAGTTCTCCGTTTACAGGAAGCCGACGCACACCGGCCGGTACCTTCAATACGATTCGTCCCATCCCTCCACCCACAAGGCCTCCGTTGTGTCCACATTACTTCAGAGAGCCAAAAAGATATGTTCCACTGACACGGAACGCCGGAAAGAAGAGGCCCGCGTAATTGCGGACCTCAGAAAAAACGGTTATCCCAGAAATTTCATTCGATCCGTCGCCCGCCGCGCAGAGAAAAAGAGGTTAGGCGACTCCCAGCCAGCAGTGACGAACAGCTCTCCAAAACGCGTGTCGGTCCCATACGTCCAGGGAGCCAGCGAGGCGTTGGCTCGGATTTTTAGGAAAGAAGGCGTGCACATCGCGCACGTGCCTTCATGCACGCTGGGCCGCTTCCTTCCCCGCCCGAAAGACCGACCAACAAAAGACAGGGCGCCCGGCGTCGTTTACAAAATACCGTGTGCCGACTGCCCCTCGTCATACATCGGCGAGACCAAAAACTTCCCCGAACGGATTAGGCAACACGTCAACGACGTCCGTAAACTCAACAAAGATCGCAGCGCCGTCGCCGAGCACGCAGAGACGTTTGACCACAGAATAGACTTCAACGGAACCGCCATCCTCGAAAGTGAAACCAAGTGGAGGAGGAGGTTACTACTGGAGTCGTGGCATATACAGAGGACCACTCAAAATATCAACCGTTCACTCGGAACTCTCCCCCCGGTGTATGCGCATGGGCTACGCTCCTCGGTAATGCGTGGGGTCGTTAACCGCCGCGAGAGTGCCTTAAAGAGGCCGCTGCCAAGCCGCCGCAGTCCCCCCTGAGGAAGGAACCGAGCTGGTTCCGAAACGTCGGGTTTTTACGTGTCTTCGTAACTTTGGTTGGAGAATAAATATCAGTTATCTCAACTATATATTCGTTTTCAAAATCTCCTTGGCAGAACAGTAAATTCAAGTGAAGTATAAATGTGTAAACAGTAGCAAATATAACGCAGACATTTAAAAGTAGCAACAAAGCAGAGGGCTTCTTTTGGCAGCCCTTTACAAAAGAGATATTGCAGCGACAACAGCGGAAAAAACAATAGAGACATAGGAAATGTAACATATCTAAAAGAAGCGCAGATAAGAAAGCGTTTGTGCTAACAATCAAATTACCATTTCAAAAAAAACTTTGAACAAAGATATCAAGAAGAAAAAGATACGGTACACCGAGATATCGTTTGCTAGGTAAAGGCTTATAATAGATCGAGCATCGGTATTGATGGAGCTATAGTTCTCAGAACATTATGTGCACATAAGCCAATGTCATAGTATGTATGGCAAACTTACATCCACGAAGTTCTTCAAGTCGCTGGTGTGTGAAAGCCATGAGACGCGAAGCAACTCCGTTCTTGCATTCTTCAGATTTCGTAACGAAGCACCACGCAAGGGAATCTTCAATAACGACGCGAAAGCGGCATAAGAATTTCCGTGGCAGACGCTGCGCTCATAGAGTGCGCAGCACAGAACCGTGGCTAAGAGAAAGTGTCATGAAACTGACACAAATAAAACGAAAAAAAAATCCAGAAAACAAGAACTACGTGGGCTGGGTGTGGACGTTCGCGCGCGTGTTTGTGTCGAGATTGCGCGAGCGCTGCGACTTGACTCTGTTCCAGCAATAGGGACGCGCAGACCTCATCACCTGACCTCACTAGAGGACTCTGGCAGAAAGATAAATTTATGTCGCTGCCCTTAGTTTTATTCAGGTGGCTTAGTGGAGCCAGTACCAGCTTCAGAAGCGGAGTTGAGCCAGCGATAATCGTTTCGCACGGTGGTGTTGCGATAGCAGTATCTTGTATCTTAAGATACACGATACATTATTTAATGTATCGGAAATACAGATACAGATATTCGTTTTGCGAGACCTATCGCGATACAGATACAAGATACCCAAAGAGTATCTAAGATAGTATCTAAGATACATGTATCTTCGATACTGCCCAGCACTGATATGTATGTATGTATGTATGTATGTATGTATGTATGTATGTATGTATGTATGTATGTATGTATGTATGTATGTATGTATGCATGTATGTATGTATGTATGTATGTATGTATGTATGTATGTATGTATGTATGTATGTATGTATGTATGTATGTATGTATGTATGTATGTATGTATGTATCCGGGCTGGGCAAAGATACTTTGAAATTGTATCGCGATACGATACAAGATACTCAAACAAGAAGTATTTGAGATAAAGGTACAAGATACTGCCGCAATAATTGTATCCGATACGATTTAAGATGCTTCGATGCCTTCTCAAATTTGTTATTACAGATCCATATAATGTAGCAGTAAACGCCTATATACGAAAATGTCTGCTTGAAAATTTCTTAACTGTGACCGATTTTGTTTCACTTGAATGAAATGTCTGTTAGTATCTCAAACGTTTTGCCCTTCTTGCTCAAAGTACATTAGTTTCCAGTCAAAACAACTTACTGGGCAGTGGGGCTTGTTTTAGGTTCTTCACAGGACAACTCTTTATACACTTCGCTGACAGTGGTTCTTGCTTGTCACTTTTGCAATTGATGGGAGTCGCTGCTCACCTTGCCGACCAGCTAGCGGGTAGCCATATAATAACAATAACGTCAGTAAGAAGCATTCGCACGACGGCGCAAATACCGCTGTGGACTTTTACCTTGTCTGTAAAAGACAGTTTGCACAATACCGTATATCCGGACAGGTGTGCAGCAGCAACAACGCTGATAGCGACTTTTTTGTTTAAGAGGGGGGTGGGAACGCGTGGTGTATACGGGGTTTGAGACCGTCCGCCAGCGGCCCGGCCGGCACGCATGACCGTCTCCGTCCCATTTGTTTGTATTTTCTAAATAAGTGTGTTCGTGAGCTACACAGACATGACTGGTCTCAAACCTTTCTTTCGTGAGGAACACGTGGTCACCATGTGCTGAAACATAACCGCGGAAAAAAACTCTATATTTCAGTTCGCGTCCAGATTTCATTCGTTGTGTAAATCGGTATCGATGTTTCTCGAATTCTGACTCCAAATCCCCTTCAGAAATGGCCTATATATGAGATATGGGAAAGGCTTCCTTTCAAATGGCAACGTCATATTGTTCAAAATCTCTCCGACCCCACCATCTTCACTGTCCCGGCCCTTGGAGCGAAATTTCGCGTCTGCGGCCCGCTCGGTATAAGCTGAGTTTGAGACCCCTGGTGTATACGTAGATGACGTAAAACTGCAATGAATTTCCATGTTCTACTTAGCTGCTGGCGTAAGGAATTCGTTTTTGATATGCTCACTAACGTGCAATGTTTTAGCAATTTTTGTTCAACGAGAGAATATGTGCAACACAGAAATATCTCAGACGTATTGTATAGTTGCACAAAGCGTCGCAGGACACCGCCGATATTCGCGATATTGCCGCTTATAGCTCCCATTACGTGGCGATAGTAATACGAAAAATATTTAAGAAGGCCTGAAACAGGAAAACAAATATAAGTAAAATAGAGAGGTGGTTGTGTATCAAACATTCACATTGATTGAGTAGAGAAACACAATACAGACGGCGCCCTGAATAGCTCTGAGCATGAAGTATCGTCAACTTACCTGTTGAGAAAATAGAAAATTCAGTGCCTATGGAAAATTGCCTGAAACGGCTCGTTGGCACGCTCATGAGTAAAACGGAGCATTCAGTAAAACGACGTTTCTCGAATACCCTTCCTAACATCTTGGCTCCTAATGATTTCCATTATTATAATGCAAACTCAATATTGCCATTTTCTTAAGCTGTAAGCAGAATATCTTGTACTGTATACTCAAGGAACGCCCACATAATAATATACCTGTTTTCAAAATCGCCTAGGCAACGTGTCGATGTGTATACAGTAGCGGAAATAAAGCAGACAGAAGAATAACGCAGAAATCTTATTTTGGGAGCGCGTTACAAACGACATACTGCAGTGACCAGACCGGAAAAACAGTGCACAGACCTAGGTAATGTATATGATGCAAAATGACAGCTAAGAAAGCACTTGTGCTAATAATCAAATTATGATTTCATAAATTCTTTGAATAAATGTAGCTGGATGTGAAAAATACGGTACGCCAAGATATTTTCTGTTAGGTAAACGCTTGCTCTGTTTCAACTAGCATCGGTACCAGTGGTGCTAAAGTTGTTAGAATCTTATTTGCATACAAGTTAGCTCAATGCATGCAAGTCAAATTTACATCCACGAGATCCTTCAAATAGGTGGTATGTAAAATCCACGCGACGCAAAGCAACCCCTTCTTGCACCCATCACATTTCATTACGGAGCAAGAAGCAAGAGAATCTTCAACAACGGCACTGTAACAACATCAGAATTTGCGCGATAGACGCCGCACGTAGTGGAGTACGCGGCGCAGGTCAGTGGTTAAGAGCAAGTGTCGCGGCATTGGCGCAACTAAAAAGAAAATAAATCTACAAAACAAAAGGTGCGTGGGCTCGGCGTAGACGTTCGCGTGCTTGTCTTCCTGATCTTCTACCCTCACTGGATGACTCTGGCGTAAAAATAAAATAACGTCACTGCCCTTAGACTTATTCAGATGGCTTAGTGGCACCAGCACCAGCTTGAGAAGCAGAGCTTGGCCAGCAATTATTGTTTCGCACGGTTGGGTTGCGATAGAATTATCTTGTATCTTAAGATACACGATACATTATCGAATGTATCGGAAATACAGATACAGATACTTTTCTTTCGAGACATATCGCCATACAGATACAAGGTACCCATGGAGTATCTAAGATAGTATCTAAGATACATGTATCTTCAATACTACCCAGCACTGGACTATGTATGTATGTATGTATGTATGTATGTATGTATGTATGTATGTATGTATGTATGTATGTATGTATGTATGTATGTATGTATGTATGTATGTATGTATGTATGCATGCATGCATGTATGTATGTATGTATGTATGTATGTATGTATGTATGTATGTATGTATGTATGTATGTATGTATGTATGTATGTATGTATGTATGTATGTATGTATGTATGTATGTATGTATGTATGTATGTATGTATGTATGTATGTATGTATGTATGTATGTGTATGCGTCTTTCTCATTTTACTATAGGCATCATAGCACAAAACTAAGCCAAAGGTTTAGGCCCAATGTTTTATATCAGAGTTGTTATGGTCGAGGTTTGCCGTGTGTCGTAGATGGAAAATTATAATCCTCATGAACCGGCGCGCGCTCAGTCACCGCCTAAGCGTTCTGTACACATGGTTAACAAGGGAAGCTGGAACGTGCCCACCAGCCCCGCCGTGACCCAGCCTTGCAGGACTTAGTGCCTGCTGGGTAATTTTTTGTTTTTAATACACAAGCCATCCAGCTATATTAGTGAGACGGTGGAAAGTAGTAAAATATTGTCTACGTTTCTTGCTTGCTCTCTCATGCGCAGTGTACAACAACACCATCCGCTGCATAAACAAAGTGGGCGTCAAAATGAACTCCTGCATGCGCGACTTGGTCATCGGCTTGAACACGGTTGTCGCACAAGCACCACTTGAGAGCCAGGTGGCCTACGGTTGCTGGTAAGGCCTACATTGTTTCTTCTCTGTCTGTATATACACGCTTATGTCCTTTAGTTTTTGCGTGAAACACTGTTTTTTTTCCCTTCTTGAAAGCGATATATACTCTTGGATGATAGCATACAAAGGCCGTGTTTGATTAGAACGAAAAAAAAAACCCCGAACCACTTAGTGGTTGAAGTTCAAGCTATCTTTATATTGCGATGAAAAGTATCTTCCAAGACCAAGCGCAACAGCTGTTTAGACAATATAAAGCTCTGTTTAAGAAAGTGTGCATGTAAAAGAGCTTTCGTGCAAAATTTTACGTTCGGAATACAAGGGCGAGCGTCTGGGAAGGCTCACAAAATAGCCGTTTTCGGTACTGAAAAAGTTGCCGAAAAATATCTTTTTTCTTCATCCAGCACCCGTACTCGTCGTTCAATGAAAAGCGTGTTAGCCGCCCTCCCCATCGCCTCTAATCGTGGTGATGACAGGTAGGGCGTCCTTGTTTCTAAGCCGTTTCAAGGCCTACTTCAAAGGGACACTAAAGTGAAACAATGAATCGGTTTAGATTGATAAATTGTGCTCTGAGAACTCGAATGCCCTTAATTTCATCACCGTAGGTTCATTAGTAGAGAAGAAAATCAAGGTCAAAGTTTCATGTTTAAATTTCATGTCACAGAGTTCAAAGCAATTTTTTCTTATTTCGGCGACATTGGCTAAACGGAAGTCGTTGAAATTTGGTATTCCCCCCCCTCTCAGAGTTACTGACAGTTCGTGCTCATTCTGTGTCTGTTCTTTCCGTGCATCATTTCTGCTTGAGCAGCGCGTTGAAAGTTTCGAGCTGCTTGCCGTTCTTCGCGTGACATTACACTTTGTTGCTGTAGCATTGATTCCTTCGCGCTAGGGGAGAACGAATGCACATCAAACGCTCAACTACATCTGTGAAAACACGTTTCAGTTTCGTGTTATACCGATTCCTATGACAGAGGGATCAGCCGTGTATTTTTTATTCTTTTCTGCTGTACAGATGACAACCAAACTTGGTGAGCATGTTCTTTAATGAACCATCCATCCGAAAGAAGTCAAATTTTAAAATGCATATTTTTTTTTTTTGGAAAATCGTGCTTTTAGCCTCGCATCCCCCCTTAAGCATGGCCTGCTACACCCTCAATTCCCGGCCAGACTCTCACGCAGTAGAGGCGGCGAGTTATGATTAGAAACCTAAACCCACGCTGGAAAACCATCCACATCACTAGGTGTGAAAAAAAAAACTGAATGACTGACTGAACGAATCAATGAGCTTTCCCGTTTCCTATCAGTTTAAAGGAATTCTCTTTGTGCGTGCTTTTTTTTATTAGCACGAGTACAGAGTGACGCTCATGTTTCTTTTCCAAGCATATCCGGTGGAGCACTTACTTTCGGTTTTCCGAATATTCATAAAAAAGGTCTCCTACAGAATGGAATCGGTGGTCCTGGCTTAAGAGCTATATTAGATATATATTATCGAAGCATAACTTGACTTAATACGAGTGTCAATTAGTTGTCAGGATAATTAGGAAGAATTAATTTATTGAGTCCATTGAAAGACTGTGAGCAGCTGGCATCCTTGCGCTACCTGGCGGAGCATATCTCAATTACGCACTTCCTTCTACATGACCTCTGAGATCGGCTTCGGCAGCGCGCGATACATGAAGTTAGTGCATGGAATACACCAGGGCAGATGAACACCGGCGTACGGCCGGGTGCCACCACCAGACATTTTATTTGTTGCTGCAATACTTCGTTGCAGAGGGGTGGGTTCATACTGAAATCTCGACTAGTTGCGCAAGCAGAAAGAAAGAAGAAGGGAGACATTACAGGAAGTAGGGACACAGGATATCCTGTCTACCTGCTTCCCTATTTCTGCTTGCTCAGCAAGTCTAGACTTCATACGCCTAAGTCAAGAGCTAGGGTCACCTCCAAAATTTTTTAACCCTTTCAGATGCGACCTTTGAAGAACTGTCTGTAAATGCGTCACACATACACAACATTATTGCAAGGCACTCGATATTGTATCACAACAAAAATATTGCCATAGTACGTTGACTTATGTGTTTTACACAAATTATTATTAGTTAAATTATAAATGACGGTCTATTTATCCAGATGTCACTCATGTTCTGTTTTCGCATAAATAGAATCAGATCTCAGGCTAGAGATGTAGTGCAAATTTCTTTTCGGTTATGTTCATTTTGAGCAAAGAAAAATTATACTTTTGACGTAGCTCGCGGCAAGCGGCACGTCGAACGGCTCATATAACATGGCAGTGTTTTCAGCAGTTTGATCATATGCAACAGTAGACTGCAAAATGAAGTTAAATGAAGACACATTTATTACGCAGGAGAATCATTTCGTCCGAACCTCAATGTGTCTTGCTCTGTCTTAGCGACTTGTTGACGGATCTAGCAAGACGATTGCGCGCTAAATCCTGCGCTAGTGTCGTTCTTGCGTAGGTGTCGGTGTAGTTGTAAATCCTACGCTTAAAGGCCGAGACAGACGGTACGATTTTCCATGCGATGCGACGTCCGACACGGCGGTGGGGCAACCGGAATGGTGACCTTTCATAGCATCGGACAGCCACCATTCCCCCTCCCCCACCGCCGCGTCGGCCGGTACATCGCATGGAAAATTGTACTGTCTGTCTCGCGCTTCCTCAGGTTTCACTGCCGTGAAACCTGAGGAAGTGCGTAGCAGGGGCAACCCAGCGATTCTCTTGACAATCGTGCGCCTGCCGAGGCGGTGGCGCCCTCTCTAGCGCGACGCGGGTATGAGCCGGATGTTTCAGAAGCGTTTTTCGCAATTTTGGGTAAATTATTGCGATTATTCTCGGTTGTTCCTGTAGTTTATAATATTTTAGACCTTGTTAGTTTATTTCGCACTGGTTTGGAGCATTGTTAGCCAGGTTTTAGGCCTGTATTGACCACTGCGTGACCATGCGACATTGGATGGATGACAAGCCGGGCCCCTAAAGTGTTATGCACTTAAAACAAGTGATGTACACAAGAAGTTGGGAATAGCGTCCTCCTGATGAAATCTTCATTTTTTTTCTACTTATCCTTCTGTACCATGCAGTTACTACTACGATCTGCTTGGATGCTACGACGAGGCGCTGACCGTGTGCAAAGGCACGGACGCGAACAGGCTTGCCGCCACCCTTGCCGAGAACGTGTTCGGCCAGACACTGGGTCTCGTATGCGGAGTGTACACGAGAGGATCTCCGGAGTGCCAGACGCTCGAGCCGCTCAAGAAGTTGAACGTGTCGGAGCTGGACACGGAGAACTTTGTCCTGCCCCTGGTCACCATCGCCGGCACGCTCAGACACTCGAAGGTCGTGCGCAGGCAGCTGTGACACCGACGCTTCAACGTCCACCACTGCCATCAAGCGAGAATGTCTAAGGACTGAATGAAAGATAAACTAGTAACTGCGTTAAGGACGCCAGGTGTCATTGTCATAAATAAACGTGCGTGTAAACTGCGTAGACTCCGTTTTATAATTACCAGGTGAAGCTGCAGTAGCTGCGCGCAAGAGAGACCTCCGCAGAAGTTTTTCTTGCGGGGAATGTTGCGCAGAATAACGGAATTGCAAGAGAATGCATGAAGTACAATCGCCATTTCATTGCATTATTGAGCGCTTCCCTTGCGATGAACAAACGCCTGTTTGCAGTTCTTTCAAATGGAACATATGTAACTTGCTGAACTAGAACTACCTTGTGTCCGCTTCGCTATTTTCCACTGGGTAAGTCTCTGCGCTTTCGTTTATTTTGCGCTACACTCAAGTACAACTAGACCCAACACTCTCGGTCAAACATCTCGTATGTTTAATTCGGCGTACTTCAGCAAGGCATTTGTTTTGGATCGCCAATTTATGCGGAATGACTGCTGCATATGTCACGACTGCAAAAACTGAAGGAAAGCTTGTATGCGCTAAATCATAAACAGGTACAATACGATTTAGCGCAAGCCAGTTTTCCTTGAACCAACTCACCCAGCTACAAGCTTTATTGTACAACTTCTGATCCAAGGATTAAGTCACAACGCGTGTCCTTTTTCCGTCTTCGTGCTTCGGCGAGCTAGCTCGGCCGAAGGCTGAAGCGGTGCACTTTGGACGATAGCCAAGAACCATTACCACCCGTTTGGCGACAAATTGCTCCAGATATGCCACGCCTTCCTTATATTAACGTCCCCTTATTTTACGGCAAGGTTGAATTCTTTGAGGAGCACCTACATGCTCTTTTCAAAAGATGCGCTGTTTTTTAGTTGTAGTGATGGACATCTGCGCTGCCAACAGCGTTGCTTGTTATATATAAAAAGGAGCATAGTTAATGCAGTTAAGATTAGACAAAGATAAAAGAATTAGACATATTATAAAGAAGATATTATTAAATAGAACATTCTCAGATGTTGCCTGTGTGCGAGTCATTCTTCAAAACTTTTGAAGCTGAGATTAGTATATATCTTCATGTGGATATCTAGAAAAATCTAGCGTATGTACGTATATACGTGTTCACGGACAATCCTCGCAATTTCTGGTATTTTACTATCGCGAGCAAAACTTTAGAGGCCGCAGCCTTGTGAATCGGCTGTCCGGTTTCCAATGGATGCAGTCATTTGAAACATTTCGTTTTGGTCTGACCTCCCTGAGCATCCTGTACCTGTACGACTACCCCTATTACCACGGCAGAGACATAAAGCGAGGCAAGTGACCACCGTGGACGCATCTACCGGACAAGGTTGTCAGTTTCAGAACCCAAGGTATAGGTGACAGCTGGTGTAAGGACCACCCCTGCCCGAAGACTCCGAGGACCCACCTTCTTGACCCTGGAAAAGGTTGCAGAGTAGGAAGCGGGAAGCACAGTTGGTCTAACTGCACGCGCGTTATGGAAGCATGAGTTTTTGGGCTTGGAGGACGGCGCGAGGGCCACATCGCGAGGAAAGCATTTTGTACCTGAACGGTTCTTATGAATTCTGACGCGCGCTGCAAAAGGAAGGCCGGTATCGTGACCCTTTAGCAAACATATTCATTCATAAACAAATACTCCGGGTCACAGAGACATTTTTGTTCGCGAAAGCCATTTGTCAAATCAAGCTTATTTCGAACATTTGTCACCGTCCTGCTTTCCCGGGTATCATTTCCACAAAATGTGCCACAGGATAGCACGAACATACGCAAAAACGTTCGGGATATTGGATTCGTGTAAGGCCCATCGACACGAGAGTACATACCGAGGTCCGTTGATTTGTATAACGGTGCTCTATCGTAGATAGAACAGCGAATCTATTACAGAACGTTGTACGCCCAGGCCCAGCCTATAGGAAAATTCATCATGTTCAAGATGAAAAATGCCGTGGTGCATGATGACGATGTATTTCCGGACTCCATTCTCGGCGTCTTGAAGACGGGTCGAGGTTAAAGGTAAGTTGCGTGGTTCGCTTGTGAAAACGCCCGGTCTCTGTATATCAATGTAGGTGTTGGTGTTCTTGTGAACTCAGCAACAGGTCTTCAAAGACGTATAACCGCAAGGCCGACTGTTGATTTCTTGGTTAACAATATCTTAGCGCGCTTGTGGCTGACAAAGACGCGTTTCTATTGTGGCAGTGCGAGAAAAGATGCTTTCTAAAAAAAGTCTTTTCTGACGTAGTAAAAAAAGTGGCATAGTAGCAATTGTAATTAGAAAGGATTAAGAAGAATTTCGTGGCTCGATCAGAAAATGTTGACCCCCAACAAGTGGCCTCCAGTGTGAGTAAACCAAGAGGTTTAGAGTTGGACGCGTTTTGCACAGTAAAAATGATTAAAAAAAGAACTCCGCTCAAAACTGTTGCTTCCGAGAAGGGTTCACGTCAGTTGATGCTGTCCCAAATGACAAAAGTGCTTAAGCAGCGTGAATGTTCCCTGCGCGTTCCTGCTCAACATAGAAGAGGTTTTCATGCTTGTGATGCTCTGCCGGAGGACACGGACCAGAGAAAACGAGGAAATAACACAGGGTGATGCGCAAACCCTGTGTTGTTTCCTCGTTTTCTCTGGTCCGTGACCTCCGGCAGCGCATCACAAGCATGAAGACGTACCAACTAGCCCCTATTGCCGCCTTATTAGAAGAGGTTGTTGGTTTTTTTAGGGACATGCAATTCCGGCACATACGCCGGTATAGCGTCGACGCTAAAGACTTGTGTTAGTCTCCTCTAGAGGGGGAGATAAAATGTATGCGTGGTGCGCACCTTTGCACGATAGTGAATGTGATTTGCGTAACAGGTGTTGCATTGCTTTTAGTGTTTTCATGGAAATTTCGAGTTGATGTTTGAAATCAGCAGTCACCGAGTTTCACAGCGATTTGTGCAGTCAAAAAGAAGGTACCTGCATAATTTCTACGACTGCTTCTATTCTGAGTAATGTTTTCTCCAGATGTGTTGATGACTGCATTGAACGGAACATGGACGGTATGGCCGTTAGAATGTTTCGATACATGGGCGAACACTAGATGATAGCAGACGAGAACGTATTTCCAAAACATTGAGTGATGTACTTGCGATTTTCAAGGAATGTGGAAAGAACCTAAGGTTCACATTTGCGGTTTACCAGGGTGAAAGAATGCGTTCCTTCACTGGATGTTGTTCGTGGCATCTGACCATATATTTTGCGATATCTGTCCGAGAGCACAACAACAACAAAAAGGAATCTTAAGCCAGTCGTTAGGGCACTCAAAGGTTTAAGTACCCGAACCCGGTGCCTACAGCCACCGGGGTTGGGCGGTCCGACATGGTCGTGCAATTTCTAATGATGGGCAGTGGGATACCGTGCTGCTCAGCACAGGCACAGATACAGAGGTGGCTTTCGCCTTCGAGAACCTTATTTCGCATACGCGTAATGAACTATGTGTCTTTTTGCGGTCGTTAGTATGGTTCACTAAAAAGTGAAGAGCGAGAGTGAGGGGTATACAATAAATAGAGGGAGGTAACTCGACCGAGTCCGGTTTGCTTCCCTACACGACGGGTGGGGAATGAGGGGGTGCAAAGAAAAAGAGAAAGCATGATTCAGGAAATTCGCAATACATATGTGCAATGTAGCGTACACTATAGGCTGCAATAGCAGATTAAATCTGCTCATACCCTCTCGCGCGCATTGCACGCAAGGCAGGGTAACGTTCACGAGGATCACTTTGCACAAAATATTTTTACGTCCGCACACGGCGTTAACAGTCATGTATAATAAACTTTTCGAACTCGTTCCTCGACTCATGCACATGCTAGTGACGTTGTCCTTAGTGAAAAACGAGAAATTTCTTAGTCAAGGCTGGAGCAAAGGGAAAACACAAGAAACAAAATGGTGTTCTCTGCTATGTATTTCAACAGTTAAGACTTCGCAGTAACTTTCTAAGGTAATCGCCTGCTCGCACGAGGTAAGTTGGAGGGAGGAGGTTCGTGCCAGTTTGGTTCCGACAGCTCATATAGCTGCTAAAAACTGTTCTATTGAGCAGTATACATACATTGTTGCCAGGAGAAAACTTGAGTTCTCTGGTCTCTACAGACATTTATGATTTTCGGCGGTGGCATTTCGTTGGAGGCGAAATTCTAGAGGCCCTCATGCTGTGCGACGTCAGTGCACTTTAAAGAACACCAGATGGTCGAAATTTCTGAAGCCCTCCACTACGGCGTGCCTCGTAATCATATGGTGGCTTTAGCACGTAAAACCTTATTAGGTTCATGTTTTTAGTCAGTTTTTTTCACTGTACAGAATAACATAAGCAATGGGGAATGCTCAGAGTTTAAGTCATGCGTAGGAAAGCCGCTGCAATTTCAGGGTAATTCGTCTATTCGAAGTAAGCAAAGCTAACCAACACGACACGCAAATATTGTGTCGTTTAGGTAAGTTTTTAAAAACGTCTACGTATTTCTTACACATACACACGTGAGCTTTGGCTATCTACGCAAAACGAACATGAAGAAACAACCCTCATCATACAGATTCATGCAGTATGTGATCTGGTGAGCACCAAGAGACGCAGAGAATGCGCTCTTAGCAGGTAGTCAAGCTGGATCTCTAGAAGAAAAATATTCGCACACGCACACAGGAGAACAAGCAAAGAACAAACTCCAATGAACTGAAACGACACCGGTTACTCGTTTTATTAGGCCATCTCCCCAGCCTGCTTGCAGACAATTCACTCTGCTGGCTACCAGACGGGCATGGCGACGATGTCGTGTATCCACGTGAGCAGTGCCGAGACATCCGAGAAGACGAACGGTGACGACCTGAACCGGGTCTCGTTGCCCCACGAGACGACACCCACAAGGGTCCACTCTCCCGACGAGCCCTTGCTCATCAGAGGGCCGCCGGAGTCGCCCTGCGAGGAAAGAGAAAAGAGGGCATACCGTCAACGCTGCTCACAGCTGTGTGGACAAGAGGGACAAGTATTAAGGCTAAAGCCTTGGATGCCTCATCGAACGCGAAAAGTGACGGTCGGCGGCATTGGCGTCAACATGAAGTGATGCAAAACAATCATAATTCGATGTCATCGTGTGACGTCATCATGACGTCATAGATGGCCAAACTATGTGGAAGCAAGGGAGAACTTTGTCTTCTATATTGCTGCGGTAGATTGCTTTTACGCGCTGCCCTGTACGTCTTTTTCGTTCCATAGCTAACACTTCACGCGGTCCGTTATGCATTTGCCTAGGACGACTCAAGGGCGACAGCCATCTTGTTTTCCCTTTCACTCGATTATTGTACTGATTCACGACCTCCCGAGAGCTTCTGCACCCAACGTAGTTTTGCACTGCCTCTGGGATTTTAACAACTGGCATTTTCTGCACCTCGCGTGGTTTTGCAGTGCTTCAGGGATCCGCCCACATTTGACCAAGCGACGATGTCGTGATGACGTCATGACGACGCCACAAATTTTAGATTGTGACGTAATGGTAACGTCATAGGGTGCGCCATCACACGATTATCTTTTGCATCACTCGCGTTGGCGCCGACGGCCACTTATCGCGTTTGACGAGGCGTCTAAGGCTTTATCCTTAATATTTCGCCTGCATCACTCGCGTTAAGGTGGATGCCGCCGATGTCTATGGTCGCTTTTCAAGTTTGATGAGGCGGGTTCTGGTCAGGGGCCTGTGAAAGCACACACCACTCCCGGAAAGCCGGACGACGCCTGGGCGCATATCTGGTGCGTCAGGTTTGCGTACGAGTGCTCCTCCTGGCACTTTTCCTTGTCGATGACCTCCATCTGGGCCTCCTTGAGGAGCTCAGGCAGCTGCAGCGAGTCGATGCCTGCAAGCATAGGCATGTACAAATTCGCATCCAAGCAAACATAAACAACGGAGCCAAACTGCGCAGATAGGCGCGCACGGCGTGAAGATATTTGCATTCATTAGGAACATCAAATTTAATGTCCATTGAAAGCTGATTCTAAATTGTAATGACAAGAAGGGTGAAATGTCATATACGTTTTCTCGGATTCGAATCTGTTGCACCAATACAGACTTGTCACTAAATATTAATCACTTGGTTCCATCAAATTTCTCCCTCATGACTGCGCGCATGACGGAGTGTAGCGCCCTGCTAGCGTTTGTTCCTCGCATGTTATAACTGGCCCGTTTGTAGAAGTTATAAGCGTCTGGACAGCGAGTGTTAGTCACATCCGTACGTAGTCAAGATATCGCATTAGAAATGGTCAATTATGCGTAATACGGGTTTTGGATGACGCAATTTTGATCGCGAACAAGACTGATAGGGATCAAATTTCTTGATCGCAGTTGGCTTATTCACGTAAGATACGGACTGGAGCCAATCGCCTTCAACCATTTTGATCCCGATCGGGGCTCAATCGTAATCTAAAATACCAGTGCGACTGCCGCGTTATTAACAGTTACTTCTACAATGAAAACATAAAGCATGACAATTTCGTGCGTATATTTTTGGACTGCTCATAGCTGGCGGCATCTTGACGAGACAGGTTCATAGAACTAACGTTAACGCGTTGGCTTGACAAAATTGCGTCACATGATATCACTTGTTCCTCCACTATATTCGGTTACAATTTAAGAAAAAATCTCAGCTTCACCCACAACTATCCCTGCACCTCCCACAAAAATTTGCACAAATTCTCCGTCTAATAGCGCTTACTCCTTTTTATGACCTCAAGTACTTCTCGAGTGTTCACAGAGCTGATGTGCTATATAGACCTACGTCGTGTCGCTGGTTTCAGATCAGAAACTTGAACGTCATGGCAAATTTTGTCTGGTATTCTGACATCGCTGCTTCAGCCAAACGCATTGTTTTAGCTAGTAACGACGAAATTTTCATACCTAATATGCGCATATTTCCATTAGCCGAGGAAAAGTACTTAGGCTTTCAGCGCAAACCAGCTAGCACGACTGCCTTTCACAGGTGAAGGAGCGGAGCCTGTGGGCGGAGCCTAAACCTCCTTGGGCGGAGCTGCCATTTTTTCTTCGGTTGGTGCGTACTATATCCTCAGCTCTAGACTCACACTCGGGCGCCGACTGCACACTCACTCGGTATGGTGTTGCCCCAGCCAGCGACGGTGACATGCGAGGGCAGTGGTGCACCCGCCCGGGGCAGGCACACCGGGGACAGAGGCAGGGCAGTCCGCAGTACGAGAATGGCAACGTCGTCGACGGCGCGGTCCTGGTTCACGAGGTGGCAGTTCGGGTGCTTGAACACCTTGCTCACGAATGCGGTTGCTTGGCGGGAGGTGCGCGTCGAGCCGTACCGGACCACGTAGCGAGGCTTGAACTCTCTGGAGAGGACAGGTTATAAGCGAAACTCTTATTATAACTCGGATCTTTCAGTCGTGGCGTTGTACACGAGATACCTGGCGCTAGCGAGCATACAAAAAGAGGGTAGCGAATTGGGCGAGTTGGAAAATGCTCATGATGGTTAGCGCAAACGGTACACGGTCGGAGAGAAGAAGACGACGACATAGCGCTTGTGTCGTCGTTTCCTTCTCTCCGTCCATGTTCCGTTTGCGCTAACCATCATGAGCATACAGAAATGCGACCATCGAAGGCGCCCGGTCACATGCGAAGTTGCACATGACTGCTTTCCAATAAATGTTTTCTCGATCATGGCTCGTTGGCGATTAGCTGTTTCGGATACGACAATGTGATCTTTTATTGCGGTGACTTGTCATTTTACGTTGCCATATTTCATTGCTTCCTGGATATGAGCGCACGACGGTCGTTGTTGCCTGAAGCAACTGAAGTGTTGCGGATGAAAGCCCCGTTCCAGTCATGGGTCATGGATGAACGAGGAAGCATTGCGCAGTGCGATAGAAAGAAAGAGAGAAAGAAAGAGAAAAGAAAGAGAGAAAGGAAAGAAGAAAACAGAACGAAAAAGAAAAAAAGGAAGGAATAAAAGAAAGAAAAAAGAAGAAAGGAAGAAAGAAGAAAGGAAGAAAAATAAAGACAGAGAAAATAAAGAAAGAAGGAATGAAAAAATAAAGAATGAATGAAAGAAAGGCGGAAAGAAATAAAGGAAGAGAAAAGAAAGAAAGGAAGAAAAAGGAAGAGAGAAAGGAGGAAAAAGAATGAAAGAAAATGGGAAGAAAGAAACGAAAAAGAGAGAAAGAAAAAAGAAAGAGACAGAAAGAAAAAGAAAGTAAGAAAAAAGAAAGAAAGACAGGAAAAAGAGGGAGAGAAAAAGAAAGAAAGGCAAAAGAAAGAAATAAAGAGAAAAAGAAAGAAAGAAAGAAAGAAGGAAAGAAAGAAAGAAAAAAAAACATGGCTGATCCCTCTGTCATAGGGATCGGTATGACAGGAAAGTGAAACGTGTCTTCACAGACGTAGTTGAGCGTTTGTTATGCATTCTTTCGCCCCAAGTGCGAAGGAATGAATGCTACAGCAACAAATTGTAATGTCACGCGAAGAACGGCAAGCAGCTCGAAACTTGCAACACGCTGCTCAAGCAGAATGGGCGCACGGAACGAACATACACAGGATAAGCGCGCACTGTCGCAGTTGTAACTTGTTTCTGTGTGAGCAGCGTGCTCCTTCCGCAAAAGCGGCCGCTGCGGTGAGCGAAGTGACCTTCGTGCTCTCAATGCAAACTTGCGGTGAGAGCTCAAGACGTACACACTACCGCCATCACGAGATAAGCCCGCGAACGAGCGACCACGCCCTGTAGAGGCGCGCGTTTATCCGCGTGGAGCGACAACCTTTAAACCGCGCTCTTCGAGCCCTTCGCGCCATCTCGCTAGTGATAACGAAAACAGGCTGAAGTGCCACCGATCTCTGAGTACCGCCATCGGTAAATGGTGTATATAAATAGCTCGTCGTTTGCATGACAATGAACATGCCGTATGTGGCCGAATCGTTGCGCGCCTCGCGCTGCGGAACGAGAGGTCGTAAGTTCGACTCCCGGTGATGGATTTTTTTCTTAGCCAACTGTTCGTCATTATACTTTACAACGTCATATCCGTGACGGAAATACGTGAGTAGAGCCGTGGTGGACCCCGGCGTAAAGCACTTTCGTGTTAAAAGAAAGAAAGTAAAGTAGCACGTCAGGTACGCAGACGCAAACCTTCGCTTGCCCCCATTTTCCTGGTAGGGCAAGGGCTCCTGATTTTTTAAAACCAAGAACGTTAGAAACACGCTGGTCCACAGGCTGCAGCTGAGCGACTGAATTGCCACACATCTCTACTACACCTATCGTCGTACATACTTTTTGATCCTCATCAACCTACATGCCTTTAACTAAACCATATTCATGAAGAATCGTGTGGTAGAGGGCCCTTCGCCGTCAGGGTGCCCTCCGCTCAACTACGCCACTACTGCCGCCACTCATGCCGACTACCTGCCTACGTCACACAACAGCGCTGCTCCTGCTTCGTAGTTTAGTTGCACTCGATTTGCGCATGCAACGCCGGCCATAGGGAATCCTTCTGTACTCGCGGACAACTTTTCGCGGCAGTGAAGCGAAGGCTAGACAGCCAAATCGCGCGTATCCTACCGCTTATGAGTGTAGCCCCACAATGAATGTGCCCGTATTTTCTGCGTGAGACAGAAAAAAAAATACTTTATTTTCTACATGTAGCTCTTTGAGACAGAACGCACCAGTGAGGTTTTTGTATTTGTTTAACTTTATACGTTGTCACTTTGCGTTTTTGCATGCGTGAGAAAGTCGCGCCTCTTAGGTGAACCTCGAACGCTAAACGGCGTCTGCGTCGATATGAAACGCTGATTGCGCGCAGCCATCACTTTTCACAGCGCTGCGAAACGCGCCATACCGGACTACTTCGCGTAAGTGCACATGTGCAGAAGCTCCGCCCCCGTAGCTTTCCCTTCGTTGTCAAGAAAAGCTGTCTGCAAGTACGGGTAATATTGTTCTACATAGGCAGAAAAAAAGCGTTCTTTTATGCTATCACCACAGTCCCTCAATACTTTAAAATAAAGGTATTGAGGGACTATGCTATCACTGAGGCTTACCCCTGTTTGGGCCACTCAACTGTCCTTTTTTGCACCGTTCATTCCCTTTCCATGCGAGGTGGAGAGCCAATGGGGATATTACAAGCTATTTCACATCTTCTCCAAGAAATCAAGCCAGTGAACAAGCGCTATAACTTCGAGCGCTTTCGATTGGTCTCACCTTCAAGTGTTAAAGGGGGTTAAATTGTAAAGGGGTTAAAATCAAATGTTAAATTGTTCGAATCCGTCATGTAAGAGCGGAGTTACAGGGATTTGTCGCAGCGCTTTAGACGCTTCCTTTCTGATTTCGTAATGCGCCAAAAGCTAAGCAGGGGGTTTGGGGGGGGGGGGGGAGGTGTATGACATCGGGGAAAGAAGATACGTCCGTTCGTCAGCGCTTGCCATGACCTTGAGACAGACAGACAGACAGACAAAAATTGAACTTTATTTGATCCTGAGGAGCTTTCGCGGGAACACCTATCGCTGTCCCAGCCCCGACTTGAACCTTGAGCACATTTTTTTCGAACGAGCAGCTTACTTTCAATGTGATCGCAAGTGCGCGCGTGCGCGCACGTGGCGGCATCCGGCGGCGCCCGCAGTAACCATGCAGCTCACGATGCTCAAATCAGCCAATGGCCGTGGACTTTAGGGTTTATGGTGCGGTTATTTGGGCTTATGGCATCATTTGCCGAGAGAAGAGGGAACGATTTCTAGCTGACGTTGAGAATTATTGTAAATTCCAGGCCGTGTGCTGCGCTATGTTTGGCTCGCGTTCGGCAGCGTTTCTTCACCATGCTCAAAAAGTGTTGCAGGGCCCCCTTAAGCGTATAAGGCTAACGATTCAGAGCACTACGTCCTCCTACTGTAGAAGAGCAGTAATATGTCGCCATACGCGACAGCGATCATACGGCGACCGCCCGATGTGTGTTTATAAAAAAGTGTTTAAAGATTTACAGTATTTCGTTCTCTACTACGGCTGAGCAGTAAGCCGTCCACACTGAAGAAAAAGGGTTCACTTTTGCTGGTCACACGGACGGGAGAATCATTCTGCTTGATATCTTTATGAAAAAGAACCGCACCCTGTGCTCTGGTGGTCGACGCAATTTTCGGTCAGTATTTCATTTTTGCATTTTGATAACGCGAAAATTACGACTGCATGTGCTCAACTCCGCCGCTTGCACATGCCTTCTATGCATGGAACTAGTTTTACAAATAATCAACAGCACAATGTCAGCTAACGCTCAAACGAGTACTGACACGATCTTGGGTCATCGCAAAAGGGACATTTTTCGTTTCCTTGGTACGCAGTGTTAACGCTCTCCACAGACCCGTTGGACAGCTATAGTCGGTGATAAGCTAACAAGGAGGTTTAAAATCTTTGCAAGTTAAGAATAAAAAGTAATCTGTACCACTGTCCATTTGTATTATGCGCGTCCAACAACGGCCGCTCTTTCCCATGACGTAACGGTTAAGACATAATAATGAAAAATGCAACATGGCGCCGTTCGCGATGAGAGGCGAGGTACCGGTGCACCGAGACCGAGATCCGTCGATTCGAATTTCCTGCGGTGTTTGTTTCTTCTAGAAGAAGCTATTTCCTGCTGTTATCCGCACGTACCCAGCATCATCCTCGCCGGTCGTCATACGATGCTGTAGGAGCTTGTGACTGTGCCGCGTTTGAATTGTACCGAAGCGGCAGCAGCTCGGAGTGTTTTACAACGCTTTAGCGCGCTCCGTCGTTTCGTGAGCGTCAAGTTGCAACACGGCGTGTGTTCCCTCCATCGCTCAGATACCCCAAGCATATCGCCTGAGGGTCACCACATCGGCGATTGTCGTCGCATTCATTCGTGTGCAGTGAGGTGACGCTGAAGTAGGAATGTGCGTGTCTGTGTACGATTTACCGTCCGGAAAAGCCATAGCATTACCGTTGCCACAATTGCGTGTGTGTGCGTGTGTTAGTTGGAGCTCGCAACGTGGGAATCTCGGTGATCTATTGCGATATGCGCCGTGCTGTGCACCTGTATAAGTCACGTATGTGCAGACGAAGCGTGAAAGAAAGAAAGCGACCAACATAGCCCATTAGCGCAACACAATGCGATTGTAAACAAACCAGATGTGGAGAATATTAGTGGTGTGTGCATTATAAGAAGATAATTGTGGTGATCTCGTGCGTGTGTGATTATGCGACGTGTGCCTATTGGGGCAGTTGCGTCGTCTTAGCGGAATTGAGTTCCACCAGCCCAGAATGATGTTCTAGGTTGAAGTGCCCGTCGCGTAAGTCTCGAGCTCGATGCACGAACTCCTTGCAATTAAAAACGCCGTGCGAGGTAATCGTTGTCCACAAACCGTGCAATAATGCGCTCGCTGTGACACGTCGATTGCATGGATCGTGATCGTAACTGTAGTGACGCCACTAAAACTATTATTGAGTGAAAAAAAAAAGCTGTTTTTAATCGCGTTGCATCATAGTTCACGATATCAGATTTGGAATTCTTGTTTTTGTCTAACGGGCGTTTTTTTGCATTTCGAGTGTATTGTGTGCATGTATTACGCAGTGATAATTTGTTTATATTAAACTCGTGAAGCTCATAGTGCGTAGACTCCTTTTTTACGTATTGTGTGCATGTATTAATTGCGCAGTGATAATTTGTTTATATTAAACTCGTGAAGCTCATAGTGCATAGACTCCTTTTTTACGCACTTAACCCTTCGTGTGAAGCCTCACTATGCTTCACGAACAAATGAGGGGGGAGCCGGAGAGGTGGAACTTGTGCATCTTAGCAGCGCAGTGGAACGAACAACAATAGGAGAGGTGGGGCTTGACAATGGACGAAAAGAATGTACTTACTGATTGTGTCCTTCGAGATTATCTATATAGACATTTATATGTTTTCCTTTTTCTTCTTCGAGGATGCACGTGTTTTCCCTATGTGCGAGTGTATACGCGTGGTCTTTTGGCTACTGTTTTTCTCGTTTCTACATTTTTAGGGGCGAAGCTCCTTATGCCGTGGGTCTGTCCATCCTCCGTTTGTTTGTAGCGTTGTAGTAGCCACCTCTAGCTCGTGAGAAGCGCGCTTTCTGGTATGCAGTAGAAGAAGAAGACGACGTTGACGAGTGAGACTGTCGTGCGTGTTCACCTGTGTGGCATTCTTTCTTCTTTACTGCGCGTTCTGGTATGCAGTAGAAGAAGAAGACGACGTTGACGAGTGACACTCTCGTGCGTGTTCGCCTGTGTGGCGTTCTTCCTTCTTTACTACGTCTCGTGTTTTCAACGACACCCGAAGACAACATTTCAGAAGTAACGCGCCATGAGGCTCCCTCTTGGCACGCTTTCTCTTTAGCTCGGAGTCGCCAGATGGAAGACAAGGCTGCGGAACGGAGGGCACGGAAGGCGGCGGCAGCGCGCGCTCGCAGACAGAATCCTGAGGTGAGAGCCCGCGAGGCCGAAGCTGCACGTCGACGCCGCGAAGCAGATTCCGCCGTTCGAGCCCGCGAAGCCGAAGCTACTCGACAAGCTGCACGGCTGCGGCGAGAAGACCCCGCCGTTCGAGCCCGCGAGGCCGAAGATGCCCGACAAGCTGCAGGGCTGCGGCGAGAAGACCCCGCCGTTCGAGCCCGCGAGGCCGAAGCTGCTCGACAAGCTGCACGGCTGCGGCGCGAAGACCCCGCCGTTCGAGCCCGCGAGGCCGAAGCTGCTCGACAAGCTGCAGGGCTGCGGCGCGATGACCCCGCCGTTCGAGCCCGCGAGGCCGAAGCTGCTCGACAAGCTGCAGGGCTGCGGTGAGAAGACCCCGCCGTTCGAGCCCGCGAAACCGAAGCTGCTCGACAAGCTGCACGGCTGCGGCGCGAAGGCCCCGCCGTTCGAGCCCGCGAGGCCGAAGCTGCCCGACAAGCTGCAGGGCTGCGGCGAGAAGACCCCGCCGTTCGAGCCCGCGAGGCCGAAGCTGCTCGACAAGCTGCACGGCTGCGGCGAGAAGACCCCGCCGTTCGAGCCCGCGAGGCCGAAGCTGCTCGACAAGCTGCACGGCTGCGGCGCGAAGACCCCGCCGTTCGAGCCCGCGAGGCCGAAGCTGCTCGACAAGCTGCAGGGCTGCGGTGAGAAGACCCCGCCGTTCGAGCCCGCGAGGCCGAAGCTGCTCGACAAGCTGCAGGGCTGCGGCGCGAAGACCCCGCCGTTCGAGCCCGCGAGGCCGAAGCTGCTCGACAAGCTGCACGGCTGCGGCTCGAAGACCCCGCCGTTCGAGCCCGCGAGGTCGAAGCTGCACGGCTGCGGCGCGAATCGGATCTTCAAAATGTGAAGGACTGTGAAGCGGCGAGAAAGCGCGCATACCGGCAGGCAGAGCCCGAGGCTGTGCGAGCACGTGAAGTGGCTGCAAAACGCATCAGGCGGGCTCTGCCCGAAGGCGCCGACGCGCGCTTCCAGCGGGACTTCCTTGATAACAGTTTCGGCCATAGTTGCGGTGTGTGCAACAGATTGTGGTTCTCAAACAATCTACTCACAATATCTTCCATCAAGAAGGACCACGCTCGCGCCAATGTCATCGCCGTGCTGCAGCGCGAGTTCGCTTCGCCCTACTCATCATCATTCACCACGTGGATATGCTGTGATTTTTTTATTATTTCTTTTTCTCGCTCTACCTGCACGGAGGACGACGCTATAAAAGCGCATCGTAGCCTCGTAAATTTTGCCTTAATAAAGATCTGTCTCCGATCGAAACGTTGACAAATAAACTGTTTCTTCAGAAGTGTCCATCCTTTTCCTATTTGACTTGATGCGTGTTAATGATGCGTGTTAATTTTTCAGCGCTCTATGAATGCGAGCAGTGTAGAGCTAAAGAGCACAGCAGAGCGCAGTGCGTTCTTTATCAGAGCGGCTCTCAGGGACGGGTGGCATTGACCACACGAGCCTGTTAGTACGCGATATTTATTCCCTCTGTTTTGTTCACTTTCATTGTAGGCTTACAGGTCGTGTAATCACGTAAGCTGAGCGTTACGCTTTACTGAACATTAAGGATAGGGACACGTTTCAGACAGTTGTATGACGCAGCTGAATCTGTTGTGAAAGAGTTTGCGAGTACGTCAGGTTGTGTCTCAAGTAGGTAATAGCGGCTACGTTTTGAGTTTGTTTTGAGTGAGCGTAGAGAATACGCACAGATATCTTCTGTAGGTTTTAGGTAGCCTTCGTGTGAAAGCTGTGTTGTTGGTTGTTTTTCGTGTTGTATGACGCAGCTGAATCTGTTGTGAAAGAGTTTGCGAGTACGTCAGGTTGTGTCTCAAGTAGGTAATAGCGGCTACGTTTTGAGTTTGTTTTGAGTGAGCGTAGAGAATACGCACAGATATCTTCTGTAGGTTTTAGGTAGCCTTCGTGTGAAAGCTGTGTTGTTGGTTGTTTTTCGTGTAGTTAGATATGAGAAGGTAACGCTACATAGCAGTACGGATGGTAGGAGCAGACTTGTTTTAAAATTGGTTCTTTTAGGGATCTAGAGCCAGATTATATCTGCTTTTGGTGTTGTTTTGCTTGGATGACCAAAATGATCTATCTTGTAGGCATCTACTCATACATGAGTGTTGTAGCTTTGGCGGCACAAAATTCTGCCAAATTTTAGAGTACCGGGTTTTTCATTTATTTGTGTGTCTTGAGAAGCCTGGAGAGTTTTTAGCGAGTCCAAGGCGCTTGATCGCGGCGTGGCATTGTGTTGTGTGGTTCGCTTTGCTGCTGTCGATCATTGTGAGGTGGTTTGGGAGTTTGTTGCGAGTTCGCAGTTGCGGTTCCAAGACAGGACGTCGTCCTCGTCACCAGCCTTTCTCTTCGTGCCCAGCGGTTGTGAGCGCTGGCCAGCCGAGATTTTTCGGGCGGCGGAGGAGCTGTTACGTTTGGCCTTAAAATTCATCGAGGCAGACGCCATTGAGCGTGCGGCTGTCTACCAGAATGCTGTCTTCTCCCCCCGTATCGGCGCTCAGACGGAGGCAGGAACGCCGATTCTTCCTGGAGGAGCTTTTGCCGGGCGAGCGGACATGTCGCCGTGGATGGATTTCCCAGAAAAAGGACGTCGGAATTCGGAGACCCCTTTTTGGCTCGTTGTTCTCTTCGTGAGATAGTACCGCGGAAGAGATTCTCAGCCAGCCACTTCTGCCTTCTACCCTACCGCAGCAGGGAAAATTAACCCGTGCCGGAGGGAGCGGTCTGCGTGTTTTCCGGAATTCGACACACCCGCTTTATCGTGCGTTTTGGTAAGCGTGGGATCGCGCCGTTGGAGACGCTCCCATCAACCCAGGTGGTGCCTTCACCCGAGGCAGCCATCTCATTCAACGCTTCTTCCGAGTATTACCGGCAGTGGAAGCAGAGGTCATCGGTCCTCCAACCCCAATTCCCCTTTGGACTGGAACTCCTCGCCGACCTTCTCACCTACGAGTATTCGGGGCGTGGCGAGTGTATTGTGTGACTATTTGCCTCCTTTCGGGAGGCCGGACGCCAAGACGACAGGTCACCGGATTGGCGGGAGACGCTGACACCGGTTTGCCCGTGCTTCTGCAGTGACGGTCTCGGGGCTATAAAAGCCGAAGACTTTTGACGTTATTTCTCAGCGCTCTCTTTTCACTCCAATCTCTTAACCATGTAAATAAATCTACGTTCCTTCTTGAAAGAACGCGCCTCCTCACTGGGAACCTTGGGCTATGGGGACGGACGGCGGGAGCCAGCTACCGTAACGAGACCCGCCGTACCCCACTCCTTACAGCCCTTTGCCCGCGGAGACGTGCTAGCGGCACCCTTTGTGTTGTACTTCCGCCCGTGGCGTGGGGAAGCCTGTTTTGCTTCTCCCGCCGCCTTTAGGAGCGGGTGGTGTACTGCGTTTTGTGGTGTTGCCGCAGGCAATAAACTGTTGCGGATCTCGAGAGCAGTACTGTGTACTTGCCGTGTCGCGCTCGGCGCCTTTGCGCTCGAACGTACGTGTGCAGCGGCGCGCTAGTTCACGCGAGGCGACGGCAAACGCGGCCCTGTGGCTCGCTAAGTCCGAACCCACGCTAGTGGCCGTACTCCTGTGAGGTACGTGTACACTACAATATATACATATAGACACACATATATGGAAAGTAGGGGCCCCGCTTCCTGCAAAAGTGGGCCCCCCCGCTGTAATGCCAACTGGGGCGGCGCAGGTATGTAATAAATAAATAATAAATTAAATAAAAACTTGAAAGCTCAAGGGCTTAAGGGGTAATGGCAATGCCATTGCAGATTGTCGAAGTGAGAAACAATCCCACGTAAAGCATTTAGTCAACGCCAATTTAGCCGCGTACATCTCCTTGGCATGAACGTAACGGCAACGCATGCAATGACCGCCACAGTTAAGCTCCATGTGTGCTACACGCTTCTATTTCGTGGAAACAAGACATCAAATGAAGCCTTGACGTTTTTCTCAAACACGATGACAAGCACGGCGACTAGGGACGCAAATGTGATATTTACGGCAACACAAGAGTCGAAATTCATGAAGGCAATCTCAGACCGCTTCGCCATACTTCGCTTTGAGTCACAGTTGTCATAGTTACAGCAGACAGTGAAGTAAACTGGTGGCGAAAGTTTCGCAAAGAAATTTACAGACGACCTTATTAAATGTCAATAATGTCCCTGTTTTGTTCTGTGAAACCGTAAAATAAAGATTCCTTTATTTTAAGTTTTACGTTAAATCTGGTATCCTTTGTTTTAAAACCATGATAGGTACTGCTCAGAAAGACCACCTTTGAGATGCACATTACTTCTTCGTATAGGCTGCGAGATATCCATAGCGCGGGGTGCGATTCAAACAACAGATATATTGTTATGCTGACGCTGAACTCCGTGCCTTCACAATTTATTTTATCTAGCTTTGCTTTCTTTTTTTCAATATCAGTGCAGTATTGCAAAGTAAGGTTTATATGAGTGAAAATTATTGCCATTGTTTAGGAACTACTTCGTTTGTAGCGCGGAGGCATGCAAAGTATGAGAAATGCGGCCTCGTGGGCGGAGCTTATATTTATTCTTAGGCTGTCACCGATTATAGTATGAAATATTTTACTTTGATTTTAACGTTTTCGTCGCTGAGCATCTGCAAGCCAGCCCCACTGAAGTGGGCATTATCCCGACGAGTCCACACAGTTCCACTGAGTTTGCGAATTCTGCGTCCTGCACGCAGCCTAAGTCGCAGAAATCACTGCGGCGTCACTGGACGATAATTCCCTCATCGCTGATAACGTGCACCACGACAGATCTGCCACTAATACGTCGCGAGTTGCTGTCTTCCCGTGGCGTCACACTGCGATGACACGTCACTCAGAAGCCGCCCCCTCGATATAGAAGCGGAAAGTGTGTTTTTAAGGCAGCGGTATTAAAAGTATATTTGCTGCAACGTCGGAGCCATTTCCGCCTCAACAGGATGTTTATACCAGCGCCACAGCCGCATGGCACTCTGATTGGCTGCGGCAAAGCGGATAGCGTCGGCGGGCGGAAAAAAAAATCTGTTCCTGAGTGATCCGGCTCGCCGCCTCGTTTTCCACCCGCTTCAGTCGCCTGGCGAGGAGAATTCTACCGCTTTCCTTTTTTCCCGCTCATCCGCTTCGGCCTTCGGTGTGGTCGAGCCTTTAGAGAATATGGCCGCTCCAGTGAGCGAAGCAGTTTTTGTGCTTTCTGTCATCTCAACACAGTGTAAGCAGTGAGAGCGCGGCACGTAGAAGGGTAGGAGCCGTTTACTGAGATCTGTCGAAATTGCGCGCGCGATACTGATCAAAGTTCGCAGTTGATACCCGAGCGACGCAGCCCTCCCACTTTAACACCTCTTCACCCGACGAAAGACGAGCGGGGCGGTTCCTGTCTGCTTGAGGAGCCATCGACGGCGGACATCGCACGCGTGGCGACGCTATCGCATGCGCCTTTCGCGCGACGGCGATGGCCGGTTCATTTCATCTCTGTTTCGGCCGCATTCGTCGGCAGCGCTCGCGCACCTTTACTTCCACATAGAAGATACGACAGGAGGGGCGATGTTATCTAATTGTAATTAATAATTAATACAGAACATGACGGCGACGGCAAAAACCTGCAGAGAGGGCCCATATAGTTGCTATCGCAGTAAAATATCCATGCACAATCCTATTTGGGAGTGGTGTATGCGATGCGAAAGCATGGAGTTATTTTATAGGTTGCAGTCTTCCCCAGAACGTTCTTTTCGGGCGGCATCGGCATGAAGTGTTTCACCTTCTTTCCAGCGTTCGTCAGCGTCGGGAACATGCACATGGCAGGCGCACGCCGTGACCACCGAAACGCGTGTTTGGTACAACATTTTCTCAAAGTGATAATTTCCCTAGAGTGTACAATCCTTCATGTAGGCTTTGCATGTTGTCATAGAGCGGTTTCTTGTTCCACTATACCACGAAATTCAACGAAACCTTCACGAAAAGTGTTTTCCTATTACAATTGCAATGCAACGCGGCTACAGAGCGCTCATATATTTCAAGCCTGGATATTTAGCCCACGCTTAATATATCTGAACCTATGAATGTTTCATACCCACGGTGCAAAACAGCTGTAAAACGACAACACTTTCTATGAATGTTTCGTGTGTATGTAACCCGGTAGTTAAGACATTCGCCTTCGGAGCCCGTGTTCAAAATATGTACCGCCACTATTATTACCAATGTTTCTTGCAAATATTGCTTTATGACGATGATCGTCTTACGTGGTGGAGCGACAGAAAGACGGAAGGATAGCTTTCTCGTTAATTCAGCATAGAAATGCGTATGTACTTAAAAATGCTGGTCCTATCAGATCTGCGCGCTGTTTATGGCTTCCGCGGCAGTCAAGTAGCATTGGCGGGGAACAAAAGCCCTAGCGAGTATTCCGCACAGTTTCAACACTTGTCTTCCTGTGTCTGGCCAAATATTTTCAATAAATATTCCCCTAAGCTACACACCCAACATTATAAGAGTTAGTCGTTAACTTTAAGGGCCTTCCTTTTACCTGAAAGCGAAACAAGAGTCTTTCCTTAGCCAGGCACAACTTAAAAAATCACAGCATATCCACGGGGTGAATGATGATGAGTGGGGCGAAGCTACGGAGGGAATCATCTGTAAACCGTGAAACTCTTCCGTGAAATGCGCCCAGTACATAATATAAAGAGTGTGAAACATCGTGTATATATTAAACATCAAACGTTTATTGTACTGCTGGTTTACGTGGTCCCTTCATTATCACTTGTGATCGGTGAAATGCAAGGAAGAAGTCCGCTCCCGAGCGAAAGAGCGACCGCATTCCCCGCTCGCCCTGTGCGAATTAAAGGCAAGGCTAGAGGGAAGACAGGACGCGCGTTCCACGACGCGAGGTCGGTAGCATGCCCAACGAAAGCCAACGGAACGCGATCGTGCAAGTGCTCCGGCTTCGCATCGCCTCGTGGTTCCATTTGGCGTCCCAAAACCAAATATATTGCTCAAGGTGTGCCTTGCGTTTTTCGTAGAAATAATTTCTTTATCATGTACATTAAGACGAAAAGTTGAAAGCTCACTAGAGTGTATCGCCCGCAAAGTATGTCTTTTAGTGTGATTTAACTCTCGTACGGCAGGGTCCTCGCGCCGTTGCCGGTCCACCTCGCCCGTTGACGATCGGGCGAGGTGGCTACATACAACTACTACTACTACACTTTAAGAAAAACATCTGGCGTTCTTTCGTTCTGCTTTTACAAAACATCTGGCGTCTTTCGTTGGTTTATTTCATCAATCAACGGCGTTTTGAACAAAATTTTTATTGTTTAATCACGCACAGGAGAAATCTCACCAGGCACTACCTTGGAGGTAAACAATGGCTGCTATTGGGAATGAGAGACAGAAGAAGTCGGCTTTTAGCTAACACTTACACTTCTACTTCTACTAACGTTTCCTACTGGAACATGCCAATGGCTGCTAATGGGGAATGAGAGACAGAAGAATTCGGCTTTTAGTTAACGCGCACGCTGCGAATTTTTTATTGTTCAACAACGCACAGGAGAAATCTCCCACCGGCACCACGTTGGAGGTCAAAGCGTAAGACTTGTTACGGACTACTACGATGACGACGACTACGAGGGACGAACGGGTGCCGCCTTAAGGAGCTTCGCCCCTAAAAACACGCTTTCTGCTTCGGCGTTAGAGAGTGATAATTGAAGTGACCGGAAGTTTCTTAGGGTGCAACACGTGCTGCTGCTATCGCAAACTTGAAACCGACCGAAACCATGGCACGCAGGCCATTCCACTCTCTATAAGAGTCGTGCCAACAGGTTTCTGCCCGAAGGCTAAGTATTGTATCTCTGCTGTTCTAAATGCGTGGCACATTAGGAAATAGAGGTTCGTTGTTTGTGTCTAAAATATTTCGTTTGGATTAGTATTTATATCACAATCCCCGACAGTATTTGCCGGGAAGTTGAAGACCGCGACCCGAAACACGCGACACAAGCGTGTACCTCTATTGCAAAATCAACTATGTTAACGCGAAAGTCCTTGAGCTCATAAATAGAAGTTATGATTACGTTAAATTCGTGCCAGTACTGAGGCAGGGACAGCCTATGGCTCTCCCATAGTAGGGTACAAAGTACTCTAAATCGTTCACCACTTTTTAGGGGCGAAGCTCCTTAAGGCGGCACCCGTTCGTCCCTCGTAGTCGTAGTCGTAGTCCGTAACCAGTCTTACGCTTTGACCTCCAAGGTGGTGCCGGTGGGAGATTTTTCCTGTGCGTTGTTGAACAATAAAAAATTCGCAGCGGTAGCTAAAAGCCGACTTCTTCTGTCTCTCATTCCCATTAGCAGCCATTCTTTACCTCCAAGGTAGTGCCTGGTGAGATTTCTCCTGTGCGTGATTAAACAATAAAAATTTTGTTCAAAACGCCGTTTATTGATGAAATAAACCAACGAAAGACGCCAGATGTTTTGTAAAAGCAAAACGGAAGAACGCCAGATGCTTCTAAAGCAAAAGGAAAAGACGCCAGCTGCTTAACGAAAGACGCCAGATGTTTTCTAAAGCAATGGTTTTCTAAACAATGAAAATTCGCAGCGCACATGTAAAATTAAAGTGAGCTGCAAGTCGTCATAACTCATCGAACCTTTAGTATAAACGCGCCCTATCTCACGTCGGTGATGATGTACGGGGCAGAATTCACGGAAGATTCACGGTTTACCGATGAACCTCCGCAGCTTCGCCCACGCATCATCATTCACTCCGTGGATATGCTGCGATTTTTAGGGGCGAAGCTCCTTAAGGCGGCACCCGTTCGTCCCTCGTAGTCGTAGTCGTAGTGCGTAACCAGTCTTACGCTTTGACCTCCAAGGTGGTGCCGGTGGGAGATTTTTCCTGTGCGTTGCTGAACAATAAAAAATTCGCAGCGTTAGCTAAAAGCCGACTTCTTCTGTCTCTTATTCCCATTAGCAGCCATTCTTTACCTCCAAGGTAGTGCCTGGTGAGATTTCTCCTGTGCGTGATTAAACAATAAAAATTTTGTTCAAAACGCCGTTGATTGATAAAATAAACCAACGAAAGACGCCAGATGTTTTGTAAAAGCAAAACGCAAGAACGCCAGATGTTTCTAAAGCAAAACGAAAAGACGCCAGCTGCTTAACGAAAGACGCCAGATGTTTTCTAAAATATGAGGAACCGCTTTATTCAGCCGTGCTCGAGCCGAAATCACATTGATGATGATATATACAGATGACGAAGATGCACAAGTGATGATGATATGTAAAGAGGAGGAAGAGTCATTCACTTTTCGCGCTCACACTAATTCCCTCGCGCGACGGAAGCGGCCGCCTGGCCGCCTGAGAGTACTATGAAATGCGTCGGGTATAAGGCTTTAAACGAGATACATGCACTATCTCTGTCCCACGGCAACGGTGATCAGATGGAGTGCTAAGAGGGCACACGCGGTAATTAACAGGGGATGTCTGTTCGACGACCGTGTACGGTCCGATAAAACGACTGGTGAACTTGTCGCATAAGCCGGGAACGTGCAGTGGAGTCCAGAGAAGAACTTCGTCTCCAGGGGAAAAAGTCACAACACGCCGAGACGAGTCATAGCGAGCCTTTCGAGTTTCCTGGGAAAGGCCGGTGTTAACACGAGCCAGGTGACGGCAGTGTGCGAGGCGAGACAAAAATTGTTCAGAGAAAGGAGCTGTTGAGGGTGCAGGTGCCGAAAGGAACGAGACGTCCAGAGCGAAACTCGGGGAGCGGCCGTGGACGAGGAAAAATGGAGAAAAGCCGGTAGTGCGTTGCGTCGCCGTATTGTAGGCGAATGTCACGAAGGGCAGGATTGCATCCCAGTTCGTGTGGTCGGGGTGGATGTACATTGAGATCATGTCCGAGAGGGTCCGATGAAAGCGTTCTGTCAATCCGTTTGTCTGCGGATGGTAACTAGATGTTGTCTTGTGAATGGTGTTGGAGGCACGCAAAACTTGGTCAACAATAGAAGACAGAAAGACTTTGCCGCGATCGCTGAGGAGAACGCGTGGGGCTCCATGGCGTAAAAAGATGTTGCGCAGAAAGAAATCGGCGACGTCAGTGGCAGTCGCAGATTGTAGAGAGGCGGTTTCCGCGTAGCGGGTCAGATGGTCAACGGCCGTGACAATCCAACGATTCCCATTCGATGTTGTTGGAAGAGGGCCGTACAAGTCTATTCCGACGACTTCAAAAGGCAAGGCGGGACAGGGAAGTGGTTGCATTAAGCCAGCAGGAGCAGTCGTTGGTCGCTTTCGCCGTTGGCAATGGACACAGGAGGCGACATAATTGGCTACGGCTGAAGAAAGGCCAGGCCAGGAGCAGCGACTTCGTATTTTGTTGTAAGTTTTATGATAGCCTAGATGACTGGCGGTTGGATCATCGTGAAATGCTTCCAGAACCTCACGTTGGAGAGAACGTGGTACGACTGGGACCCATTTGTTTCCATCGGGGTGGTAAACATAGCGATATAAAGCACCACCGTTAAGCTTGAATTGTCTGAGTTGTCGACGGAGTCGGGCGTTTGGAGGAGGAGAAGAGCCGTTGATGCGTTCAACAATAGTGCGGCAGTAAGGGTCGACACATTGGTGCGAAACGAGGACGGATGGGGTGCCGGATGATAGCCAACTTAGCGCTGCGACTGGAAATGCGGTGTCGTTTTGGAGCGACGATGGTTGGTTATCTTCGCTAGGCAGAGGGCAGCGTGATAAGGCATCGGCGTCTTGGTGCTTCTTTCCAGACCTATAGGTGACATCGAAATCGTACTCCTGCAAGCGAAGCACCCAGCGACCAAGGCGACCCGATAAGTTTTTCAGTGACGAAAGCCAGCGCAGTGCGTTATGGTCGGTAACGACTGTAAAGTGGCGGCCGTGGAGATATGGGCGAAATTTTTGTACTGCCCAAACAACAGCAAGGCACTCCTGCTCAGTGATGGTGTAGTTTTTTTCTGCAACGGTGAGAGCACGACTAGCGTAAGCAACGACGCGTTCGCGCGAGATGTTGTCACGCTGCAGGAGAACGGCACCTAAACCATGACTGCTAGCGTCAGTGTGAAGGATGGTGGGTGCGTCGGGGTCGAAGTGGCACAGTACCGGATCGGACGTAAGGGCTTGCGTTAACGCCAGGAAAGAACTCCCGCAGTCTTCGGACCAAACAAAGGGCGCGTTACTTGCGAGGAGTTGATGGAGCGGGGACGCAAGTGCTGCGAAGTCGCGTATGAAGCGCCGGAAGTAAGAAGCCAACCCAAGAAAGCTGCGCAGGTCTTTTTGACGCTGTGGCCGGGGAAAGTTGAGAACGGCGGCAAGCTTCTCAGGGTCCGGCCGAATGCCTTCTTTGCTGACTAAGTGGCCGAGAACCTTAATTGTCTTGCTGGCAAAGCTACATTTTTTCGTATTGAGCTGTAGGCCGGCTTTTGCGAGGCAGGTGAGGACTTCCTCAAGACGGCGCAGATGTTGCGAGAACGTGGATGAAAACACTACTATGTCGTCGAGATAGCAGAGACATGTTTTCCATTTCAGACCGCGCAGTACGCTGTCTATCATGCGTTCGAAGGTAGCGGGCGCATTACAAAGCCCAAAAGGAATCACATTAAACTCGTAGAGGCCATCTGGGGTGGAAAAGGCGGTCTTCTCTTTGTCAGACTCCGACATCGGTATTTGCCAGTAGCCTGATCTGAGGTCAAGGCTAGAAAAATACTCGGCGCCATGTAATGAATCCAGTGCGTCGTCGATCCGTGGCAGAGGATAAACATCTTTGCGCGTTATTTTGTTTAGTGCACGGTAATCGACGCAGAAACGAACTGTGCCATCTTTCTTTTGTACTAGAACAACTGGGGATGACCAGGGACTCGAGGAAGGGCGTATGATGTTTCGTCGTAGCATGTCCGAGACGTTTTCCTCGATGATCTTGCGCTCTGCGAGAGACACGCGATATGGGCGCCGGTGAATAATACGGGAGCCGTCAGTTTGAATGCTGTGGGTAGCGGCGGTAGTCATGCTGAGGACGGGCGAATTCACGTCAAACAAAGAACGATGGCGGTTCAATAGGGCGAGCAAATCTTGACTCTGTGCAGGTGTTAGGTCAGGGCTTATGGTTGCCAACAAAGGTGTGGAAGAGGCATTGAGTAGCGGCGAAGGTGACTCTGGTAGTTCTTGGCTCGGAAGGGCAACAATCGCAACGGAATGAGTGTCGACCGCGCAAGTGACGGTTGATCCACGGGGCAGCAGTAAAGATTCGGGGGTTTGATTTAAAGCGGTAAGGAAGGCAGAGCCGTCAGAGAAGCGAATAAGGCCTGGAATTATCACAATGCCTCGAGACAGGGTATGGCCGTAAGGAAGAATGAGGACATCACCATCCACAATGTCGTTGGAATTAACGCTTATAATTTCTTCCATAGATGGTCGAAGAACATAATCGGAGCTGGCGACAAGTCGAATGCGTCCTTCGTGTTCAGGCGAAAAAGAGTCAGTGGCATTCAGATGTATGAGGCGCTGATCACAAGATATGGAAGCAGACGCAGAAGACAAGAAATCCCACCCCAAAATGAGTTTGTGGGTGCACTCACGAAATACCGCAAACACAATGTGATGACGAATGCCATCTATGCAGACGCGAACCGTGCACTGTGCCAATGGACGAATGATAGAGTTGGTCGCTGCACGGAAAGGTGGGCCGCAGTAAGGCGTGGTCACTTTGCGAAGGCGGGAACAAAATTCAGCACGAATAATCGAAACGGCAGCGCCAGTGTCCACGAGAGCCTCGACGCGTACACCTTCTACAAACACTACTAACAAGTTTGATGGTCGCTCTGGAGGAATTGTTGGCTGTCCGGTAAATGCAGTTTCCCCTCCTAAAACTGCATAGGGGAGTTTTCCGAGTGGGCGTTCGTGACGTGGGAGGCGGGTCGCAGAGGCGACACTGAACGGCGACGTGGAGAAGGTGACCTGCGACGAGACTCGCGTGAATTCACAGCCATATCAGGACGGTAGGGAGGAGAAGGTGAACGATGGTAGGAAGAGCGGTAGGTCGTCCGTTGGTAGCTCGTGGTCGGTCGGATGCCTGGGCGTTCGTCGGGAACGTAGCCGCGTTGCTCGTCCTGCTGGCGCCTTCGACAAAAGCGGGATATGTGTCCTCGATAGCCACAGTAGTAACATATGGGCCGAGGAGGGCGCGGAGCGGTGTAGTAAGGCTGTGCACGCGCCGGCGGGGACAACGAAGCCACAGACGCGTGGTCTCCTGGTGTAGGCCCAGGAACGGTGGTGGCAGCAGAGAGCGCCGCAACTTCAGCGTACGTTGGCGCCTGGCGAGCGCAGGGGCCGTCGGAACACGTCAGACGCGATGCGGCCGCGATCTCTTGGCGAATGATGTCTCGCAAGCCGGTTTGTGCAGAAGGTAGAGTTTCCGTAGCGCAGGAAGAGCAGCGCCCGTGAAGCTCTTCACGAACGATGTCGCGAATCAGCGTACGCAAGTCGAGGGTCGCAGGAAGACGAATGTCGGTGGCATCGTAGCAGAGGCGAAGAGTCTGGAGTTCCTCGAGTCGCTGGCAAATGGTGATTACATCCTGAGTGGTGACAGGATTTTGCGTAGCGAGTGCGTTAAAGGCGACGGTGTTGATGCCTTTAATAATGTGGCGTATTTGGTCGGTCGGAGACATGGTGGCGTTTACACGCTTGCACAAGGCAAGTACATCCTCAATGTACGAGGTGTATGACTCACCGGGTAGCTGAATGCGTTCAGCGAGCTTCTTCTTAGCTGCTTCAGCTCGAACTGTGGGGGCACCGAAGATTTGGCGAAGGTGCTGCGCGAACGTGTCCCAAGCTGGAAGATCTGGATGTTCCAGTACCAGGTTTTCGCGACGTCAGACAGGTAGAAAGGGACGTTGCGCAACTTCTGTGGGTTGTCCCACCTGTTCAAGTCGCTGACGAGGTCGTAGTTTTGGATCCAATCTTCTACATCATCCCCTTGAAGACCAGAGAACACAGGTGGATCACGCAGGCGGTTGGTTATGGGCAGAGCGGGCGGTGGAGGCTGGAGAGGGCCGGCGGTGTCTGACGAGCCAGGATTTTCTTGACCGGGCATGGCAGGTGGTATGACGCGACGACCCGAGCGAAGCTCCAGCGAGAACAGGCGAGAGGACTTGAGGATCGAAAAGCACCGTCCACCACTTATGAGGAACCGCTTTATTCAGCCGTGCTCGAGCCGAAATCACATTGATGATGATATATACAGATGACGAAGATGCACAAGTGATGATGATATGTAAAGAGGAGGAAGAGTCATTCACTTTTCGCGCTCACAAAAGCAATGCTTTTCTAAACAATGAAAATTCACAGCGTACATGTAAAATTAAAGTGAGCTGCAAGTCGTCATGACTCATCGAACCTTTAGTATAAACGCGCCCGATCTCACGTCGGTGATGATGTACTGGGCAGAATTCACGGAAGATTCACGGTTTACCGACGAACCTCCGCAGCTTCGCCCACTCATCATCATTCACTCCGTGCATATGCTGTGATTTTTTTTTCTAAACAATCACCTGCTCAATTTGCCTTAAGCACATGCTCACAGGGACGCACGACTTACCGCTATAGTGTACGTGGTAATCTTAATTGTCAACCATTTTTCCAAACCCACACACACACACTCACACATGACCAAAATCAGTCTCTCCCGTGCAAGATACAGACAACCCTAACCCCCGTATTCAGGAACGCTCCTTGACTTGAACTTGACTTGCCACCTCCTCAAGGGAGTGCGTTTGAAACGCGTTTGCGCTGCCTTGGCACCGCCTGAAGGCAGCGCGTTCGAAACCCGTTGAAGGCGGTGGCAAGTCAAGTTCAAGTCAAGGAGCGCTTCTGAATACGGGGGTAAGTCCCTCTTTGTTTACCCTTTGCTCTAAACACGGCAGGCTCCTTACTGCTCTTGCTGTATGTATCAACTGCCGCAGATAGCTAAAGAAGTTGGAGCACTTGAAAGCCTACGTTTCGGATGTCGATCATAGTTGTGTATTTCTGAGTGAAACCCGAGTACCGACGGCTCAAGAGGAATGAGAGGCTGCGCCGCAATATGTGGTGGCCCGCTACTTCAGCATGGAATGTGCGGGCTTATTATTCCTAGCGCAATGTTTGGAACTATAGGCCTGCGCACAGACGGGAGGAGAAAGCGACCGCCTACCCTAATCATCAAAGGGCTGGGGGGGGGGGGGGCTCTACTATCATTGTTTGAAGACACACTAAGAAGGGAATCGATTTTCTCATATTAGTAAATTACTCTTTCACATTTGCAATGCCACCACGCTTGCCGCGAGAACACGCTTGTTAAGCGAGAAAACGCGCAAAAAGTAAATGCGGGTGACGATGCCACCTTGAAATGCCTGCACCAAACGCCATGACGTCATATCTTTGGATGGCGTCTACTACGTCCTGCGTAGTGTTAATCAGTAAAAATTAACTAACGTGTCCACTGAGGGGGCCATAGACTTAACATACTAAGTCTCAGGAGTTTTCGTTGAGCCAATGTTGCCGAAATAGGACAAATACGCTTTGAAATCCGTGACGTCAAGCGCGGAGAATTTTGGCGCGAAACTTAAAACCGAAACTTTGACCTTGATTTTCTCTTGAGTTCATAAACCTATGGTGGTGAAATTATTGTCATTAGAGTTCTCGGAGTACAATTTATCAATATAAACCAATTCAGTACTTCACTTTAGTGTCCCTTTAAAGTAAAGAGTAATGGCAATGCTGGTTTGTGGCGGCCAAGAACTCCTGACATAGCATTTCAAGGACTGTTTGCTTCCCATTTATATCCCCGGAAAGCCGGGGACTGAAGGCAGGCCGTTGAGGGAAGCACCCATCGCTTCATCTTCATTTGTGTCTCCATCGCGAAGCTTGTTTTCCTTTTTTTTTTTGAACTCGAAGGATATTTCAAATGGCGGGGGAGGGGGGGGGGTGTTTGCGGTGACACTTGCCCCCCCCCCCCCCCCCCCCCCCCCCCCCCCCCCGATGGGGAACACTGCGCACGCGAAATGAGAGAGAAGAGACAGAGCAGCCCCAAGCACCAGTTGTTTATTGACGGTCAAAGGTGGAAAAATTTCAGACATATCGCGAAAGCACGATTAAAAAGCACAATTCAGATCTATCCATGGCTGTAGGCAAGATTTTGTCTTGGGGGGTGCAAACACATGTTGCATCGCGGTGGGGGAAGGGGGCTAGCGCTGGTGTGGCTTAGGTAGGGGGCAAGTATTGGGGACCCGTTAGAGCGGGAGAGGGGGCAAGTGGTTCTTTTTCACCGCCCTGCCGACGCCCATAGATCCATTTGTCCCTTCTCTGCCCTTTATTCGTGCTTCAAGCATGCACCAGGAATAACATGTTTATCAAGCATAGACACCAGCTGGCCCAGGAACAAGCTCTACTGGAGTGTGCTGGGTTCGCATGGGAAAAGGGAACACAGTGCTCGTAATATCTCCGTTCGTACTTAAGGTGCTTTTAGGAAGTTGCTGCGACAATATCCTTCTGAGACGCACTTTACTCGCACCTAAGCGCTTGTGACCTTTCGGAAAGTCGTGTTTCAAGGCTTCTTTAAGGAACGAAGAGCTTTGGGAAATCGGTCTCGTATTGAAGGATTGAAAAAATTCGTGAAAATGCCGCATTGGTCGTCATACCGCGTACACTCTAAGAACTCTGACTCTTCTTATATACTTGTGAGAGTCACATGTGTACCACTCTCTTTAGAGAGGCACGTTGACTCTCTTTCGGGAGTCACATTGACTCTCTTTAAGAGAGCCGTGAGACGCACGGCTTTCTAAAAGAGGGTTAATGTGGCTCTCTAAACGAGTGCTATACATGTGCCTTTCATATGTATGAAAGAAGAGTCAAAGACTAATTAGAGTGTAGATGAATTAGCGCACTTTTTATTTATTATTTATTTATTTAGTTATTTATTTATTTATTTATTTATTTATTTATTTATTTATTTATTTATTTATTTATGTTAACTAGGACAAAAGGGACGTGACTGACACGACGCTCGCCACTCGCCAATTGACTCGAAATGACACCAACTTTTGCAGCTTTCAACCTCATTGTAATTCATAACAAACCGGTGTTTAAATTGCCGTACGATCCTCGCGCCATCTTTACTTCTTGTATTTCCTGTAAGATATGTATTGAGAAGAAATAATCATCTCACTCGGGAAGCAGGCAGTGTCCGGCGGTGAGCACGTGTCTGCGGGTGATCATCGTTCCACCGCACAAGGACACGATGGTCTGCGTGTTCTTGCCGACCCTGCGGGCGGTGCTCATCTTGCTCTGAAAGAATTAAAAGTCGACGCATCGAGTGTCGCGCATATCAGCATGTAAGGTATTTAGTAACATTAACAAAGTTCACCGACGATTACGATACTGCCTAGTGCGAATTCTGAGCGCAGCTGTTTAGGTATTTTGATATTGCGATAAGTTGAGCAATTGCGCATGCGTCAAGGTGACGCGGCGCGACGAGTGGGGGAGTTGGAATGCTCGGCTTTCACGTCAACGTATAATCTGGTCAACCTGGCGTCGCTAACATCCGCCGCCGTTGGGTGACGCAACGCTGCGCCGGACTATAAAGGGCGCTTAACCGCTAGAGCGTTCCACACGCAAGGTGTCCCGTCGACCAACGCACGTCTTCTTCTTCTCTTAAGCCTCGCAGGTCAACCCACTTTCTCGTGACCGTGAGCGAGAGGCACGCGTTGTGCGGTCACAAGAAGCGTGAACAGGCATAAAGCATTGCAGACGCTGACACGGAGGCTCGCTGGCTCTCATGGTGGAAAACTCCTTGGGGCAATCTCTCTTTCGCTCTCTTTCATCCTCGTTCGCTCTATCGGTTACGCCGACAACGGCGACACCGCTCAACGCAGGAACGGGCGCCTAAGAGCTGCGCTCTGAAACGGATTACCATTTACATAGAGACATACACCCTCAGAAGTTTTTAATAACATCGCGCGAGCGTCGACCCCAGGTTACGGCAGTTTCTCATTCTTGCGAGAAGCAACGAGATAAGCAATACGACGATCACTGTCACACCGGCTTTCTGAGCACCCGGTCGCTCAGATAAGGATGATAGTGTGTTTGCATCTCTAAGCAGGTAGCGTAGCAAACGGCCCTCGCACACGACTGTGATCTCTGCGCTTGAGCATCGTGTGGGATATCTCGTTACTGCTCGCCTTTATTAGGCGCTGCCATGTCCAGGGATCAACGCTCGCGCGATATTATAAAAAAATTGCGAGGGTGTGAATTTACCATTCCGAAGATGAGAAATGTCATTTAGGGAAGGTTTCAGTGATAATATATTTGTAAGTTTTAAACGTAGCGTTTCAGCGTAATGCAATGAACGTCACTAGCGTACGCAAGGGCCAAAACCCTACTTGCGTCCGTCCTTCTGTGAGCCGGTTTTGGTACTTTTGTACGCGCGGCGAGTAGCGCACGCTAGCTATTGTGTTATGTCAAGGCTTGTTTTGTCCCCTGTGGTTCTCTATATCTACGTCGTCTTTCGTTTTCTAGCAGCGCCCTGAAAATTTTCACTATGTACAACCAACTGGCCCCCACCCTGGCTCTTCTTACGCTAATGCTCTGATAAGAATAAAGATAGTAATATCTGAGGTTTGACGTGCCATGGCAGAACCCTGATATGATCGTGAGGCACGCCGTAGTGTAGGGCTCAGGAAATGTGACCATCTTTGTAACATCCAGTGACATCTCACAGTACATAAGCCTCTAGCAATTTTGACTTTATGAAAATGCGACCGCCGCGGCTGGGATTGAGCCCGCGAGTTTCGAGTCAGCAGACCAAGTCTGAAATCTCCCACTCATATGAGTTTATATGTTTCTACTGATATCCTTGCGTCTGTTCGAGTTACTAAAAAAAATTGTAACCTTTTTTTCTTTTTTGCGCGAACAATACTACGTAAGAACGAAGGCAAGACAAGACACTCTTTGCTATGATGTCCCGTTTGTTTCTGCGAAAAAAAGCAGATAAAAAACGCTATTTGAATAAACACCAACAAAGGTATCACTGTATTCCGAAGACCCAAGGGTACACAGTATCTCAGAAAGGCGCACGACAGTAGCGCGCTGCGTAACGAGCTTCGTAACGAGCACATTGCGTAAGAAGCTTTTGCAAGCGATAACCCACAAGAACATAAATGTAGTCGTATGCAAAAAAAAAGAAAGAAAAGAAAATCTGGAGGTGGCCCTAATCGTTGACTTAGGTGTCTAGCAGTGGCACTCGCACATTGGCATTCATGTGCCCTGGTGTACTCCTTGGGTTAACTTCGTGTTTCGTCGCGCTGCCGAAGTGGATCTCAGAGGCAACGTAGAATTAAGCGCGTGGTTGAGATCTGCTTCGGCAGGTGCCGCGAAGATCGCAGCTGCTCACAAGGAAAGCGTCTGCTTTTTCAACAAACTCATTCAATTACTGGTGATTAACTATTCTGACAGCTGATTGGCAATTATCTTAAGTACACTTATGCTACGATATCATATGTACACAATATGACTCTTATCGTGAACCAGAACAACCGACTTCTTATGAGTTTTTTTAGACCACACTTTCTGAATATTCGGAAGACCGGAAGTAAGCGCTCGACCGGAAGTCCTCGGAAGAGAAACAGTAGCGTCACTCGTCGCTCTTGCCAACAAAAAATAATAATAACGGTACAACTGAGTGGTTCTCTTTGCGCATGCTCATCGTTTTCGATCGAATGCACCGTTGCCTGACGGTACTGTCTCCCTCCGAAATACGACAGCACTGGGAGATGCCTAAGCTTCGGCAGCTCATCCTCACTGACGTCACCCTGGGTTGGCTACGAAGAAACAGCGGATGCGTCAACTCACCATCTCAGTCTTGAGGATGGAGCAGGAGTCGGTGCCGTTCTGGTCGAACCCTTCGATGGGCGTGTAGTAGGTGGAGATGCGCACCTGAACGGCGATGCGATGATAAGCAATTAGATAAGATAAAAACAGAACTAATGGTAAAGAGCTTGCGGCGTAGTTAAAGAAAGATTGGTAGCAAGGATAGTGGGCAAATGAGTTGAATGCAAGCACCGCGCTAACTGCAAAAATCAGACGTGCGCGGAGAAAGCCTTGCAAAGAAGAGTCATCTGCATCATAGCCCAGAAATTAGGTAATCTGAAGTCAGCAAACTGGACCATGTACTGAGTATCCAGTCACAGCTTATGATGGACTGTTGATATAAATGCGTCATAGCTACTTATACGTAGTAATAAGCACGGCAAATGCGACTGAGGCAGACTTGTACGTAACGCGTAATATGTAATGGATTACTTGAAATCGCTTACACTTTACTGCAATTTTGTAACGCTTCAATTACTTCTATTAAGGAGTAACGATCCTTGTAATGCAACAACTTTTTTCTGCAATTGAATACAAAATTACAGTGTGATTACATATTAGAAAGCACGTCGCTTCCTTAAGAATTCGGAGGCATGCTTCAAAGCACTGCGCAATCAACAACTGGTGCGTTAAGTGTTCGTACGGTACAACACCGCACTTTCTTCCAGGGGGTCAGTGGAGAGGGTCTTCAGCGTTTCATAGGACGTCTTCACGAAGAAACGCAGGAAAATGACGGAACGAAACTTTGAGAGACAACTCTGCTAGAACTGATCAAGGTGTAGATGACAGAAAAAATGAAATATATTAATGCGACAAATTCATTTAAAATACAGCGCGCTAAATGTCGATGCTGCCGTTAAATTGAGCCAGTAAAATCGGTGCTTGCACGTATATACCTAAAACTTTTGTGTCAAACAAAGCTGCGCTTTGAAGTTTAGCAAGGGGCGTGTACCACTAAAATAACCTTTGACGGTAGTTTTAGGCGGGTTAATATCTTTTTTTCAGCACGAGTTAACGAGAGCTTCGCTATTTATGACTGGCTATATGTGTATATAAATGCCAGAGTAATAAAGAAGTTGTACGAACAGTAACGTGGGAAGTAATCTATTACTCTGGAATAATTTGTGGATTACGCTTTGAGGCTGTAATTTGTTATTGTAATCGGCTATTTTTTACAGTGAAGCAATCGTAATAGTCATCGATTACTTTTTTTCAGTAACCTGTACAAGTCTGGACTGAAGTAGGGTTAAATTTCTTGAACAATGCTTTCCACATTTTATAGGTTGTAACACCCGCTTAATGAAAAACCACACAGCTCCTTTTTTGAGTTATATATGGTAACTTAATAATTTTATAACTGGCACAAATAAATGTGCAAATTAAATATCGATTGCAGACAACGAAACAACCGCGCTTTCGCCAACTGCGATTTCGACCATACACAGTAACTCAGTGAAGTTCAGAGCATGCTTTAGAAAAGGAGAACAAAAAGAAAAGCTTTATGAGTAAAGGGCCCGCTTCTGATACATGAACTCTTGCCGCAAACTCTTGCCGCAAGCTCTTATTGGATATTCTTGCCGCAAACGGAGGCCCGTAAACAGAGGCTTGACGAACCTAAAACAAGCGCAAGCTAAGAGTCTGTGGCTGGTGGTCCATTAATGGTCCTAGATATCTCGTGTAGTTTCTTAAACGCTAATAGCATTTCTTGAGCTAGCGCGACAAGTTGCGGACAGGCGCTGTACCTTGCCCCTCCCTCGCATTATTCGTGCCTTCCGCAGCTCAGAGTTGTAAGAAGGCGTCCCTCGTGGCGAGGTCTTCCGTGCACTCGCTTGTAGGGCGTGGGCCATTGCTGAAGTAACAGCAATGCCGGACTACAGCTGAAACTCGATATAGCGAACACTGATATGGTGAATGATCTGATGTAGCGAACTAAATATGGCCTTTAGTTCGTCGCGCTTCATTTCAGTTGCATTTAGTCTTTTTATAATGAAACCGAAAAGGCCAGAGCCACCTCGATGCCTGATCTAAGAATCATTTGCTTCGAGCAAGGCTGAAGACTCGAAAAGGTAGAATAAAAACAAAATAAATATTGAAATACAACCCACAACCACACTGTTCCAAAAGGTTGCGAAATATTTGGCCATCAAGCACCAAAAGAAAAAAAAAAGACGCATTTAACTGGTTGCGCCACCGTATGAACTGAAGTTTGAAATGCAAAAGGAGACAGGTAAGGATTACCTCGCTTAAAGTGGGTTTGAAGCCTACAATAATGCGTTCTTGTATATAGGACTTTGAGCGAGTCAGATTACCGATTGCTTGCAGCCGAGGTTTGTCTCTAATGCTGCAACAAATATCTGATATACCGATTTAATTTATGGTCCCGTTTCTACTTCGATATGAAGAGATTCGAATGTGTTACCATGACGCCATTCTACGGGCCGACGTAATGCTAACGCATTTTGCTCGCATTTACCGTTAAATCCAGCCTTTTCCTTCTAAATACATTTCTTTCGACATATATTTTTTTAAAACAACAAAACAGGTATCATAACCACGCTCCATGCGCTTAGAGGCAGGAATGAGGTCTACAAACTATGATGAACGACATCAACTTCTTAGTTGAGATTACAGTTCCACAAAATACCGTCAAAGCAAAACAGGAGGTAATGGAAATCAGTGTACTGTACCCACCACGGTATTCATGTGAATACCCGCGAAAGTAACTGACAACATAAGTACATTATGATGTGTCGAAATCCTGGCCGGTTTGTTGCTTCGATCTAAAGACAACGGATGCGAAATTCGATTTCGTCGTACTTCCGAGGCTCGCTCGCTATTTATGCTATAGCGAATGAATGTGAAGTTGTTCAACGAACCACCCACGGGTACTTGTTGGTGGACAGCGTGCTGCCGTCGACCACCTTGGTGTCTGCATTCAGACCGCATCTGCTGTGCCCTGCGAACAAAAGACGAGCGAGAGAAGTGGTTGTGCGCGTGTACGACTGATAAGGCGGGCTTGGCCGCCTAAATGCGATAAGGTTTGATAAGAGCGCGTAGTAAATGCTCACTGGTGTCTACTTAAAAACCACGGAGCGCGCCGATTTGCCTACTTATTTATAGTTATGCAAAGTAACCACACAATGTTAAAGTGTGAACGTATGAAGTACTCTTTCTACGTTGAACAGTCTGCTCGCTCACTCACTAACGCAGTTTGATCACTTGATGTTCTTACTCTCACTCACGTACTGGCACGTTTAGATGCCTTGTTAATAATATTAACTTCTGAGGTTTTACGGGCCAGAATTAAGATAAGATTATGAGGCATGCCGCAGTGGCAAATCTGGATTAATTTCGACATTCCGGGGTTCTTTAACGTGCACCTAAATGTAAGTACACCATTGTTATTTGCATTTCATTCCCGTCGGTATGCGGCCGCCGTGAGCGGGAATCAAACCTGCGACCTGAAGCTTACCAACACGATGATTTACGTGCCAAGCTGCCACGGCGGGTCAGTTGCCCTGTCACGCGCTTATACACCGCTCATTGAACTCGATCACTTATTTACCCATTTTAAAGGTCACGCAAATATTTATTTCATCACTCACTCACTCACTCACTCACTCACTCACTCACTCACTCACTCACTCACTCACTCACTCACTCACTCACTCACTCACTCACTCACTCACTCACTCACTCACTCAATCAATCAATCAATCAATCAATCAATCAATCAATCAATCAATCAATCAATCAATCAATCCAATCAATCAATCAATCAATCTCACTGCAGCGCTGAGCGAGATACCGGTTCTACGGTAGTTAGTGGACGCAAGAAACACATTACAAGAAACCTATAAAAAAACAGAAATAACCCCGGATTATTGAACAGTGCCTCACCTCTGACTGAATCCACGCTTGGTGCTCTCTGCGTCGCCTGCGCATGACAAAGTTTAGCAACTATTATAGTGTGCAGTCACGTGCATTATTACGTAAAATGGCATAATTTTGCGTTTAACTCTGCAACAATACGCAGCAAAAAGATGCAGTTACAAAGACCACGTGTTATTTCTCTGGATGCATTCGTTTATACCAGAAGGGAAACACGACACCTGAGCATTCTCCTCAGCTCGTTAAAAAAAGAGCGTGCTTTTATCCGTGATTTGCAGCGCGAAAAAGATGGGCTCCAGCCCAACCATGAAGGTAGTTGGCCTGTAAATAGTGGTATGACCTTATTATGCTTTAGGCTTATGTGACATAGTGAAGAACCATTGTAGTTCAGAGCAAGAAGCGCTTTTGCGTCTGGTGCCGCACGTAAAATCGGTATAGATGTTCGAGCGGTGGTACCTCGACTGTGTAATATGTCATTCTGTGATAAATCGTCGTACAATACATTGAACGATTGGCCAATGCACTACATGAAATGACTGACGGCAAGACAATGAAGTGCACTGTATATTGAAGAGCCCATTCTCGTTTTCTTATACATGTGTTTGCTTTGAAATGCCTGCACTTGCACAATTTATGTCTTGTTTTTCCTCTGATTGGTACATCCCCACACCAATATATTTCTATGTAACCCTGATGTATCCTTGTTTATGGGTCCACTATTATTTTTGTTCTAGTAACTTTATAAGAGATTGAACTGCCCCTTTTGTTCTTGTAGCTAATATCCGTGTTGCCTCTCAATTGTGTAATCTAACGTGTTCATGAAATTTTCTGTATGCTTTATGCTATTACATCCTGTATGATATGACGCATTCATTATGCATCATTATTTATTATTTTGATGCGCCCCTTACCCAATACCTCTTACGAAGCTCGTTAGAGGTATCTATAAATAAATAAATAAATAAATAAATAAATAAATAAATAAATAAATAAATAAATAAATAAATAAAAGTTCGACAGATCCCACGCATTGTGGGAGTAGGCTTCATGCGAAGCAGACAGCCAGTAGTTCTATGCAGCATTTTTGTTTTTAGCTTTGAGCTAAGCGTTACGAGGTGGATCGACGTGTTTTTGCTAATAGAGGAGTTCAGTGCACATTGTGGGCTTAGCAGGCACGCCTACTACACCTATGTTTAAATGATAACTTATGGTATGACGTAGTATCAGCACTCACGTTAGAGCACAGGCGTCTGTGTTATCGAAACGAAGTGCACGTACGGTGCGATGATGTGATTATCGTACGTAACTTAGGTTAGCGTATTCCTTCGGGGTAGAGCAACGCTTGAATGTAGCTTGCTGAATCATAGGAATACAAATGTAATGTTTGTTAGACTGCTATAAAAGCGGAGCCAACACTGGAACCACGATTTAAGTGAACCTGACGTGACGCCTGTATCATAGGAGTACATATGTAATGTTTATTGCTTTGTTATAAAATTAGATAGCCAGCACCGCAACCACAATAGACGTTGCACCGACATTACGCCTGCATAGGGTCTTTTTCCAAACCAGTTTCAAGACCTGGCGTGGCTCTCTGGTAGAATACCTGACTGCGATGCAGAATGATTCCGATTCCTGCTGGGATCCAGATTTTTATTCTTTGCATTCGTCAGGTCAACGCTGCTGGTGTCCGTTTTTCTTAACGCTCTGGCATTTAAATAAACAATGTCTGTTCTCGCCATTCTTGGGTAGATATAAACTGTCAATCACCTGTGACGCATACCCGTATACCACGGCCCGTGGTATACGGGTATGTGCCGCACATGTCTGGAGCAAAAGGTTTGACGACGTACGCGACATGATTTATGTCATGACAAGACAGTCATATTCGTCAAACCCTCTTACCCTCCCATGCCAATTTTCGTCTACACCAAGTTAAGGAGGCGATCACGAGACCACTCGGACGTAGGCTATAGATAGATAGATAGATAGATAGATAGATAGATAGATAGATAGATAGATAGATAGATAGATAGATAGATAGATAGATAGATAGATAGATAGATAGATAGATAGATATAAACGCTGAAAGTGCCTTGGTTTCGCTAAGAAATGCTTCGCATTTAATTCATAAAAAAGTCACAGTTTCACCGGAAGGGCGAAGCAATTAATGCGATAGCAACAAATTGTACTAATATACGAAGTGACGCCGGCAGCGAACTGTTTTGTATCCGATCTCACGTAACTACAAAACGCTAGTGTAATACGCCACTCCAAGGAGAGATGCTCTCCGCATAGTCACTTCGCGTTGAGAGCGCAGCACGTAGAAGGGTACACGAGCCGCCATCTGTGATGGTTGTCGAGATAGCGCGCGCGCCAGCGATCGCGACCGCGCACTAAGGTTCAAAGTTTAAAGTTGCTGCTCGCGCGACCCCCCCCCCCCCCCATCTCGTCTTTTCATGCTCGTTAAAGACGGGCGGGACGTTTCCTGTCTGCTTCGACGGCAGGCCTCCCGAGCGAGGTGATGTTATCGCATGCACCCTCCGAGCGACGGAAATGGGCCGGCTCGTTTGATCTCTGCGTCGACCGCGTTCGTCGCCCCCGCTCGCGCGTTTTTACCCGCGATAGACCATACGATGCGCGGGGGGATCTTATAAATTTGGACTTCATACGGGAGGGACATGACGGCAACGGTGACGGCGATGGCAAAAAGCCGTCGAGGCTGTCCATATATTTGCTTTCGCAATAATAAATTCTTAACTATGCGTGGCTTTCCAATAGCGTGGCCCCAACAAAAGTGACATCAGTTCTGGGGCAGGTTTGTCTGCGCGTTCCGCAGTGTTAGAACGTACCTTATCGGCCGTCAGTTTGTTCTGACACTTGTTTTGTGTGTTCACAAACATAGGTCGGCAAACTCACTCATGAGTCGACTCACTCAGGCTTACTCAGACTCATATAGAGATGTGAGCTGAGTGAGTGAGTCCGTGTGAGTAAAGCTTTCGTGAGTCTGAGTCCGAGCGAGTTCGCTTGAGAAAGATTATAGTGAGTCTCAGTCCGAGTGAGTGCGGTTGAGGAACATTTTGGTGAGACTGAGTCCGAGTGAGCCCTAAGGGCAAAATATATTGCACGAATGGGTCTGAGTGAGCTCAACATTTTTTGTCGACCTCTGTTCGTATCTCCTCAACTTCAGCGTTACTATCAGCCCTATGTCGGCTAACGTATATACTCACGCGTACTCCCACATACTTCAACGCGCTACCGTTCATACCTCAGCTCAATATTTATTGATCAGAGGCGTGCATTGCGGAGGAAGAGGGCGGGAGGTTCCTTCACTTCCCTCTGCAAACTTTTGCACCGGAAGCTATTGATAAAAACATTTCGTGTGATTCATCTCTTCAATAAATAATTCTTATTGAATTGCAAACTCTGATAACCCGTACTTGAAAGTACGAGATCAAAAGGTGCTAAGTAGAGCACCGATTATGCAAGATATTGGTGTTAAAGAGCATTGACACTGTGCTAAAAAGCTTATTATAGGCTAACGGCCCCATGAGTCGACTCACTCCGACTCACTCAGACTCAGAATGAGCCGTGAGTCTGAGTGAGTCCGAGTGAATAATATTTTGGTGAGCCTGAGTGAGCTCTAAGGGCAAGATATGTTTCTTGAGTGAGTCTGAGTGAACTCCACATTTTAGGGGCGAAGCTCCTTAAGGCGGCACCCGTTCGTCCCTCGTAGTCGTCGTCGTAGTAGTAGCAGTAGTAGTAGTAGTCGTAGTCCGTAACAAGTCTTACGCTTTGACCTCCAAGGTGGTGCCGGTGGGAGATTTTTCCTGTGCGTTGTTGAACAATAAAAAATTCGCAGCGTGCGCGTTAACTAAAAGCCGAATTCTTCTGTCTCTCATTCCCCATTAGCAGCCATTGGCATGTTCCAGTAGGAAACGTTGGTAGAAGTAGAAGTGTAAGTGTTAGCTAAAAGCCGACTTCTTCTGTCTCTCATTCCCATTAGCAGCCATTGTTTACCTCCAAGGTAGTGCCTGGTGAGATTTCTCCTGTGCGTGATTAAACAATAAAAGTTTCGTTCAAAACGCCGTTGATTGATGAAATAAACCAACGAAAGACGCCAGATGTTTTGTAAAAGCAAAACGAAAGAACGCCAGATGTTTCTAAAGCAAAACGAAAAGACGCCCGCTGCTTAACGAAAGACGCCAGATTTTTCGAAGGCAATGGTTTTCTAAACAATGAAAATTCACAGCGTACATGTAAAATTAAAGTGAGCTGCAAGTCGTCATACCTCATCTAACCTTTAGTATAAACGCGCCCGATCTCATGTTGGTGATGATGTACTGGGCAGAATTCACGGAAGATTCACGGTTTACCGATGAACCTCCGCAGCTTCGCCCACTCATCATCATTCACTCCGTGGATATGCTGTGATTTTTTTGCCAACCTATGTTCACCAAGAAAGCGAACGATTCAGAGCATAGGCTAACACAGGGAAAGGCTTGGAGGTTGAGACTTTCACTAGAAATTTGAGCAATTGACACGCACAGGCCCGCACAAAAAGATCCATTATTAGTATAGGAAGTAGTACCAACCCCAATAGGCACCGTACACTGACCAGAGGGAGCTGCGTTGCTCGCATTGGCCCGTCCCAAGTTCACTGGCATTGGCCGTTAGGGGCACGCAGATAACAGACGCGCGAACGCGTCCCCCGTGTATCCCGGCCGCAGTCCGCCCACTCATTCAGAGAGGGAGACGCGCACATCGCGTTCCATTTTGAGCAACCCCGTCTCATTATTGCGTTTTTTGTCCGCTAGGTTTTGCGTTCTGGCGCTGCAGTCGCACTGGAAAACTCGACTGTACGGTGCCTATAATAGTATCCTTGTCATGTACCTGATGCAGAGAACTCTGCATCCTAGCAGCAAACCTCCTCGCGAAAGGATCTAGAAATGTTAATCTCACGACACCATAGAAAGATCAAGTACCAATGCACTGTTAATCGCGCATATTTGTGTTCCTGGTTTTGGGACAAAAGCGGGAATCCCATAGTCGATTTTTGCAGAGAAAACGACAGCGATATTAAGCCAAAAGTACATTTTCTTCAGGAACATGTAGGTTTTATTTTGTAGTTAGCGCAGCGCTAGAATGAACTCAGCAAGATCATTTTGTCTCGCATGCGCAGTTTCAGTTGAAATAGGTACTGTTCGCTTCAATTCGTCTAATATATATTGTGGGGATCGCTGATAACCCTCGCCCTCGTCCACACCAGCGGTGACACCAAGCAACAACGGTGGCCACTGCGCATGTCCCTGCATGGGCAAAAGACCTAGCACAGCCTGCAGCCAAGATGCAGTGGTCGGTGAACTTTCGTGGAGGGTGCTGGTGTGCGTGGCGTACGGTCCGGCGTGGCGAAGGTTAGGGAGACCGGCACGGAATTTGTGCGTAGAAACTGTTCGTGAGTTTGTTGCGTGTTTCCCCTTGCCGCCGTAACGTTTTCTTTAAGGTTTTCTTGCTACGAATAAATGGTTTTCAGTTTATCCCATTGAGCGCCCATCATATATATATATATATATATATATATATGTATATATATATGATGGGCGCTCAATGGGATAAACTATATATATATATATATATATATATATATATCTATGAAAACAAGACGGTGCACGTACGAGAAAGCAATACTTTATGCCTAACGTTAGGCATAAACGTTAGGCATAAAATATTGCTTTCACGTACGTGCACCGGCTTGTTTTGCTATACGTACCGGACCCACTGAACTTCCCACTGAATATATATATATATATATATATATATATATATATATATATATATATATATCAGACCGAAAAATTCCGACACACACAAGTGCTCACGCGTGGGAAGATCATCACAAATAAGGGAATTGGCTACCTTCATAAATATTTTTTATGTGGTAGGAGACATTTTGAAATGTCTAGGCATAGCAATGGCGGCAGTAATGAAATAAAACAAATTATCTTTTTAATTAGCGGCGACAGGCACTTGGGTCAGATGTGAGAACTGCTGTCCTTCCTGCGAAGAGGCCATTGACGCTTTGAGACTAATGCCACGTTCCGCAAAAAAGTTATATTAGAGGCTTTTAGCTTGTCCGATATTCCGGTATTTGCAAATGGGTCTACGGAATACCGGCTTACCGGTTGTTGGTATCGGAATTTTGTGACCTTTCGTGGAACCTCAACTATAAAGACGTATGTTTCTTTTTCGCCTGGACTCCGCGGGGGAAAGAGTGTAAGAAGGCGGCAACTCTTTCGATATTAGGCCGCTGACTCGAATTTACGCGAGCAGGGAAGCAGAATGCACTACGTGTCTGTAACAATAATGCTTGCCTCGTTCATCTCCACACCACCAGATGGCACCACCCATCCGGCCTTTCACGCTGACGACTAACTTTCTATTCATGCACGCTTAAGTTTTCTTGTTTTGCATTCGAATACGAAAGTTGAAAAGTGACAACAAGGTTCAGCGCTGCGTTGAATACGTCTGAAAAGACGCTTCCGCGATGACAAACTCGCCAGCGGTGAAGGCAACTCGGCTGTTACAGTAATAACGCGAGCGACATTGCGCACGGCGGTGACTCGACGAAGATGACTGTCGTTCAAGTCTCGCTTGCCGGCGGAAAGCCATACAAGTGACCGATGGCGGCGACGCCATAATTGGCAGCACGGTTGTGAGTGTGTTCATAAATGTCGCTGCTACGAACTTTACATTGCAATAAGCCCGTGAGCCCATTAATGACTGCCGACAGTTCTGTCTCGACGTCTTCACGCGCGCATTGGTCAAAGGATGCGATTTCGGGAATGTAGAACATGTATACATTGCAGCAGAGACGTCAGATTCGGCAGTGAAGGGCGAGAGGGGGCGACGGGGGAAGCCCTCCTTCGCTCTCTGTCCGGCCCCGTCATGGTGGTCTAGTGGCTATGGCGCTCGACTGTTGGTTGACCCGAGGTCGCGGGATCGAATCCCGGCCGCGGCGGCTGCATTTTCGATGGAGGCGAAAATGTTTGAGGCCCGTGTACTTAGGTTCAGGTGCACGTTAAAGAACTCCAGGTGGTCGAAATTTCCGGAGCCCTCCCATACGGCGTCTCTCATAATCATATCGTGGTTTTGGGACGTTCAACCCCAGGTATTAATATTATCGCCCTCTGCCCGCTCTTCCCACGTGTTTATTTAGCGGCTGCATTCAGTTCAGGACATGCAGTATAATGTTGCAATAAACCTTGCACAGACTTTCGACTTTTGGTCACCGGAATGGTGTATTTACTTTGAGCACCTCAGTCTGATCTAAATGCGGAATTAATACGATTTAACACCCCCCCTACATATTGTGATTTTTGAACAGCGCATACGAAACCCGGAAATAGCCGATATATCGTGCCAAATGAAGCGACGATGGGCTCGCAAAACCACGACTATTCAATAAAAGGCACGGCGATCAGAAAACGCCGTGCTGCGCGCAGACGAGGGGAAAACGAGCTCCACCGCTACACCCGGAGGACATAGCTACACACGAAAACACGTAGCAGAAGCACGTGATCAACGCGCAGGCGTTTTATTGGATGGATGGGTGGATGGATGGATGGATGCTACGCTCGACAAAAAAAGGAAAAAAAAACTTGTTTTTCATAAGTTGACCTATTGTCTTCTCTACTTCGCTTTAACCGATCCTACTATAGATGAAATAACATACATTCACAGCCCACCTCTGTGCGCCTTACGGCAAATTTGATTTATTGTTGCCACAGTTTATTAGATGCGAAGCAGCTCTTTGACTCACGTGTGTAACGCCGTACGCTACGTGCGTCCGTACGAATGCGCCGCAACGCGTTCCCCTCGCCGTAGGTGTTGGAGCGTTGCCAAGTAGGTCACGCCACAGTTCGGCGTTGACGTCACGCTCCCCTCGCACGCTTGCCTCGCAGGTGCGCGCTGACGTCACTCTCTCCCTCACCCGCAGCATGCTCGCCGCAGCGCCCGCAGCTGCCGGCTGCTCCGCCCGCTCGCAACACCTCTGAACGTGTCACTTCTCTCTCGCTTCACCCTCTCCACTGCCCGCAACGCTCGACCGCACGTCGAGTGGAAACAGCTCACGCTCGGGACGTCGAAAGGGACGTCGTCCTAGCCGAGATCGACGTGCTGTGTCTCGTGGAAACGTGGAACGCCGCCGCCCCGAAGATCGAAGGTTTCGACGCCGTAACGCACGCCGCCTCCGAACGTTCGGCGGCGGGAGGCGTCGCCGTTTACGTTAGGAGCCGGCGTGCGCTACGCGCGTCTAACGTCGACCTGGAACAACGATCGGGAACATGTCGACGCTCTTGCTCCGAGTGCGTTGCCGTGCGCGTCGGTGACGTCGCGATCATCGCGCTTTACCTCGATCCAAACCGGTCGCAGGAACAGGTTCATCGCTGCCTCGAGGAGACGCTGACTGATTGCGGCGAGGCGTGTCCACGCGCGCCTCTTATAGTCGCGGGAGACTTCAACGTTGACGTCAGCGGAGGAGGAGGAGAATGGCTCGTCGATTACATGCGTGACGTGTACTCGCTCAAGTGCGTGTCGGCGGCGGAACGGAAACTACCCACCACGATAAGGGGTACTTGCATCGATCTGGTCTTTGCCAACTTCGACGTCGCGTGTCTGCTCCTGCAGACACGCGACGTCGTGCAGACACGTCGTGCAGACGTCACATTTACTTCACATTTACTTGACATTTACTACTCATAACATCCCCTATACTTTCTTTGGCATTATTGTCTGTCAGTGCTTATTAATATTGTGTATAACAAAGAAAAACGAGCCCTTAAAATTAACACCTCTTTCCTTCATTCATATACGACATAACATATGAGAGAAAAGGGCCTTCTTTCATATGGCATTGGTATACCTGACACTTTGTTCAAAGTCGCTCGCTGTAATCTTCATTGTCCCTGTCCTTGCGGGAGAGTGAATTTCCTGACTGCGGCACGCCAGCTGAGGCAAATTTGAGACCCTTCTGCTAAGCTGTATTACCTTGGTATATCTCTTTCTCGAAAGGGTGGTCCACAGTAACACAATCTCGATTTCTTTAAAAAACAAGAATTTTATACTCTCGAATACAAAGCGCACGTCCCCCTTTTATACCATTTCCTACTGTACACAACCTAAACTTTAACAGCACGTTAGGGCTCTACGAGAAGACATTCCGATTCGGCACCGATTTACCGAGCCGTTTCACGCTGTCAGGCAAGTGGGGTGCAATGGTAAACAAGGCCGCGTTTCGAAAGAAAGGCGCATGTAAGGACTTACCGCTAGCGTCCACACGTGTCCAACAAGGAGCACGGCGAGGCAGAGCGCAAAGCGGACGGGCGCCATGTCGGAGGCCTGGAAGATTCTTCTTCTACATCGCCAATGTCGCTCGTGCCTCGCCTGAAACTGCGCCTTACCCCGGCTACACTACACTGATGCGCGCTGCGATGCTTTCAGATGTGCGAAATCGAACATCCCGGTATATGCCTCCTTACGTCGGTGCGGCGTCGCTTCGCGGTCTTGTCAACAGTGGGAAAATGAAACACACACACACAGCGCTGCGATGACGTCTTCACGTCACAAACAAACTCGAGACGCTCTGAGGCCAAAGTCCTTTAGCAGGGAAGAAATGTCGAAGACGACGAAAACACACGCATAAAAACAGAGATGTTGCGGGTGTGCGAAGAGAAGGTACTTTTCAGGCAGCGTGTCGGCGGCTTTCGCGTATGGAAACATATCAACGACCGGGAATGTGGTTTCGTCCTCGCATTGCCTGACGTGTTTACGTTTTGTTTTCTTATTGTTTTTTTACTGTATGCAAGGTTGCGTCCTTGCCGCCGGAGGAACTTATGCTTCGACGTGTGTAAGAGGAAAGTCGAGTTTGATGTTTCGCGAGTGCCTTCGTGGTTGTCAGGACGAGGTTCCTTTCTTTGATCTAGTTCTTTTTTTTCACTTCTGGCTGAGGGGCGATGAGCGCTGTCAGACTCCTACGAAGCCACTCAACTTTTCGTTGAATAGACCCACTTTGCGAATAGCGTTCTTAAAGGGACACTAAAGGCAAATAACAATTTATGTCAGACTGAAATGTCAATGTGTGAAAACGTCTAAAACGGCAATATTATCAACAGCAGTGCCCTACTTACCGAGAAATTAAGCTAAATGTATCACATGATGAGCGCCACGGGTGGGACATTTTCGAAGTGATTCGGATAAGGTATGAGAGTCTGCCTACAATAAATCACTAGTAATCAAACTAGCAGCAATAAAAAAGAACCTTCAGTGCATCAAAAGACATAATAAAATGCTGTTTGTTCGTTTTCGTTTGATACATGGAAAAAAAGGACCTCTGTGGCGTTGCCATGGGGAACTGCGCGCGTGGTTCAAAGGTTCCGTTTTCGCCGAACCGCGCCCGGCGCCCTGCTTCGCTCACGCGGTCGCGTCTCAGTGGTAGTTTCGGTATCGCGTACTGCCGCGTGTGTTTGAGCGCTCGTGAAAGTCGCTCTGACAGAAAGTTCGACAAAATGCCGCATGCAACGACGCCGGCACTACGAGCCCTCAGCAGCATACCGCGTTCATCGGGGTTCAAGTCGCTGAATTGTCGCGAGCCAATGTCTCGTTGTCAAGTTCTCCGTCCACATCCATTGCGGCGATTGCGGCAAGCTTTGATGGCTTTGATGGCCGTTGTTGCTGCTGTGGGTCCCACTACTTTCGCTCAGCTGCTACTAGTGTAGGCGGCCGCGCAGTAAAGGCGGGCAACGTTGGGCACGGCAGCAGTGACGTATGAAAGTCTGATTTCAGGCGGGCGATTTGAAGTGCGCTAACGCGATGCGGATCACTAAAACGTGATTTTATTTCAAAATAAGCACTTCATTGGCATAAAACTAGCACTACGAGGTTTTCGGACCGCTATTTCAACAATAAACGTCGACTTAATATTTGCCTTTAGTGTCCCTTTAAGTTTCAAATGACCACCATAATGCAAATACTAACAGCTTTACCTTACTTTGTGCATTCCTTTTGACTGACACTAAGCGAGCAATGTTGATAATATAACTACGTTCTATAAACCCCAGGAAGGGAAAGAAGATGATATTGTGACGTTGAAGAACGACACCAGGGTTAGGGCGCGTGGGCAGCTAGGGCGAAGACGAAGAAAAAGAAGGAAGAGAATAGTTTCCTCGGAGCAGAAAATGGTGTAAAATAAGGCAGCCAGAAGTAGCAATGACAAGATTACGATGTAGAATTGCAACTCTTAATTTATACATGCACAGAGCTGGTCTGCCGATCTCTCCTACACGCTCCTTTTCCAATGAGGTAGAAACACCCCAACATTTCTTGCTGGTCTGCCGACCTTTTTCTTCTCTCAGAAAACGAACTATCGAAATTGTAATGCGGCACCTTGGTCTGCCAGTTACTTCGACTGCACTGTTGTCATTTGGAGCTTCTGTGCTGGGGCACTCGGACGGGAATATATGCATTGCTATAGAGAAACTCATATGCGAATCAAATCGTCTTATTCGACACATAAACCGGTAATAATCTTTAAATTATGACATATTGACATAACGGTTTTTGGTCAGTTGCGAGGTTATGCAACATAGTCTAGGCTAAAACTGGTATTCACTAAAATAGCTTTTCATTCTAATTGACTCTGTAACCTTTATTAGCAGCTAAAAATTTTCAGACTATATGATCCGCCCGACACTTGGCCGATCTGCCTGAGTGGGTAGGTGCCAGTCATCCCAGGAGCATCATCATTATTATTATTATCATCATCATCAGAACAGGCGGCACGCAGCAAGGCACGCAGCATTATCTGTGTCGTTGCTTCTCAAGATATATATCGATAATGAAAGAAAAGCTTGGCGATAGGCCTTCGATAGTTTTCTCTCAGTGCTACTCAGAAATGGAGTTGTAGGAAGGGCTAGAATAGGGCAGAGAGAAATTGCCGATATGCTGATATCACGAGGTCAAACAGGCGTGTGCATGTTCGATAGGAACATAGGAAGAGAGAGAAATAGGCTTGGCTATGTCAGAATTAAATGAAAGCGCTTGTTACTGTCGTAAATTCAGCTTGCTATCTTTAAAGCGCCCTATTGTCTTCCCGCCTTGAATACGAAATGTAGTTTGGCAGCTGAACTAAAAGAAGGCTTTAAAATGTGGCCGGTAGTCAAGTACATAGAGCTAAACTACAGATTAGTGCAAATAATAGTGGCTTATTCGAAGAAGACCGTTCGGCAGATAGAAGCCAAAACCAAACATTTTTTAACACGAAAGTGTTTTATGCCGGGGTCCACCAAGACTTCACTGACGCATTTCCGTCACGGAAATGACGTCGAAAAATTTACACGATCAGATCGCAAAGAAAAAAAGGTTCCGTCAACGGGTATTGAACCCACGACCGCTCGGTCCGCAACAACAGCTGCCGGGCACGCTATCCACTGCGCCACGGTCACAGACTCTAGGGGCTTTACAAATGCGCCTTTTATATCTACCACTCTCCCAGTCGGCGAGGTGGTGTTGCCCTCTGGGAGCGGTCAGGTAAAGTAATTCGTCATTACTGTGGCCTCCGCCATTAGCACCTTCAACGCGTTACACGTCCGTCCCATTCGGCGTGTTTTCGATAGAAGTTCAATTTTGCCAATGTCTTACACACCGCGAGGTGCCGACCTTCGCCCAAGCGCCGTAAAAGCGTCGGCCTCGCTCATAGCATCACGCTAATACAAACCAAAAATAGCTCTGCGACGCGCGCCTGCCTCACCTGGCTCTAACTCCGCGCTCACGCGCACGCCCCGAGAAAAATCGCGGCCGGTCTACCGGGGCGGCACGACGCGCTTTGCGTTTCCCTCTAGTCCGGCCGTGGTGTTCAATCACCTTTTAACATACCGCGGGACGGCGACCAAGTTCTGCGTCTAATATACGACGCTCTTCTGGCTATCACACCTCGTTCTCTGATTACGCTTTTACCGTTAACTACTACAGCTACCACAAGGGTTTGTTTAATCATTTAACATGGACGTTAGTCGTCGGGATGGAGATGTGCCACCAATCATTAAAGTGGGTGCATACACGTTAAAAGGTGCCATTAGCTGCCAGACATCAATATACATTGTGCAAACTCTCTTATATCAATGTACAGTAAACATTCAGTTACTTCTGTAAGGGCACCCTTTACTTTCGTGTTATTCCCATTCCTATGACGGAGGGATCAACCATGTTTTTTTTCAATAATTGACGGCCAAGGAACAACGTGATCGCCACTTCTGGTCTTTCTCGCACACACCGACGCTCCCGAAGGTGTACGTTGAAGAGCGACGCGCCGATAATACGTATGTTGGCGAAGCCGTTTTGCTTGCCCCAGCACGTTTTGTTGCGGCACCGCGTACCAAGCAGTGCCCATAGACGAAGCCTGTTGTTTTCGTTTGCTCTCCATAATTTTCAGGATGCATAACCTAAGGACACCGGAAACAAGTGCATCGTCGTGGCAACTGACTACCTCACCCGCTACGCCGAGACAAAGGCCTTGCACAAAGGCAGTGCCGCCGAGGTAGCCAAGTTCTTCGTGGAGCACATCGTCTTGCGTCATGGCGCCCCAGAGGTCCTCATCACAGACAGAGGTACCGCCTTTACTGCGGACCTAACTCGGGCGATCTTCAAATACAACGAGACGAGCCACCGCCGCACCACCGCCTACCACCCGCAGACCAATGGCCTCACCGAGCGTCTAAATAAAACCATCGCCGACATGCTGGCCATGTACGTCGACGTCGATCGCCTGAGTTAGGTCCGCAGTAAAGGCGGTACCTCTGTCTGTGATGAGGACCTCTGGGGCGCCATGACGCAAGACGATGTGCTCCACGAAGAACTTGGCTAGCTCGGCGGCACTGCCTTTGTGCAAGGCCTTTGTCTCGGCGTAGCGGGTGAGGTAGTCAGTTGCCACGACGATGCACTTGTTTCCGGTGTCCTCTTCATTTCTTACGAGGCTGGGCGATGGCATCGTGCTGACAGAGGATGATGACAGATTGATTGACATCCGCTTTGTAGACTAGACTACGTATGTCACGTACGTCCAGGTAGTCTACGAATACGACAAGCGCCATCCACTAATGTTGGTCTACGTAGCCCTATCCAGGCCTGCCAGTCTCAAGGGCCTAAACCTCACCAACGCGATGGGTGACTTCAGATTCCGACTTGTCGCCGGCTCTATAGACAGACAATTTGTAGGCGAAATGACCGAAGCAGCCACGATTTCTAACAGCTGTACCATAACCCATACTTCATTACACATGGACCCCTCACCTCCGCGATCGCGACCGAATCCGATAAAAGTCATGACCATCGTCTAGTGCTCACTCATCACTGTGATGATAACCTTGGTCAAGAACTGTTAGGAACCCCTTCCACGCATGCACACGGGTTCGTGAAACGTGCGTGCTTTCTCTACGATAACGGACAAGTATAAGCACTACCTATCAGCTTACCGCTTCTGGTGTTGCTACTACCCACGTTACCGTTGGAAGCGTTACCCAAGTGTAAACAACTGGTTATAACACATATGCGGCTCTTCAACATATATGTGTGCGTATAAAAATTATACAAATATTTAGCATCATTTCGTAACCTTTCGCTCAGTAAAAAAATTACGCCACAGTCACCTTCCCGCCGCATGCTTCGCATAACATCGACTCCCACTGTACGTGGGATCTGCCGAATTTTTCCCTCCGAGCATGGCTCATACCCATTGCGGGGGGGGGGGGGCGAGTAGGGTGTGAATTTCTCCAATATTTTCTGTAGTACGTGTGTCATTCGTAGAGGGTATAGTTAACTAATATATTGGACTGATGTACCAATTATCGGTAATCAAACATTTAAAGTTCTATGGACAGCTATACGCTTTTTATTCTCCTTACCACATACCATCGTTGACATAACAGGCGATATTTGCCGCCTACTGTAGATTCTTACAATTAGAAAAAAAAAACATATCTACGATATTTACTCCAAAGATCAATATTTAGCTTATGGGTAAATAACACTTCAACTTTCCCGTTTCTTTCAAAGAAGATTTTTCAGCTCTCCCCTGCTGTGGTTGGAACCTTCGTTTCCGTTTTGCAACAGTCTAACAATTATCGTCAAAGAACGATGCTGCAAAGTACAGCTTTGCATTGTAACGTGCAATGTGAACCAAGGAGAAGTGACTGGCACCACGTATGAGTTCTTACGTCGTCGCGGTCATTCCTAATGAACTAACAAATAGATACGTTGAAGATAGTTCAACCAACGATTTGCTATGCAAGGGAAGTGCGTTCGGGCATACTTTGTGCCTTGGACTGCTCTCAGTTTTTTCTTAATTGTGACAATTCCTGACGCTCACTGATCGTGCGAAACGGAGGACGTCATCCTTCGGGATGGGGGACCATCACCCCAACGAGACTGCGGGCCCCAGCCGTCTGCCTACCGATGGACCGAACATGAGTGACCGTGCCGTCGTATCCGTTCCTTGTGACTCCACCGACAGCTCGTCCGTGGAAGACATGGAGTCGGAAGCTGACTTCGCGACGTTCACCTCCCGCCGGTTGAAGCGAAAGCTTCGAAGGACGTCATCTTCAAGAGACTCGCAACCGGCGCTGGATACCGGCAAGCAGTGTTTTACAATCTCGTATGTGCCTACCTCTACAACAGACAACTTGAACTCGCTTAACAGGCAGTCATTAACTGAATATTTTGAGCGAGTCGCACCTGCGCAAGTGACTGAAATTCGTATAAATGGCAGGAAGAACATATTGTCAGTCGACGTGACAAACAAGACTATTCTCGAGAGGCTGAAGGCCGTCGCACAATTGGGGGCTATCTCAGTGCGCTCGTTCCTCGCTCGCGGAAAAGGAACAACGACTGGTGTCATAAACGACGTGGACAGTGACATCACTGACGCTGACCTCCAGAGATTTGTAACGTCGACCGTGCGAGTCCTGAATATCCGCCGCTTCGGGCAGTCTCGCTGCATCAAGCTAGTGTTTGATTCCGAGACTCTGCCTAGCCACGTCAAGGTTGGATACGTCCGACATCCCAAGATAAAAGAGGAAATGCGCGTCCTGCGGAAGATGGTGAGGGACAACTCGACACACAGGGAAGCTGTCTCATCCATCCGCCGTCATAGACGCCGCTCCGCACGCAGGCGCCAACGGAACCACAGTGGCCACCAGCTTGATAAATCAACAACAGTTCAGGCCAAACACATGACTGCGCAGCATAACGCCTCTACTTCCATCTGTAGAGCACCCCGTCCGAGCGACGCACAAAAGGAAGCCGAGCCAGCGAAGCACGCCGATGCTTCAGATGCTGAATGGCCTTCGCTACCGTCTGGAGCAATAGGCAAGACCACATCGTGGGCTGCATCTCCAACGGTGGCTCATAACGATAGGCAAGACTTTGAAAAGATTCAGAGCATACTGAAGAACCTGCTGAAGTCCATTCGTGCAATTCTCTGCGAGCTACAGACGCCGGGCGCAAAGGCAGCAGTGCAGATCCTGAACGTGCTGGAACCGCTCCTGGTAGCGCTTCCTTAGAACAATATGGCAAATTCATTCGAAGAGCGCGTTCGAGCATCTGCAATAATGCAGTGGAATGCAAGAGGTTTGCGAAGCCGGTTGTCTGACTTTCGACAACGGATGTTTAAATACCAATTTCCCGTGGTTATTATATGCGAGCCGAATATGGTGTCGTCTTTTCGGCTTTCCGGATACGTGACACTGTGGTCTCGCGACGACCGAAGTGCGAGTAAAGTGATGATATGTATACGTCGTGACCTAACGTTCGTGAGGCATGACGTGGCCTCCCATGCTTCAAATGAATATATATGCCTCACGGTGAAACACAAACGGCGTTCACTCTCAATAATCGGTGGATATATCCCCCCCAGAAGCCGTGTGGACTGCACTCACCTTTTATCTGTGCTCCAAGCTTGCCCAGGTCCACATGTATTAGTTGGGGATTTCAACGCACACCATCCCATGTGGGGCTCAGCTTCAATGAACACCCGCGGCAGGGACATTGCTGATCTTCTACTAAATCAGGGCCTGCTGTCCATCAACGATGGATCACCAACTTTTCTTCGTGGCGCATCGTACAGCAGCTGTCTGGACGTTTGTTTCGTGTCTAGGGCTCTCCTGCCAACCACCTCCTGGTGTGTAGACATGGAAACACACGGAAGTGACCATCTCCCGACATACATTCAACTGAAAGCATTCCGCCGTTCGGCTCCTTTTTCAGTGCGAAGCGTGGAATGGCAAGAATTCCAAACCTCTGTGGACTCCCAGTGTACCAACATCCAATCTCTCTCTGAAATAGAGAGTGTCATCGCATCAGCCCTAAGTGCAAATACGAAGCATGTCAGTGTATCACAACCAAGATCGCAGATTGATGCACAATACGAACACCTTCGTGCAATCCGTCGTCGTGCAGAGAGAAAGTATAGGAGGACGAGATCACCATCAGACTTGTCTGCATCTCGCCGAGCACTACGGCATATATTACGACACTTCGACAAACTCGACAGACAACGGTGGAGGACATTTTGTGGATCCCTGGACCCCAGGAAGCCTCTGTTGCGAATATGGCAAGTTGTTCGGAGTCTTCAGACACCTACACAACAGTTGTCTCCTTTCCGAGCTGTCGCACTAAAGCAAGGCCGGAGTGAAGTAGATGTTGCAGAAGATTATTGTCAATTACTGGTAGGCACTTCCTCCTCACCGGTATCGCTTTCATACTGCGCCTCACCACCATCTTCTGACGGTCGCCTCGACGTACCGTTCACTATGCACGAACTCGACGCTGCGATTGCCGCCTCCCGACGCTCGTCTGCGCCAGGGCCTGACGGGATCACCTATTCGGCTCTCTGTCACCTTGGCCAGGAGGCGCGGAAAGTTCTTTTGTCTTACTACAATTCTACGTGGGACACGGCAACAGTCCCAGACAACTGGAAGTGCAGTCGCATAGTGGCCTTACTGAAACCAGGCAAGTGCTTACACGAACTTTCTTCGTATAGGCCAATTGCCCTAGCCAGTTGTGTCGGCAAAGTAATGGAACGCATGGTGCTGACGAGACTGGAATGGCTATTGGAGAACAATGTCATCTTGCCAGATTTCATGAATGGCTTCCGAAGGGGTCGATCGTCAATAGACGGCGTCGTTGACCTAGTTTCGTCGGTAGAAAAAGAAAAACAACGTCGGAGGTTAGTAGGCGCCATTTTTTTGGATATTAAAGGCGCCTACGATAACGTCCTTCATGAGGCCATTCTTGATGCGCTTGAAGACATCGGCGTAGGAGGCCGCCTTCACGCGTGGATAGTCAGCTATCTTAAGGGACGTACCATTTTCATGTCGACGCCTGATGGTGACACGGGCCGGCACCATGTCAGCCGTGGAGTTCCACAAGGCGCGGTCCTCAGCCCCATGCTTTTCAACATCACCCTCATTGGTCTTGCAGCTGAGCTCCCTAACGTTGTCAAAGTCAGCGCCTACGCTGACGATATATGCATATGGGCATCTGGAGCGACGCGTCCGCAACTGCGAGCAAGACTTCAACACGCCACATCAGTAACGTCAAAGTACTTGCGCCGTCAAGGCCTGCAACTCTCAACAACGAAGTGTGCTGCATTGGTATTTACAAAGAAATCAATGACGCGGTACCCTATCTTCGCTGACGGAGCAGTGATTCCTGCTGTCACGCACTACCGATACCTAGGTGTCGTCATTGATCGCAGCCTATCTTGGACGAAGCATGTCACTGCGCTACGAACCAAACTTGTTAGTTTTGTAGACGTTCTTCGAGTTGTAGCAGGACTAAGATGGGGCCCCTCTGAGAAGAGTCTCCTGCAGTTGTACCAGACATTGTTCGTTGGCTATCTAAGGTACAGTGCACCTGTGCTCTCCAGTATGCGTGCAACATGCATCCGTACTTTGGAGAGCCTTCAAGCGCGAGCGCTGCGAACGTGCCTAGGGCTACCAAGGTGTACAACAACCTCTGGCACCATAGAGGAATCACGTACATGCCCTATAGAGGTTTACTTGTCTTGTGAACCCCTTAGAGTCCACCTTCGACTGCTGACTCGCCACGCAAACCATCCCTTGTCTTCGCTCCAGAGAGATCGACCAGGCTGCACCTACTCACGATGCGTCGATACACACAGGCACGTCATCCCTTCTGACTTTACACCAGTCATCATCCCCACAGTGCCACCATGGACGCTGAACAGGCCACTGGTGTCCCTTCAAATACCCGGGATTACGAAGAAGCGTCGCGTTCCGTGTGCTGCGCTCAAACAACTCACCTTGGCATATTTGACTCAACGTTACGACGACACTCTGCACATATACACCGATGGATCTGTGACTCCGTGCGATTCGACTGCAGCCTTTGTGATTCCTCATCTGGGTACCTCCCGGAAGTACAAATTAGATCACAGGTCGTCTTCAACAGCTGCAGAACTTGTTGCGATACGGGAAGCTATCCAATTCGTGTGCGGACAATCACCACGTAAATGGACGATACTCTCAGACGCAAAATCCGCATTACAAGCTATTTACTCTTGCTCAAGAAGGGGACAATATTATGCACTCGCTTTAGAAATCATTCACGCATTGGACCTTACGCAGAAGATTGGTCATTCAGTTACACTGCAATGGATTCCTGGACACTGTGGATTGGTAGGCAACGAGCTTGCTGATTCTGAAGCAAGAACCGCTGTCTCTAACGCCCCCACCGACGTGAAAGTACCGTACACGCGAGGTGACGTGAACTCTTTATTGAGATTGCTCATGCGAGAGTGCATAACCACTTATTGGTCTCAGCCAGACCATCGATACAGGCGCCTGCGGGAAATAGATCCGGAAATGACTTTTCGCCTCCCGGCTAGAATGAACCGAGGCAACGCCAGTTTGCTGCACCGGATTCGTCTGGGAGTTGCATTCACTCGCCGCTATGCACACCTCATCCGCCGTGCGGACAGCCCGAACTGTGAACGATGCCAAGTACATGAAAACAACAGCACATATATTTTGTGACTGCCCACTTTACGTGTCACAACCTAATGCACTTGCTTTAACGTTGTCAGGAATCGGTGTGGCAACACTAAGTGAGACGGGTATTTTGTCAGCTATGTGCGACCAGACAAAGTCACCAACTGCTATCAAGGCTGTGGTAGATTTTCTTAGGAGCACAGAACTGGACACAAGACTATAGCGAAACCACTACGTCACGTGGTTATTGTATTATTGTATATACGCATATCTCTTTCCTCTCCCCATCATCACCCCTCATCACTCCTTTTTTCCCCTTTCCCTTTTCCCCTGTGCAGAGTAGCAGGCTAGAGCGCACTAGCTCAGGCCGACCTCTCTGCCTTCAAATAAAATTCTCTCTCTCTCTCTTGCTATGCAAGTAGCTTTTCGTGTGTGTTTTTACATGAATCTCGCTATGAATCGGTTATTACGGCTGTGCTTTACCAAGTGATTCTACATGAATCTCCGATGAATAAAAAATGCTGGAGTTCTGTGTCCTTAGATTTAGACGCACGTTAAAGAACCCCAGGTGGTCGAAAATCCCGGAGCCCTCCACTACGGAGTTTCTCTCAATCATATTGCGGTTCTGGAACGTCAAATTCCAACAACTATTATTATTATTATTATTATTGTTATTATTATTATTATTATTATTATTATTATTATTATTATTATTATTATTATTATTATTATTATTATTATTATTATTATTATTATTAACAAATCTCCGAGATTTGCCTTCAAGCGAGGTGATTACACGGGCCTCTATCATCACTTGTCTACCGTTGAGTGGTCACAGGTTACTGACAAACCAAAGGTTGATGAGCAGGTTGATCGGTTTACGGAGCTTGTACTGAGCAGCATGCGTAATTTTATTCCCCAATATACACCTAAACAACGTAAATATCCCCACTGGTTCTCATCTGAACTTATCAGTGCACTGAAGCATAAGATCACGCATACAGGAAATCTAAATGTTCTCCATCCAGCGAGTGGAAGGAAGAGTTCAGCTTCCTTCGAACTCTCTCTAAACGCCTATATAAACGGGATCATAGTTCGTATATTGAATTCTTAGAAAAAAGCGCCTCTGACAGGCCGGCTGAGTTTTGGAAGTATGTACGTAAACGGTCCAGCAAAAGCGGAGAGTCCTTCAGACTACTGGACTCAAATGGGGTAGAAGTGCATGCCGTCGCTGACTGTTTTGCCACGCATTTCTCATCCGTTTATAAGGCCTCAGACTCTAGCACTGATATCAGACAACAGCCCAAGGCGGTTAGCTCATCCAGTGCTTTGTCGCTGGATGAAAATCTTATCTGCGAATGCATTAAGCGCTTAAAACCATCCTTATCATGTGGGCCAGATGGCATCCCCTCCGCCATACTAAAAGCTTATGGTAGTATATTTGTCCCAGTACTAACTACGATATTTAATAACTGCCCGGACACTGCCACATTTCCAAGCATGTGGAAAACTGCTCGTGATTTTCCAGTATTTAAGTCGGGCTCTAAAACAGATGCTTCTAATTATCGCCCGATTTCTGTACTATGTGCCTCATCAAAGATCTTCGAGCTGGCTCTTCACGACATATTGTCTTTTAGTGTGAAAAACTCATTGATTCCTGATCAACATGGTTTTCTCGCTGGCCGCTCAACTACCACAAATCTTGCTAGTTTCATGACGCAGATCTCCACACCTATTTCTCAGAGAGGACAGGTTGACGTAATTTGCTGTGACCTGAGCAAGGCTTTTGACGTAGTCAGCCACACGCTGATTATGGTTAAACTTGCGCACTTTGATGTTGACTTGTCAGTTGTGAATCTCCTGCAGAGCTATCTGCTCAATAGATATTGTTATGTTGCCGTAAATGGCCAAACCTCTTCTTTGTATAAAGTGACTAGTGGGGTCCCTCAAGGGTCGGTATTAGGCCCACTCCTATTTTTAATTTACGTTAATGATGTTTCTTTTGCCATTCGTAATTCTTCTTTCCTCTTGTATGCCGATGACATCAAGATTTTTAAGGAAATTCATTCAGTTAACGACTGTCGCTTGCTGCAGTCAGACTTGCGCTCTTTTTCCGAATGGTGCGACGGTAATAACCTTTCTCTGAATACCTCGAAGACAAAATTCATGTCTATCACTCGCAAAACATCTAGCGTGTCATTTCAATACTCTGTCAATTCTGTGCCGTTATGCAAGGTTTATGAAATCAGTGATCTTGGTGTTGTTGTTGACAGCGCGTTAAACTTTTCTTCTCACGTTAAGCGTGCTGCTATGCGGGGCCTTCGTTCTCTCGGATGTGTTTGTAGAATATCTCGAGAATTCAGGTCTCCCATGGCCCTACGCAAATTATACACGGCAATATGTCTTCCGCAACTTGAGTATGCGTCCGTGATATGGAATGGCATTGCTCAATCCAGCGGTAACACCATTGAGCGAGTCCAGAAATAATTCCCCAGCATATATAACCATCGCTTTGCTAAAAATGACTCTGGATCTCGTTCAAATACTGCTGAGTCATTATCACTGCCATCACTTCACTGCCGACGAAATCGTTCTGATATCTTATTTCTTTACAAGCTAGTCCACGGTATCATACCCTGCCCTGTACTTCTCAATCGTGTTAATTTTCGAATTCCGCGTAAGTTAACCAGAGAGAACAGACCGTTTCATGTAACCGCCTGCTTCTTGCAACACTCTACCGTTCACAGAATACAAAGTCTTTATAATATTAATTTTCTTGATCTTGACGTTTTTCATAGTCCACAATCATTGTTTTTATCCGAGCTTTGCACTGTTTTGACATAGTATGGCACAATGTACAGTCTTCCCTTCTCCGTCTTTCCGCATAGTTGTACAGTCGAAACCCACGATAACGAAATCCCGAGGGAACGAAATTCTCGCCGCAACGAAATATTTTCGGAGCACCGGCGAACGCCCATAGGAGTCAATGCATTTCGTAACTCGCGACTACGAAAGATATTGATACCGCAGTCCCTCATTAACGAAATTATTGAAACAGGAGTGCGCAAATAATCTACTCTCGCTACATTAACTACATCCGGAAACTGCTGAAATGCATTCATGCTACACTTAAATTGTTCAAAACTATCGCTACAGCGCACTTGAGAAGCAGCCGCCATCGTTATTTACAAAAAAACAAAGCTGGCAACAATGATGATGATGATGGCTTGCCGAAACACCTGCTCGTTATCGCGGACTACGTAGCCAAATCCACATTCCTCATGGAGTTTCGTTCGTTGGCTTTGCTCTGTGCTTGGCTTTGTCGGCTTTGCGCGTACATGGTCGCATGTGTGGAGCCATTTGTGGAGCGTTTGCTTGGTCGCTTGGTGCAGCGTGAACTGTGTGTTGCGATTGCTTCGTCCTATTTCGCTGCCTGCGAAGATGCCGCCTCCAACGAAAAAGCGGAAGTTCATCACGCTGGAAGATAAGGCTGCAATCATCAGTGAGGTGGAAAAGGGCAGGAAAAAAATGGTCATCGCCGAAGAATTCGGCGTTGTGTGCAGCTCGCTGTCCACGATTCTGCGTTGATCCCCGCTGATCCAGCGGAGCCGGAAGAAGGTTCGCCTGTAGGCGCACTTGATGACGGTACTGGTGACAGCGCAGTGCCGCCGTCACTGACCAATGCATGGGGCGAACTTTGTACCGTTGCAAACGAGATTCCCGATCGACAGGCATGAAATTGCTGCATGGTAAGGCCCGCAAAAGACAAATCTACTGACTTTTGGAAATAAAATATGTTTTTTGTAAGTTCCATGTCTTTTCTGCCGCATTCTCGCGCCAAGGAAATTCCCGCAAGAGCGAAATTCTGTGCTTTCCCCGCCGATTTTGTTATTGCGGGTTTCAACTGTATATGTGCAACTAATTTTTTTTATTGCCCTTCAATATTTCTCATATTGTCTTATTTTACTCCTCCCCTTTTGTGTTCATTTCTCTTTGTCTACGTGTTTTTGCTCTTTTAATTTCTGAAGACTGTCTGTATTGTATTGTCTATTTTTATTGTTTTTTTCTGCATGCGCCTGCACAAAGACCTCACGGTTGTTCCTGGGTACGTTAAATAAATAAATAAATAATTGATTGATTGATTGATTGATTGATTGATTGATTGATTGATTGATTGATTGATTGATTGATTGATTGATTGATTGATTGATTGATTACAAGAATCTCGCGGTATGACAGTTCACATGCACAAATGTAATGCATAAGAGTTGACGAGTAGATAAAGATGTCAACTCTCGTGCATTTTGTCGCTGTTATTTAACGGACATCGGTGATCAGGGACCACATTCCCAAAGCCTTTACCTTTATAATTAGGTGTTCCTGGCAATTGTCCGAAAAAAATTCATAATGATATGTCAACCATTGGGATTTTCTTGTACATCATCATATGACTTGTTTAGGGCTAAAAACTTTATTTTGAAGGCTGGCCCAGTTCTTCACTCATTTTTCGCACTGCAAAGAGTTGCGTACAGTATGCGCTCGTGCACCTATAAAAGGAATTTGCAGAGCGTGCGCAAACTGAACGCCATACACGTGCGTATCCCTGTTTGTTATTTTTTCGCTTTATCGTTTGAGGAAGCAAAATTGAAGAGCTCAAAGGAATATTAACAATAAAAAAGGCTGCTTGTCTTAGCTATCACTGCTTTAAAGCTTTGCTTTCCGGCCTTCCCGTTTTGGCCAAAACAGCGAGTTCGTTGGCACGCGTCGTTGAATAGGCTACGCTAGAAAAGTATAAAACACAACTACAGAAGTGGGCGATACGAACGCTCACCCAAACTGAATAGATTTCCTGGTAAAAATACAGGCCATATGTTTTGGCGCACAGGAAATGCAGAAGCCAAAACATATGGCGAGTTGCATGTTACTATATATACCAAAAAGTAACTGCGCTGAGAATCGTTTGCTAATAATATGACTTCGTGCCACCGCCACGTGCATTAAAACTCATATTGCATTTATTTCTCTACGTAAATACAGCGCAATTTCAATACGGTTTTGGAATGACTATGAGTAGAATTTCCCTCTTACAAAAAAAAAACAAAAAAAAAAAACGCCGCGGTGGTCTAGTGGTTATGCTGCTCGACTGCTGACCCGAAGGCTGCGGGACTGAATCCCGGCAGCGGCGGCTGCGTTTCGATTGAGGCAGAATGCTAGAGGCCCGAGTGCTTAGATTTAGGTGCACGTTAAAACCCCCAGCTGGTCAAAATTTCCGGAGCCCTCCCCTGCGGCGTCTCTCACAAGCTTATCGTGGTGTTGGGACGTAAAACCCGAATAATTATTATACATTAAAGAAAAAAAAGCTCTGGAAGAGAAACACTATTCGGAAAAACGTACAATACGAATTGACTAAAAAATGGCGCAATTTCGCTTGATAACTCGAACGTTTGCACCGGAAATTGTATGAATCGTTCACGTGTTAACAATGTTTCACCGCACTTAGGAAGATTGCATAAAACTTTCAGCAGAACTCTATCACAGTCGTTTAATCACATTATTGGCCATAAGTTGCGGGAAGAATGGCAAGGCTTTGATTTGCACCGCTGTCTTAACAGAGAGGGCGAAAAACACCGGTGAAGCGTCTTGTGAATACCCAACTTGACATAAAAATCGACATGGTAAATAAGAGTTAAACGCAACACTGTTTTGTCACCAGATAATTGTTTATGTAATATAAAAGTTCGTTTAATAATTTAAAATAAACTTACCAGAAACAAATAAACATTGTTTTCGGATCTTCACAGATGCCAATACGTGATTTCCTTGCTGTTTTACATATCTTTTCTGAGTGGGGGAAGACCTGTTGTGTATATCAAACATCCAGGCTGCTGAATGAACACAAGTTAACACGGACGAAAAAAACGGGCGAGTTTGTGTGAGTTGATGGCTGGAACAGCCTTACTTGACTCGGGCTTCAAAGCAAGGGTCGCGTGGCTGTGACTTTCAAACTGAAGTTTACTTCGTCACGCCAAGGATTTGAGACCACGTAACTAGTGTTCTCTATGAACTGCTTCTTTTCCTGAGTGACCTTCTTATTGAAAGTCAGCGGCGCGTGTTATATCGTCTTTACCTAAACCCATGTCAATTCGCGCGGTCCCAGCCATGCCGTGAAGATGCCAACCTACCACGTCATGTTAGAGCTTCTTAGGTGTTTAGGCACAAATGGTTTCGACCAGAATGAACACGAGTGGATGATTATTTTATTAAGCGTGGCCTCATGTTTAATGTACCTATTGTACATCTCTTCTAGTGCAGTTTTTCTCTTCTATTGTACATCTAATTGTACATGTTATTGCCGTGTTGGTTGCTGTCCTGCTCGAGTTTGTAATGGGTCCGCGAATGACTTGGAAAATGGCTTGGGAGCAATCTCGTGTCTGAGCTCTTTTTGGGCTTTAATCAAAACAACCACAAACGTGATAAGCTTGCTAAAAAAGACGAGGAGAGAGGGTAAGGCCGCATAATGCAAATATGTATAGAATAGTACTTGCCCTTATATGTGCGGTCAGCGTTTCTTATTTAGAACGTTTGTTCCTCTCGGCTCGCAAAGTGGTGCCCTTTAATACTGATGTGAACAAATCTGGTCATGCGAAGGCAAAGCGAAATCGCGACGCTAAGTTATCGCATGAACATAAGAAAAAAAATTATTTTTGCAAATACAAGCCAGCGTACAAGATTGAATACCAACATGAAAAGTCACAAAAAAATAACTTTGACCTTCCCTGCAATGAATTAAATTGGTGTATGACGACTGGCTTAACGCTCACGCGTTAACCATACGTCACGTGATCCACGACGCGGATACTGAAATGTCAGGCTTTTGCGAAGCATTGCCGAACGAAAAAAATGCAAAATGACATAGAGGCATGGGTACACTAAGTCATTGATAGTGCAAAAAGGATGGCGCTAAATAATCGTTCAAATCTAGGTATTCTTTAATTTAAAATCTACCTCAAGTTACATGTCTAAGCAAAAAATATTTTTATAAAGCGTAAGTAAGAAACGCCTCGAAGACACAAGCACAGACAAACATATCTAACAAACTAAAGCATGCAAAGAGCAAGGGGCAACTCTTCATCAACGATAACCAGACGCAAAAACAGACACACGCGACTAGGACCAGTCTGTTGCACTCACGTGCCGTCCAGTCGTCCACTACTCGCCTAAAACGTAAAACCACCTCTTGTAGCTGCCGATCTTGCCAGTTCCTACCTCGCCGGTGCGCCGATAAGAGAGCACGTGGCCTCGCTGCGACACGAACACACATACACACATACACGCACATGTGCTTTCGCAGGCACACACATACACACGTACGCACGCACATGCAAGGAAAAGAAAACTCGGGCGGTTCATTTGCAGCAATGGCCAGAAAGTGTCGCTGCTGTTGGCTCCGCGAACCGTGCGGCAGCTTGCGGCTCTTTACGCAAGCTACTATATAAACAGCGTGTCACGTCTTCCGCCCCTGACTAGTTGTCAATATTCTGGCGTGTGCGTGACGAGGACACCGGAACGAGTGTTTTACCGAAGCAGTCGAGCAGAGCGATGGGATCAATTCACTTGATGCTGGCTGCGCTGGCCGTCCTCGGTAAGCGAACTCAATAACAATAATATTTGGGGTTTTATGCGCCAAAACCACGACATGATTTTGAGACATGCCATAGTGGAGTGCTCAGGAATTTCGACCATCTGCTGTTCTTTAACGTGCATTGATGTCGCACGGGACACGGACCTCTACCATTTCGCGGTAAGAGAACTCGAACACGCGTTGTTACCTTCAGGAGACTAAGATGGCTCGACGAGGAGCTGACTGATGTCGCACAGGTTAAAGCATTCATATGCCCTTAACAATACTACCACTACTAATTAAAATAATATTAACACCAGGAGCTCTACGTGCCAATACTGTGATAGGATTTGAGGAACGCGTATTGCAGGACCGCGGAACAATTTCGACCACATACCCGTCCTTAACGGGCCCCTAAATCTAAGCACACAGGTGTTCTTTGCGTTTCGCCCCCATCGAAAGGCGGCTGGTAATCGAACCCTAGGAATCGAACCCACGCCTTCGAGCTTAGTAGCGCGACAACTTATCTCTGAAATTACGCACTGTCCACGCGGAGCAACTTGTAAGGCGCCGTCATTGTGGAATAGCCATGCATGTATGTTTTTTTTCTTGCCATATTTTGACAATGAGAACATTAACTGGCTTCATACCCTTTTCTGTGCACACTGTTACTAGAAAAGAAGGTGCAAAGTCTATTCTTGACAGATTCCATCTTAAATCAGAAGTTATAGTATTGGCATGAATCGCATTGCTTTCCGAGCCCTTGCTCGAACACGCAAGAATCCTGCTATTATCGAACTGCGCATGCGCGTTTAGCCTTTCTTCTGCATGCAAGTCTTCTTTTGTTTTTCTTTGTTTTGTTTTTTTCTGCGCAAAGGTCAAAACATTGCCGACGTTTCAGTGTTAACCTGCTAGTACTACTTTTCGGCATCGCATGTTAAGGACGCTTTCGGTACTGCGTTCCATTGTGACACATTCTTTCTTTGCTTGAATAGGTTTCCGTATGCTTGTTAATGCTTGATTTTGTTTTCCTGCTTAATTGTCTAACGGAAGACAATTTCAGAATAGCCCACTTGACATGTATAGACTACAGTCCTATTTTTTACACCTCAATATAAAAAGGGCACGCCTGTAATGTCATGACGCTCGCGTTGCATAACATTGAATAAGATTACGCATCGTATAAAAGGAAGGCAAATTTACTCATCACATTTATTTCACAGCTTTTTCTACTGCTTGACCATATAGTTGCGCTGGATATAGATTTCAAGGATTTTGGATCAGCGTAACTTTTAGACATCACAATCTTTTTCGCTAAAGAAGCTTCGTTGTATATAGTTATACACACAAATTAAAGTTCACACCATAACTGCCAATCTTTAACATTTCTCTGCTTATTTTACTGATGACTTCCAGTGGCCTCCTGTAATTGCAGAATCAGGGACGAAATTAGCTCGAAACCGTGCCCACGGCACCTTTCGGCAATTTTCCTTGAAAACCCACATTTCTGCCTCGGGGCAGTTTTGCGTACTGCACTTTTAGGTATTTTGGGAACTTCACTGGAACATCATTGTGTTCCCCTGAAGATATTAAATGGTTATATTTATCGATAAAAATTTTAAATGTGCCATCGCAGCCTTGAAAAAATGAGTGTCCGGCGAAGCTCTGAAAAGTACCACGAAGCTCTGGAATACCCTTCAGCGGTTAACTGCTGAGGGGTTATGCAATGCTTTATTGCTTTAAAAAAAATGGTGCTGACGATCACTTTGTGGTTGCTTTTACCCCGTGGTGAGTTTTGCGACCACTTTCGCTACATTTGTGGCGAAGGCCAAATTCAAGCACGACTTATAGCGCGTAGTTCGTTAATTATGGTTGCAGCATTCAGGTCCAAAGTGTTTCCTGTTAAGCGACAGGAGCCAGTCCTTCTTGACGGGTTTAGCAATGTCGGCATTAAAGTGTCCGACGATAGTCACTGGTGTTTTCATGTATAAGTGCCTTCTTTTGTACTACATGAAAGGCAACCGCCGCGATGGTCTAGTGGTTATGGTGCTCGAATGTTGACCCGAAGGTCGTGGGATCGATACCCGGCCGCGGCGGCTGATTTTCGATGGAGGCGAAAATGCTTGAGACCCATGTACGTAGATTTAAATACATGTTAAAGAGCACCAGGTGGTCGAAATTTTCGAAGCCCTCCACCACGGCATCCCTCGTAATCATATCGTGGTTTGGGACGTTAAACCCCAACAATTATTATTGTATATGGAAGGCTACAGTGACGTCACTCTCCGTGTCACAACCTGCTGTCGCTGCGATAGCATGCACAACAGCAATCTTTACAGGGAAATATTAGCGGGGAATGCTATTTATTGTTCTCATTCTTCGTAATACGTTAAAGCTCGCAGGACAAGACATCGCACGAGAGCCGGGCCCATAAACCTTAAAGCTCGCAGGCACGAGGGCTGGGCCCGTAAACCTTAAAGCTCGCAGGACAAGACATTGCACGAGGGCTGGGCCCATAAAGAGAAAGGGCGGGTCAGAACAGCTGATGGGACTCGTCAATGGTCTTCCATAGCAGCCTTGAAGCGCGAAATGTTGGTGGTGAGGGTGATGCCAGACGGAAGGACATTACAATATCGGCCTGTGTGATGAAAGGAGGAGCGTCGACATGTACGGACATGTATGGTAATTACGCAGCACTTGGATGAGTATGGCGGGTGAAACGATGAGCTAGGACGATTTGATTCTCCGTGGTGCAAAGAATGAAAGAACCTAAAAGATAACTGTATTCGCGCACTTTGTCGGCAGAGGTGAGCGAGGAAAAACACAGCCGACATTTTAAAGCTGAGGCTTGCGTCATCGGAGCGGTCAGAAAGAGTGAACCTGACAGCTGGGTTCGGGACTGATTCAAGAGACTTAATCATGTTAAGTTGCCAGTTGCCATAAATGGCACTGGCATATTTTAGTTTAGACCGGTTTAGGGTTTTATATGTAAGCGGTGGTCGCATTTCTATGGAAGAGAAATGCTAGAGACTCGAGTACTGTGCGATGTCAGTGCACGTTAAAGAAAACCAAATTGTCGAAATTTCCGGAGCCCTCCACTACGGCATCCCTCAAAATAATATCGTGGCTTTGGCCAGTAAAACGACGGGAATTATTGTTGGCTTTGTATATGAAGGCAGTTTGACTGAGGGAGGCACTGAAGACAAGTTACGGCGTAGATAACATAGTAAGTCGTTGCAGGAATCAGATAACTGATTTATACGATGGGTTCCAGATATACCATTTGATATATGCACTCCAATGTATTAACGGTACACGCTTATTGTGCCTTATCAATTATGCGGTTTCGATGCTTCCTTTGTGCTTCATCATTGAAATGAATGCTCCGCAATATATTGTAAGCGTGATGCACAAGAAATGCATTTACTTTTCGGTTCAGTTTCTAAAGGTTTTCTTTTGTGCTTCTTTAGGACAACGCTGCGAGAAATGCTCACCACCTAGTGGCTAAAGGCTTCACCGTAAAAACAACACCAAAGAGAGAGAGAGAGAGAGAGAGATAGACTGTTAGCGTCTTTAGTGGCATCAACTACTCCTCACAACGGCTTCTGCACACTTTTCAAGCTAAGCAGAGTTGGCCATTACTGAAAGCGTGCTGCCTGACTTCTGTTACATACTCTGAAAGCTGATTAATTTGCTTTAACAGTTAAGCTAATGGTGACTGCCGAGTGCGGCGCGTTCTTTGGTCAGTGCTAATTTTTTATAACCATGGACCCGCAATCTTTCTCTCCCCCCTCCCCCCACCCCCACATTCTTATACAACCTGATTTCTCGGGTATATGCCAGTACCACATGTATACATGAATTAACAGGAATCCTTCTCTGAATAGCACAATCACTCGTTTCGTGAATGCTTTTACGTAGCTAACCCCTGCAACACAAGAATGTTGCGCTGCTGAGTCCCATAGCTTCACAGAGCGTTACAAACAAGTCTCGCTTGAAATAACAATGATGGGTGACCACTTATTTAACAAAGCGCGTTAGGTGTGTTGTATCTGTAATGCATGTAAGTGTCGCTCGCATTCTGTACGTTCGAACATTTCTTTCCAGGATACGGCATGGCTGTGTCAGCGGCTACCTGCCAGTCGGTGAGTACGTTTACTTAATGACACTTCCTTGTTAACACAGGGGTCCGCAGATTTCTTCATTAGGGGGTGGGGGCAGGGGGGGGGGCAATGTTTCACTGCATCGCCCTCCCCCCTCCTCCCCCAATTGGCCTAATCCGAAAAAAAAAAGCTTCGCAATGGAAAAATGAAAATGAGGTGATGTCGTGCTGCTCACAATAGCCTGCCTTTGGTCCTCTGCTTCAGGGGGGCTAAAAGTGGGAAGCAATTACACTTGCAACATCAGGGGTTCTCGGCCACCATTATTGTTAAAATCCTGCATGGCCATAACTGTGCACAGTAAACAATGAAAAAACTGGATCGACTGAGTTAAAATGTGAGCCAGACTTGGCGCCTCTTATAGGTGAGGAAAGGGGGGTCACAGCCTCGCCCCTTTATGCTTATGCTTGTTAACGCTTATGTTAACGCTTATGCTTGTTAACGTAGCAATTACGGAGCGATAATTCCACATCATCTTTTCTCTCTACGACTGAAGCATGAGCATTCCCGGGAGAATTTTCCACACAGTGAAGTTTCGTAGTAATTGCAAAAAAATAAATAAAAAATAAACAAATAATGCCTTACTCCCAATAACTATTCTCGCATCTTCGCCACACAATCAACCGTTTTCACGCATAACCTTTGTATGCATCGTCTTTCTTTTTTTTCTGAATGTTCGTTGTTCACGTCATTTTGGATTGAATACCGCACGCAGGATGCCGATTGTTCAGGGGGCCAGCGCTGCGTTTTACACTCCAACTACTCGAACAGAGCAAACTGTGAAACCGATCATCGCTGTAAGTAAACCTTTAAGACAAAAAAATTTTTCATTGGAGGGTTTACTACGCGAGGTTGGACTTCTCGAATTGCGGTCGTTGCATCCGTAATTATCACGTTCTGCCTCGTTTGCAGGCATCTCTGTTTCTTCAGCCTCGTGCTCGGTGAGTTATATCCTGTGCATTGAAGACTGCATAAGGCAACCGTTCCTTAATTCTCTGCGAACTTCCCGAAACTGTTTCACTATTACCGTTGTTTTTTGTAAGTATTTTCTTTCTTCTTGTAAGCTTAGTATCACCTGTATTTGATTTCCAGCACTGTCTGGTACACTCCAAGAAAAAGAAAAAAAAAAGGGGGCATGTGCTACTATTTTCGGCAAGTCCTGACTAGCCACTTGTATGACTATTTAAAGAGGCACATGAGCTCTTTTGAGCCCCATGACTCCCAGAGGAGAGCATAATGATCTCGTAAGAGTTCACGTGTCTAAAGAAAGTCTCCTCAAGCCAGGATTTTTTTCTATTGTCAGGGTGTAGAAGCAACCCCCCTCCCTTCCCCCCATCCTCACACATTTCCTCCTTCGGGGTCACCTTTGCTGAGTTTTCTTTCATGAATTTGTTTGAGTGCCAAATGGTTGTGCTGTTAGCTGTGTAAAATTGTAGAACTTATGCAACGTAACAAAATATTTTGGGCCTAGTTTCAAGCCATGTCCCATACATATTTAGCCTTATTTAGATGAATATCTGACAATCTACAGTACCACTCAATACCTACTTTCTCTCTACTCATAGTCAATGTAACCGTCGATATATAAGATAACAGCTATTCTTCTTGAAGATATTTGACGTCCCTGTGGTAAGCATCGTACTTTCTTTCTTCTTGTTCTCGGTGGAGGCGAAAATGCTAGAGGCCAGTGTGCTTCGATTTAGGTGCACGTGAAGGAACCCCAGGTGGTCGAAATTTCCGGAGCCCTCCACTACGGCGTCTCTGATAACCATATCGTGGTTTAGGACGTACAACCCCAGCAATTATTTATCTTTCTTCTTGTTCTCAGTGTTACCCTGGCTTCGAATGCCGACTGAAGGATTGCCCCTCATCACCCTACGAGTGTGAGTATCGTCTGTCGTTTCTATTTATCGGCCTTACACAGCTGGTGCAAAGCGCTGGTTAACTGAGCTCCGGCATGAACCCTTTGACACGCTATGTACACAATTGTGTACACCACTTGTTCTTTCTTTTTGTATAAACTAGGGGCTAAGGAAGAGCGAGATATATCGAGATTTGGATGAAATGAAACTCCTGCATAATATATTTGCCTTCATTTAATTTCATTTTGGAGTCTACTGTTGCATATGATCACTTTGTTGAAGGCACTACCACGTTCGACGAGTCGGTCGACATGTCGCTTTCTGCCAGATATGTGAAAAGTACAATTTTTCTTTGCTGAAAATGAACATACCACAAGTGAACTTCCACTATATTTCCAGCCTGAGGTTTCGTTCTACTTATGCCAAAACAGAGCATCAATGACTACAGGATAAATGTATATTTAATTACAACTTAATTACGATTAGTTATTATAACGCCCATAAATTAAAATATTACGACATTATCTCTTGTTGCAATAGACTATTGAGTGCCACGAAATAAAGTTGCATCGATTTGACACATTTACAGACGGTTATTCGTAGTTGGCGTCTGAAAGGGTTAAGTTGTCAGCTGCAGTGTCTATAGGCACTCATAGTGACAACTTAATCATAGGCTCAACCACAATTCTTGCAGTATTATTGCGTTTTGCACCACTTCGTAATACATCCGACTATTGATATGCCGGAACTATAAACTGCAATTTTTTATCAGTCTTTGATTCTGTACACTGTTATGAATCAAAACTGGACCACTGGCGAGTGCAGTTACTTATATTTCATGCTTCCGCAGGTCTTGTCCTGGAGCGCCAGAATACCAGATGCGGTGGAAATAACGTACGTAAACGGCTTTTTGTTACACCGCATTTATTAGTGAATCTTTCGCCTCCGAAGCTACAGACCAACTTAGTTTGTTCTCACACCCAAGCCTACAGCGAGCGTATATGTCACACATTCCTTTATGAATTTGCTTACGTCTACTCGAAGTCGAAAGCCGTATTGTTTTTTTTTCCAGCTCAATCGATTGTATTGATACGTTATCCGACCTTAGAAACCTTCGTGAGCCAGCTCCTAACGCATTTATGCACATTGGTCTCTGGCACCGTTTCATCCACTTCGCTAGACCGCTATCGGAGCCATATTACATCTTATCAGTATTTGTCATCATTGTCCACTTTGATACATACCGATCTGATGCTGCGGAGGTCGACGGCTTGATACCCTACACGCTCGGAAGGTTCAAGGTCCCATGCCATATACGTATAGAGGGATCGGGGTCCGAGTCATTGTACGCTTCGCAGGGAGAGGGTTCGTGCTCCATCACACTCGAGTCGATTTTGACATACAAGGTGCCCAAGAAAACATGGACCAAGATTAAAAAAAAAGCTCTAAAAAATTGAGCAGCCTTTTCCTTATCGGGAAAATGGGGGCAAGCGAAGCTTGGCGTGTGCGTTCCTGAGTTACTTCATTTCTTTCGATCACATTGCTCAATGCTCCCTCCTAAGTTTTTCCTTCCTCTGTGCCGGGAATTGGACACTCATTCGCGGCATCCACGTGCTTAGCAGCACCACTAGTGATGCAGAACTATCGGTAAATTGACTATCGATAGTATCGATAGTTTCTTTGAAACTATCGATAGTGTAAACAAACTATCGATAGTACTACTATCGATAAACTATCGATAGTCGAATCGGTGGTACCATCGGTAATATTACTAGCGATGCTACTGCCACGCGTGTTTATTGCTTTGTTTTGAAATATTCGGGTTTCACCCACAGACTGTTAGCTGTGTTTGACGCAGACCGCGCCGCAATGTTTGAGAAGCTTCGCGATTGTTTGACATTTTAAGATTACGCGCCGGACGCGAATATTCAAGTTTATTCGAGAGCTTACGCCAGCACCAGCGATAACGCTGGAAGGTTTGATGACTGATGTATAAGAGACGACGCGTTCCACTGGTTATCAGATTACTCGACGGCCGGCGACTGTTCTCGCCGCAATCAGTGCGCAGCGTGTATCGCTTGTATTCTGAGTATTGATTTCCTGGGCACAAGTTCGACCAAAAAAAAAAGAGCTTCGTATTTCCCAGTCTTGCTGCAGAATTCTTCACTGTCACAACCACGTGACAAACTATCCATAGTGGTGCGAATAACGATGGTGTTGCTGGCTGGCCAAATTGCCAAAATATTCGCGATAGCCTACTATCAGCTTCGCTTAATTTATGAGGAAATTTTTATAGAGAGAAATTATTTGCGCAGTGAAAATGGCGGCATATGTCCATTAATAAATTAATATTTAAAAGCAACCAGTTACATCTTACAGTTAACAAACTTAGTTCTTGATAATTTTTTTTATATTGAAATCATCAAATGCAATATAAAACTCAAACCGCGCAGTTCTACCTCATGTAACGGCTTCCTTTCCGCTACAGCCTGCTCCTCCGGCTCCACTATGTAAACACGCGCGCGGGGAACCAAATTTGCTAGATGCGAAGCAGCTTTTGCTCGGGGCTGTGTCCGTAGGTACGTAGTTCCATTGGCGACAGTCCGCTTTGTACCACCTAGCATAGCCATCTGAGCGTGCGCTTGCCCCAAGGAGAAGTCTTCCTCCTCTTGTTCTTCGACCGCCTTGACGATGATACGTGCAGAGCACTTTAGGGGCCCGGGTTGCCGTATGCTGTCCTAGCTTGGCGTAACGCAGACAAAACCATGTGTGCTGGCACGCGCTAGCGCGTTCGGGCCTGTGTAAGGGGCTATGTAAGACGTTGTGGCCTCTCCCCTTTACACTCTCTCAGCAATCATGTGATGGCGTCGGGGAACGAGATTCTGCGATGAATCCGCATGGCGTACTTCAACAAGAGTTCGGGAGGAGTAACAGCAACAGCAACAACAGTGATTTCATGGTGTGCTCCACTTGCAAGGACGCGTTAACATCGGGCAAGGTGCCCGTGATGAACGGAACTTTAAGTCGACCCATGCGCTGCTTCGCATCCCCACATGGTTCCCTTTAGTGGGAGATGATGTAATTTTTTTCTGCAATGAGTTCGCGCTGTTGATTTTAAACTATCGATAGTACTTACTATCGATAGCACTATCGATAGTATCTTTAACTATCGATAGTTCGATAGTGACTCAACTATCGATACTATCGATAGTACCATCGATAGTTCTGCATCACTAAGCGCCACACTTCTGTTGCTACAGGCAACAACGACGGTCATGCGTTCGTATCGAGGCAATAGTGATATGCGGCAAAGCGTAATGACAAGCGACCTCGATAAAAGATCACATTTGTCGATAACAGCTGCACGTTAAAGAATCCCAGGTGGTCCCGTGGGGTTCTTTAACGTTGAAGAACCATAACGCCACCCGTAGCCCAGGCGGCGAGCGTGGCGCTGGCTAATACTCCCAGGTATTAAGCACACATAAATACCCCACAGAAAAGCGCACTGGGGAGCACCTTCTGTCGTAGCTAAAATGGTAGAGCATCCGAAGCGCAATTCGAAGGTTGTGGGTTCGGATCCCACCGATGGCAAGGGTAATCTTCCGTCCACTTTTATTTCTTTCAGTGTAAGTGAGAATTATTACAGTAAAGTTAGGAAACCACAAATATAATGTCCCCTACGCTTTCCTTGGCTTAATTGTCTCTCGGTTTCATTAGTTGTGTATAATACAGAAAACAAACCCCTCGGACGATTCCCCCTACTTTCGTACTCGATGAACTGTTTCACTAGTCTACTGCACACGCGATACCGCTTTGGTGTTGCCTGTTGTGTTTTGTTCTCTTGTTTCATTCTGGCTTTCCAAGCGCTATAAGAGTGGTCGTTTTCGTATTGCTGGAAGCAATACCAAAGTTGAGCACCTAAGGCAACATTATTCCGTATTGTTGATGGAACGTGATCAGAATGTGGCGTAATCAACGGGACTGGTTGGTATACACGTAAAGTGAAGATATATGACTGGTGTCATGGGAGAAAAATCTAGGCTCACATTATTTGTTTCATTCTTTTAAATTATTCTATCATTATTCGCTGCTTGCCTTGCCTTTCAATAATGCAGGGTCCGCAGTGTGGCACGAACCAGGTGTGCGGATACCAGAAGACCGGACTGGTTTGTTTCAAGTGCCCCTGTTACGGTACAGAACGCGCCGTGTGTAAGTATATCTTGGTTATTTCATAACTGATCACGTAGCGCAAAATTTGACACAGGACAAGAGAGGGGGACGAAGACAAGCGCTTACTTCCAACAAGGTTTATTTCGAGGAGCGTACAGATATATACACTCGAAATGCGAAAAACAAACAAATCATTCAAGAAGCTCACAATTGCCATGCGCGAAAATCTTACATTCTCAGGAAAGACAATTCTTTCCTGAGAATGTAAGATTTTCGCGCATGGCAATTGTGAGCTTCTTGAATGATTTGTTTGTTTTTCGCATTTCGAGTGTATATATCTGTACGCTCCTCGAAATAAACCTTGTTGGAAGTAAGCGCTTGTCTTCGTCCCCCTCTCTTGTCCTGTGTCAAATTTTGCGCTACGCGATCAGTTATGCATTACCAACATACCCAACTTCATACTCTTGGTTATTTGTGGTACCAACATTCATTGTTAACCCTTTCAGGCGCCACCTATGAAGAACTGTCTGTAAATGCGTGAAATCGATACATGATTTCAAGGCACTCGATATTCTGTTGCAGCAAAAATAGTGTGATATTACTTTAATTTATGTGTGTTATAGTATTATTCCCAATTACATGTTAAATAAATATATATTTATTCTGAAGTAATTCATGCCTTGTTTTTGTATAAATAAAATCAAATCGTAGGCTAGAAATAGAGTGCGAATTCGTTTTCGGTTATGCCAGTTTTGAGTAAAAAAAAAATGATACTTTAGACGTGGCTCGCGGAAAGCGGTACGTCGAACGACTCGTCGAACATGACAGTGCCTTATGCAAAGTGGTCATATGCAACAATACACTGCAAAATGAAGGTAAATGAAAACAAATTAGTTATGGAGGAGGTTCAATTCATCCAAAGCTCAATTCACCTGGCTCTTAGCCACTAGTCGATACAACTAACAAAAACAAGTGGTGTACACAATTGTGTACATGCGCCTCAAAGGGTTAACACGAGTTAAAGTGAACTCGAGAATTCAATGAAGCGTCATGGCGCTCCCGCGTTTGTACACCGCCGTCCTGTTTAACTTTTCTTCATCGCGCGAATATACAGCGCGCGTTTGTTAGGTCGAAACTAATATGCCCACTGTAAATGCATTTAGCCGTATGTATGCATGCAGTCTCGTAGAACCAATTAATTCAGTGCGAATGACTCTTTTTCTGCATGACTGCTGCGCCGTGCTATTTACTGGCTGGGATGCTGTGGACAGGCATGTGAAACTGTAAGAAACGATCACTTAAACAGCTTGTGCGTTCACTGCGAACTTTTCACGTGCTTCGTATCTTGAACCCCAAGCATATTAATCGTAGTTGAGCAGAAGCTGCTAGTTTCCTTTGGGCATAGTGGTCACACTGGGCCTTCGAAGAGCAGCACCACTAGTGGGGTGCGCGCCTCCGCGATGCTTCAAGCTTTCCTCTTGGAATACGCCGCCCTCCAGTAGCCGCTGTGCTCCCGATTAGTCAGTTCTTGTATACTTCAGCGTTTACGTTGCATCGTAATATAAAGAAGACTTCATCCTACTCGACTGACTGTTACCAACAGCGTAGATGTACTACGAGGGCCATGATAACATCTTACACTGACCGTCGTGTAAAATTTTTGAAATGTTATGACCTAGCGTTCTAGCGAACCTTCATATTTGGAAGCCTAACTTAGTTTTTCGAGAAATGGTTGTTCGGATTTGGATTTCGGTGGAGATGTGGTAGTACGCAAAAACCCGGCGCCGGAACATACAGAAATGTGGGCCTCGAAGGAGCGCCGCTAGTATGCGCATTTGTATGCGCCGGTTTTCAATAATTGATGCCCTGTAGACCGTGGGCTTGTCGGCGGTCAGCCGTTTCTGATACAGCAATCTGATCTTTGTCGAGGTGACCTGTGGTTTCGCGTTGCCGCATTTCATCGTTGCCTGGATATGAATGCACGACCTCGCGTTCCGGCGCCGGAATAGGAGCCATTTGGAGCGATGTTAACTGCGTAGGCGCGCCCTAACGCCACGTCCCTAACAAATCACAGCCGTTTAGCTTCCGCCGGGTAGGGAAAGGGTATCGCGCGCGCTGCGCCTACTTCGTTCAGTTCAATATAGGAAGACTAACCTTCGATCGCCTCTCCTGAAGGGCTGCTGAATTTTCTTTTTTTTTTTTTGCGCCGCCATCATCGACGAAAGATGGGACGAGACAGAGTTTAATCTCCTCTTCTCCCCACCTCGCCCGAAGGAAACTGCTGGACTAATCTTAAATCAAGTTTATTCATTGATTCTGCCGCTTGACTTTCGCCAAGGGGGTAGCCAGAAAATTTTTTCGGGGGGGGGGGGGGGGTCAACCATACATTATGTATGTTCGTGCGTGCGTTTGTATGTGTGCGTGTATATATGCCCAAGCAAAATTGAAAAATTCCGCCCCCCCCCCTGGCTACGCTCCTGACTTTCGCCATCTTTAAGGTGTCAAATAAGCGTTGCGATATCTTCTGTTATAAACTCCGATATTTCTCATGGTGCAGGCGTGGAGAAGCAGCCGGGCGTCGAGTGTGGCCCGAACAGCATCGCCCAGGTGAACCGCGACAACAGCTACGTGTGCAAGGGCTGCGCCTCCGCCACTTCTGTGCTCACTGATTAGCGGAAACAGTGACGGCGGAAACAGTAACTCGCCAGTTGTCCTCATTTGAACGAGAAATGACGACATGCGTCCGCGCCTTGGCTGTCTCGACAAGTGCCACTCAAATAAATGAACTCCGCGGTATGTTGTACATGCTCAGGGTTGTCCTTGCGCTCTTGTTCTTCCTTCCGGAGTCAAAAGTAGCAGCGCAAACACACAAGACGCCACACAAAGAAAAGACGCGACATACACGCAAGCGCAAACTACCAAGTGCGGTATTACTACATATCTCAATGCATATATACGCCCAAGGCCGCCTTACCATGCATGCGTGCACAATACTACTAAACAAAAGCGAAACAATGACGAAATCGGTTTATTAGATACGCGAAGACCAGAATTCGCATTCAGATGAGTGCAGGGACAAAGAAGTATCACTGATACATAGTCGAGCTCTTTTCATTATGTGGTAAGCTTCTAAGGCCAGTCGCGCATGCTCATTCTTGCTTTTGCCTAGGATCGACGTCCCTTCAAATCGTGCCTCATAATGGCAGCAAGAATTATAACGAGCCACAAGCGTGCTTCTTTGTCAGCATTCTTGTTAACCTTTTGCGCATGTACCCTGAGCCGTTCGTTGACGCATCTTCCCGTTTGACCCACGTAGGTCTTGCCACATGAAAGCGGGATGGCATAAATCACGCCGACGGCACACGGAACGTAGGAAGCAACGTGTAGGATTTTGCATCCTCCTCTGCTCACAACGCAGGTGCGGGAGCATAGCTTCGAAAGCTTGTTCGGCGCAGAAAACGCCACAGGGACACCATGTCTGGCAGCAACTTTCTTAAGCTGATGGGTGACCCTATGCAGATAAGGGACCACCACTGGCCTCAACTTGTCACGTACGGCGGCCGCCCTCTCGGCGGTTTTCCTTTGCTGAATCAGGGACTCGGCAAGTACAGTGAGAAACGACTTATGGAAACCTGGTGCCAAAAGCTGGCTTATTTAATCGGTGAAGCTGTTTTGCGTCTTGTGAGAGCATTATTTTTTAAAGCCGGTTCCATAGCAGACGTTCGCAATTCATCTCTCTACAATTTTGGAGTGCGCCGACTTAAAAGGCAAAAGATGCTTTTTAGCTCGTGGCTGGTACGACCAACACACATGCCGTTAACAGAATTCTAGCCTGTGTTCCAAAAACTACAACATGCCTTCCCGAGGACGCTCAAAAGTAAAAAAAGACATTGTCCGAGTTGATTAAGATAATCTAAAATCCTAAGGACTAAATCCTGCTGGGATGAGTCTTGTGGTAAGAAAAAAAAAACTTCTATGCCTGAAAAAATTTTAAAACCTTCTTGGCGCTAAAAACTTTATTTAAAGCGCAGTCCACACTGGGCAAAAAATATCAACAAGGACACGAGCAAGACAGGACCTGATACTTATGCGATTGCGCTTTAAACATGGCTGGTCATTAAAAGCAATAAAAGTACCTTTAAGATAGTACTCTAAAATACTTAAAAAAACTATTCACTGAAACATCGACAAAATTTTGGAATGATATAGCACCGTTGTTCTCGATGCATGTATGCACCGGAGACAAAAGATCACGCTGTGGTACTGAATAGATAAAATCTTCTATATCAACAGAAAATAACATATCGCACTTTTTCATTCACGCGCAAAAACTGCACCACGTCATCCTAATGTTTCGTTCGAAAAGGATCGTTGTAAGTTAGAGACTTTAATTTTTTTTCTTCAAAAACATGCTAACATTCTGCTGCCAACAACCAGACTCACTGGTAATGGTCCTAAAAGGTACTTGTGAAATTCGCGTATTTGCCATGAAAAACACTGTCAATTTTCTACGCGTTTGCGAGCGACGCAAGCTACTTTGTATGCATTTTGGGAGTGACGTCAAATCCAATTTTTTACAGTGAATTTTATAAACTTTGTTTTCACCTCGACCTCCCTTGTCCCAACGGAAGACGTATCGACACACTCATTCATCGCCTAAGACTCGGAACCGCTTACACAAAGCACTTCTTATTCCGGATTCAGCGTGCATCATCGTCAACATGTTCGTGCGGCCACGACGACGAGGTCGTGCATCATCTGTTGCTCGACTGTCCCAAGCATGACACACATAGGCAGCGACTCGAACAGGAACTTCACACGCTGGACTTGGAGCGAACGTTTTCGTTAGCGAAAATACTAGGCCCATGGCCGACTAGGATAAACCGCAAAGCGATGAATGTGCTCCAGCGTTTTTTTGAGGACACTAATATTTGCGATGGCTACTGAGTTCTTGAACTTTTAGGAGTGTGTGTATATATATATGTATATATATATATATACATATATATATATATATATATATTATTTTCGATTCTTATTTTTTTATCCTAACAACTATGTGGAAAGGGGTAGCCGTCACCAAGCAATGGTGACAACAACTCTTTCATTTATTTTCTATTTCAATAAAAAAAAGGAACAAAATTTTTTGACACAGCCTGCAGCGCTTTCTCGTTAAAAATGCGTTTTTCCGCCACAACGAAACCCTCCTCCTTATCAGTCTGCGTAAGGCAGAGGTCATTTGCATTTAAAAAAGACGAATTACGTCGGACACTAACATCCGAACGCCGCGATTGGACTTTGGGCACCGACCTATCTAAACACCCCACGCCTTCAAGAAGACATTGATCGTGGCTTCCTGCTTCGCCTTTCGCCTTAGATGCAATATTTCTATTTATTGCCATCAAATAATGCGCAGGGACACGAGAAGGGACGCAAAATTTAGGGCTTTTCACTAGCATTTGGTCAATGTCATTAGACAGGCTAACATTTCAGAGTACATTGAGAGAGAGAGAGAATTCTTTATTGAAAGGCAGAGCATTTAGCCGGCTCGTGTAAATTCGCTGACTTGCTACTCTGCGTGGGGAAGGGAATTGGGGACTAAAATACATAAAGAGAGAGAGATATAGAAGAAATAGAAAAAAGTTAAAATAGAATAAAAAAACAGGTTAACACACAAACTGAGTTTATTGTCTCTTGGGCGGGGACGTGTGCTGACAGTGACTTATTACGTGCTTTCAAGGTGCCATTAAAGTTTGTCGAGCTGACCGATGCTCTCTAAATATCTGAATAGTAGTTTCATCGCATGCCTCTGTTGCGTGGCGCAGGGTAAAGGGCCCAAGACACAGTCTGCATGCATATGCTGACCCAAATTACATTAACGGTTATCTTTTCCACAGGAGCGCTGTTTCCACCAGAGCGACCCAAAAGCCTTACCATACAGTTCCGCCTAGCTTCCGCGAGATGAGCCTCAAGTCCAACACAAGAAGGTACTTCTTCAAAGCCAGCCACTCAGTACCAGCTGAATGGCAAATAGCCCAAAGTCAGCCCTGAAAGAGATGAACTTGCCGCCATAGTTCCGAACTTAGTAATTTGCACAGTCTCTTGACATGGCCCCAGGAAGGAGACACGGGACCGAAAAAACACTCACATCTGCCGGTACACGCCCTTGACGCAGGGAAAATTCATACAACCTTGCTCTGCAGATCGCGAGTACGATGTGGCTTAGCAATGCATTGACGGCAGTAGAAGTCGAAGCACTTGGAGAAGGCACGCAAAAAGAGCCGCAAAGAGCTGCACTGCACTAGAAAGAAACTGCAATAAAACTTTATTTGGGCCTAAATGGTGCATATTCCTGAGGTAAAAGTACCAGCACAAACACACATATACTTGGGCCTATATGCATTGACATATGAAGGAATAAAGCAGTTGATAGCGCTTGTGTGTCTGTGTCGTGTCGTTTTCATGTGGGGCGTCTTGCGTGTTTGCGCTGCTACTTTTACCTCGGGAATATGCACCAACGAGGGACAAATGAAGTTTTATTGAACTCTCTCTTCCATCTTTATTCAAATGTGCCTTGATTGTGTCACAGCCCCTGCGCATTACTGCGCGGGGGTTGTGACACAATGAAGACACAATTATTAGGACGGAGCAAAGTTTAAAAAGGTCTGTTTGTGGCTGGCCTGTCGCACTTGCCCGCATAATGCCAGTACCGTTGGCTTATGTTGACTAGTGTTAGTTACAGAGGCAATAAAGAAAATGCCCGCGCACTTCTTGCTCACTTGTCTCTATATAACTTGTCAGTGAATTTCCTGTTCGCCATTTTTGAAATCGATAAAGCCTGCAGTGTATTCCAGCCAATCGTATCTAAATGCTATGACAGCCAGACTCTCGCGTACTTTAGAGTCGCAGGTTTAATTTGGCGTCTTGTTTATCTCTAACCTTCATCACCTGCGCAGGGGCGCCGACTCTGATTGGTTCGCGTCTCATTCGTTCCCTGTTATTTGTTAGGACGAAAGCCTTAGATGTCTCGCAAACGCGACGTCATCACATGATACTTGACGGTAGAGCAGGCTAAAGACAAGGACAAAAGAAATGCACAATCGCCACAACACAGCGCTAACTAGGTGGTGCAAAATAATTATACAGGGCTAATTCTTCTGCAGCTTAAAATCTACTTCGATGCGTTTATTGTGTAAGGAAAAAAAATTAGGGCATCTTCGCGCTGATGGTGCCAAGCTTGAAGGAGCGGCGGAGCTGGATGGCCTTCCTTAGCATGCCAGCCAAGCCTAAGCTAGAGGCTGCCAGTTAAGTCTAGATATAGCCACATAACTAGGGAGAGGGCCAGTTAAGCCTGGGAAAACTAAGTTGAGCCTCCCTCTGTATATCTATCCCTTTCTCTTACTACATTTTTCTTTCTCTCTGTCTATTTCTCTCTCCTTCTTTCTTTCTTTTTCTTTCTATCTTTTTTTCGTTCTCTCGCCCATAGCAACGCAATCATATGGTTCCCACATATGTTCTAGCGTGCCTGGATAGCCTAGAGGTGTTCACCTTCGGACTGTGGTTACCCGGATACGAATCCCGCCTGGCCGAGAAATTTCATTTGGCTTTATTTATTTCTTTCCCTCCTCAACGCTTCTATACTTCCCCTTTTCTTTCTCTAACTCGTTGCTAGGCGACGCATGATGATGTCATCGCTCGGGGAGGTTTTCCTGCGCCCACCGAACGCCCTATCCTCCGGCCTAAACAGTTTCACTCTAGATATTTTAACAAAGCGTAGATCGGAAACCCCAGGAAGCCGGAGCCACAGGCCGAAATGTATAGCGAAGTAACAGATGCTCAGTTCAAGGGCGACGCTTCTTTAACGATAACCGGACGCAACACGTGCGACTCTGGCCGGTGCGTTGCACCCGCTTGCCGGCCAGTCGTCCACTCCCGGTCAAAACGTGCAAAACCACATCTTGAAGCTGCCGATCTCGTCAGTTCCTTCCTCACCGGTGCGCCGATAAGAGAGCACGTGCCCTCGCCGCGGAACGGACATACATACACACGCTTGCCTGCTTTCACTAGTAGTACATACATACACACTCAGGCACGCGCATACAAGGGGAAAAAAGAGGCCGTTCTGTTGCCGCAGTAGCCAGCAAGTGTCGCTGCGATTGCAGTCTGCAAACCATGCGGCGGCTTGCTACGTTGGCTACTATATAACGAGCGTGTAGCTTCTGCCGCCCCTGACTAGTCAGTTTTTTGGCGTGTGCGCGGCGAGGACACCGGAACGAGTGTTTTACCCAAGCAGACAGGCAGAACGATGGGTTCATTTCACTTGATGCTGGCTGCACTGGCCGTACTAGGTAAGCGAACCCGAACAAGCTTCGTTAATTTCAGGAAGTGCAGATGGCTCGACGGGGAGGTTACTGAGGGCACAGAGGTTAAAGCATTCACATACGCTTAGTAATACTACTGCTGCTAATTATAGTAGTATTAACTTGAGGAGTTTACGCCTCAATACTGCGATGTGATTTGAGTAAAGCCGTAGTAGACGACTCCGGGTTAATTTCAATCGCATGGGCTTCCTTAACGTGCACCGAAATATAAGCAGATCTAAGGTCCTTGCATTTCGCCCCCATCGAAACACGGCCGCCGTCGCCGGGAATCGAACCCTTGTCGACGAACTCGGCTGCACGACTACATATTTATGTAACTATCAGTTACATTTGTCCCTATAGCAAGCGTGAAACGAAACATTAGATACCTTGGTTGTCCCAGCCATTATAATGATCTATATTTCGTATTAGTCTAATTAAAAATGCATTTCTAGGTGGAGTCTATGTGTAGTCTACGTGCAGCAATTTATAAAGCAGCGTCGTTGTGTAATATCTATACACGTATGCTTTTTTTCCGTGACATATTTTGACCAGTGTACACGTTAACCGGTCGATCGTTTGCGTACACACCGTTATTGCATATTCTTGTGCAAGGTTTATTCTAAAGACTTCCACCTTAAATGACAAGTGATTTTATTTGCGTGAAGCTCATTGCTTTCCGATCTCTTGGCCACGACGGTCGTATTTTTGATGGCAGCCATGTACTTAGCTTTAGGTGCACCTTAAGTAACCCCAGGTAGTCGAAATTTCCGGAGCCCAGCACTACGGCGCGCTTCATCATCGTATACTGGTTCTGACACGTAAAAGCCTAGATATTTCCGAGCTTTGCCCGTGCACACAGAATCCCCGCCGCAACCGCGCTGCGCGCGCACGTGTGGATTTTTGTCTGCATACTTTTTTTTTTCGTTACGAGGACAAAATATCTCCGACGTTTCAACGCGCACTCGGGTTAACCTGCTCGTGCATTTCAGCGTAGCTTGTGAACCTCAGTGCTGCTGCCCATCAGACACGTTCTTTGTTTGCTTGTGTCAGTTCGTTTATATTGCCACGCCCACTTCTTCGCCCACGTAACGACCCCGTGACAATATAGCTTGCCGATATTTGTCTCTCTTTTCCTGCTTAGTTGCGGAGTCGGAATTTCAAAATAGCCCACTTTGTCCCGTACAGCCTACAGTCCTATGCCTTGACACCTCAATTGCAAAAAAGGACCATAGGGCTTAATTAATGCGTGCCCATCATGTTAAGACGATTGAACTACATGAACACGGAATAAGTTTACGGGTTTTATAAAATGCAGACAAATTTACGCATCGTACATTTACGTAATTTACGCGTTAACATATATAGCCCCGCCTCAAATAGATTTGAACATGCAAATGTGATCTTCATAACTTTTGGACATAACAATCCTTTTCGATAAAGGAGCTTTACTGTGTAGTTTCCATGCATAAAAAATACAGGCTATAATTGCTTATCCAGACACCAAACATTATCCTGTAATTTATTGGTGATTTTCAGGGGCCTCATTAATTGCGGGATAAGTAAGGCGTTAAAAAAATTTGCTCGGAACCGTGCCAAGGACAACAGTCGGGAAACACAGGCTCAACATATGTTTCGTGAAAAGCCTTATTCCTGTACCAGGGCAGTTTCACGTACTGCGCTTTCTGCGCTGTTACCACTTGAAAGAAGGCCTTATCCATATCTTGTATATGGGTCAAAGGGTAATTTCTGAACGGCATTTGGCGTCAGGTTTCGAACAACATATCGATACCAATCTCCGGAACTAAAATCTGGCCGCCGATTCTGAAATAGTTTCTGTTTAAAGCTTATGCTTCAACACATGACGACCGAATGGGATGCCTCACGTAAAAAGTAATGTAGACCAGTCATGTCTGCGCAGGTGATGGATGCACTTATCAAGGAAGAAATTATGCTACGAAGACCGGGCGTGCCTGAACGCGGGCGAAAGGTCCGCGAGCCGCGTGTATGAGACCCGTGTACTACAGGCTATAGCTTTGCTGTCAAAAAATAAAACAAAAAAAAACAAAAAAGAGAACCTTGTAGTGTCTGTAGTCACACCGAATACCCATCGGAAAACTGCTTACCACGTTTTTCATGCTTAGTTAAGTCGGCCAGTGCCGAAAGCGTGAGGTTCCTGTAAGTGCCGACTACCACGCCAGCTTTGATTACCGTCGCTACTGTTTCTTATTAATGCATCAGGAATCCTACATTGCTAATACAACCGGCTAATGCGGGCATATGTCAATTGTAGACGTACAGTCGCAACGGAAAAAAGAAAATAGATTAGCACACGTTGCCCATTAGCAGAGAAAAAAAATCGCAAATAGCACTGGAAGTTTGGCCTTTAGTAAGGGCTGCTTTTTGCCGGCTACTCCCGTTTCAACAGGTAGATCGTTCCTGCCATTCTCGTCATGCTAAGCTTGGGAACAAGACACCCAGTGTTGCGATTTTTCCCGTGGCGATATTTGGCACTTGTGATATTTTTCTCTCGCGACTACACATGCCTCAAAGAATGCTTGTCTGAATTTAACAACCGTGCGCTTCGTGCACATTTAACGCTACGCTTAAGAAAATAGGTCCCACAAAAGTGGTGCGTCGTTGGGCCGCAAAGCGTTAATATAGAGCTTTGTAAAGTAAAAAGTATTAGAGTTAGGTGCGTCTAGCGTGACGTAACAATGAAGGGCGAGCACTTCTTCCGCAAAGCGCTTTGCTTTGTGTGTGTACTGCACGTAACTGTCACTCGCATTCTGTACACTCGGACACTGCTTTCCAGGATGCGTCGTGGCTGTGTCAGCGGCTTCCTGCCAGTCGGTGAGTACGTTTAGTTATTCGCACTCCCTTGCTAATGTAATAGTTACGGAGTGATAATTCCAGCTTTTGTTGCCCCTTGTGATTGAAACAAACATTCACGGGGAGAATGTTTTTGCACGATGCAGTCCGATATTATTTACGAAACAGCTAATAAATGCTTACTCTGGGTAATTTTTCTCGCATCGTTGCCACACCGTGAACCTATTTCACGAATGAGACTTGCTTGTTTCTCATAAGTTCCTAATTTCCATGCCATTATGGGTTAATTATTTCCCTCCCGTTAACGAGTATATAGTCGTGATGAGATTTTGTACCAAAATTTCCGATTACGACTATACTCATCAACAAAAAATGGTCCCACATGAAACCAATGACGACTATACTTGTCATAGTTGTGTTTCTTGACGCTAGATGGCCACACTTGTTCATGTTGTGCCACTTGTGCCTCGGCTTTCATTGTAATGTCATGTGGTGAAGCCATCTTCCAGCTATCCTTATTACGCCATTATTGAAATAACGGAACCCCATTGAATTGAAATAATGGTACCGGTTCATTTAGAAAAAAGAAAGTTATACAAACTTAGCCAAACAAAAAAAATTCGGTAAAAATTTCTGCTTTTTCTCAAGGTAGTGAAAGGGTTAAACTGATCCCCTCTGACGCTTGCAGGATGCCGATTGCTCTGGAGGCCAGCGCTGCGTTCTCCACTCCAACTTCTCGAGCAGCGCGAACTGTGAGACCGATTTTCGCTGTAAGTATAGCGATTCTTCACTCTGTTATCGTATTCTTCGGTTTGTTAAGCAAGCTTCGGGAATGCGCTTTTGAATCGTCGTAATTTCATTTCCGATCACGCAATGCGCAAACTCACTGATGTTCTGCCTCCTTTGCAGGCATCGCTGTTTCTTCAACCTCCTGCTCGGTGAGTATTATTTGTGTCCTGTGCTTTGAGCATTAGCGCAGACGTTTTTCAGTTTTCTACAGACTTCCTCGCAACTGTTATCAATGTTACTATTGTTTGGTGTTATTTTCGCTATACTTTAGTATGGCATGCCATAAACGACTCTACGCCTCATTTGGATTGCATTCGCGGAATCCGCCATGTTTTGATTCCAATCACTGCGCGAGTGCGCTTAACTGGGCTGCTTGGTAAACATGATTAGGACGAGAGCAAACAGCGCTAAACACGGGAAGGAGAACACGGAAACGCGGTCTGTCGTTCTTCTCCGTCCCGTGTTTAGCGCTGTTTGCTCTCGTCCTAATTACTGCGTCTTTATGCTTTTTTTTTCATGCATTTGTATTTATACCTCATGGTTGTGTGATGTTAGATGTTATGTTACGTCGCAAAATCGTACAACTTCTGCAACGTAACATATTTGGGGGCCTTGAGGCCGAAGTATTTTAAGGCATGCGTACTGTACGTATCTAAATTTTTTTTTTTCTAAATAAAGGAATGCACATCCTCCAAGAACTGAATCAGTCGAAACCCGCTTTCTCTCTGCTCCGTGTCAATGTGGCCACCACAATATCATTTCATGCTAAATAACGATGCTTGAAAATATGCGACGTCCTCGTCTCCAGTACGCTCCTTTTTTTTTCTTGTTCTTAGTGTGCGCCTGGTTTCCAATGCCGGCTGAAGGATTGCCCCTCATCACCCTACGAGTGTGAGTACAGCTTTTGTCACTTCTATTTCTCGTGGTGCGAGCACCGAGCGACACTCTTGTTCCTCGAGCAGCACTAGCGCTTCTAGAACTCTTCTAGAACTTCCGCTTCACCTACCGACTTCTGGTTTAGGTAAAAAATAATCTGCGAAAAATAGAACCATAAATGATGTTGGCTGAGGTTAAAGTTCGTGACATATACGATATCAGAGCTAAAGTCTAATATGAAAATAATAGCTTTAAATCTAGCAGATTAAGTGTCAGGAATAAAAAGCAAAACCGCTGATGGCTGCCGTTTTCTTAACAAAATCCCTTTATACGCACGGTAAGGACAACTTGAAGTAACAGCCTAACCCCTAAAACCGGCTATAGCAAGGTCAACCTATCTACTACGAGCTGAAGCATGTCGACTTTACACAGGTGCAAATGACTGATAGGTCTTGATATAAATAACGTGACATACGCCTTCGTTACGTCACGATTCTAAAGCTTTCTATTGCAGGAAAGTGTACGATTGCTGCCTTTTCAGGAAACCCCTTTGCATGCGGCATGGGGGGGGGGGGGGGCACGGCGTCTTCTCTATTCTAGCCTTTTTCAGCCTCTGTTACGAGCCAAGACAAGGCCCATGCTGCGATCATCGAAAACGCGTTCTGCACAATATTTCATTCTCAAAGTCGGAATTTCCCTGACACGCACAATAAGCCTTTATGAAGTGTTTTGTCCTGTATTCCGCGCTGTGCAATTCCATACGCTATGAATCAATAATCCTTGTCGGTTTTACACGTTGCCCTTGATGGTCTTTAATCCCGCCCTCGCATATACTTCAACAAAGCCTTCAAAGGAAGTTTTCTCATTAGATATCGGTAAAAGCTCGTTAACTCGGATTTCACTGTTCCGGAAAGAAAAACATGTCCGCATTAGCCAAACACTGTATTGTCGAAAGTATAAAGAAAAGATTAAACAAATGTATAAACATTCATTTTCTTGTCGAACACGTAAATACTGGACTTGTTTTCCATAGGAGCCGTGTAAAAACCACAAATGTCGTTATTTGCGACTTTGTTCTCAATGTGACCGCTGCTCCACACCCCCCGTGTCTTAGTTAAAACCGAAATGTGCTCTGCACCACCCCCATTATTAAGTACCGTCACAACCGACACGCTACCACGCGCATGTGACTGCAAAATGGCTGGCAACGGCTAATCGTTCATCTTCATACGACCTTTTGGGGGCCTAGTTGGTGCATAGTACTGACAAAAATTACTTAGCGCAATACAAACACGACACACAAGAAAGGTGCACTCGTTCATCCATCACGATGTAGCAAGCTGGTCCTATGCCAGCATGCGGACCGTGGCTGAAGCTCTTGAATTGTATATGGAGACTCGTTCTGGACTACAGGGAAAGTGTGTGCACCTATTGTTTCGCTTTTTACAAACGCATTATCTGGATGGTTTCCGGTTTCGTCCCCTGACGTAAATGGCGGGGAAGAAAAGCCTTGGCGAGTAGCCCGCAGATTTTCAACACTTTTCTCCCCGTGTTTCGCCAAACGTTTCAAATAAGTATTCTTCTAAGCTCTGAACAACATTACAAGAGGTAGCCTCGAATTTTAAGCGCCTTCCTTTTATCTGTAAACGTAAAAATTGATGGATGGATGCGAAACTTTATTGTAAGTCCCGAGGAGCACGACTCAACGCGCAGCGGGCCGCTCCCACGTTGGGACAGTCAGGCCAAGCCCGACCGCCGCAGCGTGGGCCCTCTCGACAGCCCATAGTTGAGTCTTTTTTTTTTAACTCTGACACAACATAAACACACACTTTCCGACTGATAAATGAAGCGACCGGAAGTTTTTTCGGTTGAAACGCTTGCAGCTATTACCGTCGTCCCGAAAGGGCGAATTTAACGCTTACAGTTCGAAGCAGTGAAAGCGATGGCGTCGCTTAGATACCATATCGCATGCCTACAATAGGTTATCTGATTACTTGATCCCTAATTTTGTCAGTTTTCTTAAAAGCTTTCGCGAAACTGTCGGCACCAGTTTCATTAAAAAAACGATTTGTCAGCTGCTTGTCCCTGTTAACGTAGAGAACGTTCAACAGTAATCTTGTTTCTGATCATTGGCGACACTTGTTCTCCATATCGAAGGGTCATCGTCGGAGGCATGGGGCAACCACATTCGCGTTGTAAGAAGGATGAGGTGAAGCATCTCGGATTTACACAGGCGCAAATGACTGATAGGTCTTGACATAGGCCTTGCTACATTATCTCTATCTCTCTCTCTTTATATATATATATATATATATATATATATATATATATATATATATATATATATATATTTCACGGTATATTTACTGACGTTTCGGCTGGTGGACCAGCCTTTGGTAACTCGCTCGCCTTTGGCAAAGGCTGGTCCCCTAGCCGAGCCGCCAGTAAATATACCGTAAAAAATCAACGTGCGTCGTACTCTCTTGTTCCTTATATATAGTGCCGGATGGTGTGCACTGTTATGTATAAAAATAACAGCTCTAGTGCTGGACCTGATGCAAGTTGTTCCTCTGTTATGTGTTTGTTTTTTTCAGGTCTGGTCCTGGAACACCAGGATACAAGATGCGGTGGAACAAACGTACGTAAAAGGCTTCTTATTATAGGGTACAATTAGCGGAGCGTAAGCTTCTTTTGTTCCCACGTCCGTGTTTACAACGAGCGTACATAATAACGATCCCAGTTATCACCTGGTGATGCTGGCTTCACGTGAGGCTTGCGGGTTTCGTTGCGTTACAGCTGACGACCAACGAGCACTAGCGACACGCCTGCGATAAGAGCAAGCCAAACGCTACGGTGACCCTTCGCTCCTCCCGAACGGCAGCGCCTGAGCAAAGATGGCTACCCCTTACAAGCGATCAGTGTCTGGTGGTTTCTGTAACATGTTTTAGCCGTGTTACTTAAGTGCAAGGGCGAAAAAGTTATACAGAGACTCCGCAGGAGTTTTCTAAGAGCGCGCGAGCTTTGGTGCTCCGTCCAAAGAGGTGCCTCCGGAAAGCCTTGATGTTGTGACGTGTGGTATCACGCGTGGCGTGACGTCACCTCTAGAACTGCGGTGTTTTAATCCCGAACGCCTACAAATCTTTTGCAAGGTTCTCTGGTAATTAAAGACTCCTCTTGTAAATGAGGCTGATCGATCGAAGCGCATGCAACCTTCACCAGACCAGATAGAACGCCATCGGACAGTCATCGAGTCCGATCTGAGCCGATCAGTCCCCGATGTAACCTCGTCGGACGCATCAGAACTTTATCGGTCTTTAATCGGAGTATTCGTAACGGCTATCTGAGTTTATTCAAGCTTGCTGTGCTAGATCAGACAGCACGCATTCCCATATGTCATTGGCACCATTTCATCCGCTTCGCTACACTATCGACCTTTATTGCACTCGTATACCAGTACACCTTATCAGTACTTGTCATCGCTATTCATTCTTTGAAGCATGCCGATCTGATACTTCGGATGTCGACGGTTCGATACCCTACACGCTTGGATGGCTTAGGTTTCCATATCAGAGACGCATGGGAGGATCGGGATTAGAGTCCCTGTATACATATATTCGAGTCCACTTCTGACACGTCAGTTGTAAAGTTGCGGGACGCCTCACGTAACCTCGAAATCGTGTATTTATTTAGAGCTGTAATGTGCCTGCTTTTTCGCTCCGAGATAGCCCAGCCCACGAAATACACGTAAATATGAAATGAAGGCGCGCTCGCGCCTCGCTTTTCAAGCGCTTCCCAGCAAAATTTGATAATTACAGCGATAAGCATGTAATGCTTATCGCTGTATTCACCAAGCATGCATACTTATCGCGGCGAATAGCATTCGCTTAACACCACATCATACTATCCTAAGAAAATAAGATAAATACACGCAGAATCTTATTTGGGAGTTGTCTAAGTGATGCGTAAGCGTAGTGTTTTATTAGAGAGTCTCAGAATTGGGGACCTAAGACACTGGGTCCCAAAGTTGCATTGTGTGGGCTGCTCTTGTGTTCGAAGGAGCAGCACAGTTTGAGAGCTGGGTAAAACGCAGGCGGCGTTAAAGCGCGCGTGGCGCCACACGCGGGGAAATTAACATTATGCAAGATGCGGGCCCCGCGGCGTTGGGGCCCGCGCTGCATCTGTGTCGCCTGCCTAGCGAAGCGAGGTGCCTTGGGGACCCACGATAGATTTAGATTTTAGGGGCGAAGCTCCTTATAGCATCACCTGGTCGGTCGTCGCTCCATGCGGCGTGTCCCCGCCGTCTCGTCTCCCGTATCATTCAATAGATGGCGCTGTTCCATAGAGATGCATGCAAACTGCAGTTGGGTGACTATATACTAGATGGCGCTGTCCCATAAAAATCGAAAAAAAAAAACCAACAAAAAAAAAAAACAAAAAAACAACAAAAAATAAAAATTGTCAAAAATAAAAATAGAATAAAAAAAGAAGAAAAAAAGCAAACATAATCAAAGCGGCGCATCGCTTTGATTACTGCTGGGCGAAACCACTGAACATTTCACGGTGTAACCATGATTGCTTCAGGAGCTTCGCCCAAGCTCTTCATCATTCACCCGTGGATATGCTGTAATTTTCTGCGTCTGGACTGAACGCGAACGCAAGGACCCAAGAATGGCTTGGCTTCTGCGCTTTCACGCTGGCGGCTCGCAAACTTATTGGGTCCCCCAAGCCTCTTGGGACCCAAATTCTAAAGCTCTCTATTGCCGGAAACTGTACGATTGCTGCCTTTTCCGGAAATACGTTTGCATGCGGCATGCGCCCGGCGTCTTCTCTATTCTAGCCTTTCTCAGCCTCTGTTACGAGCTAAGACAAGATTCATGCCGCGATCATCGAAAACTTGTTCGACACAATTTTTCGTTCTCAAAGTCGGAGTTTCCCTGATACGCACAATAATACTTTATCAAGTGTTTCTTCAAGTGCTTCGTCCTGTATTCCGCGCTGTGCAATTCCTTACGTTAGGAATCAATAATCCTTGTCGGCTTTACACGTTGCCCTTGATAGTATTTTATCCCGCTCTCGCATATACTTCAACAAAGCCTTCATAGAAAGTTTTCTCATTAGATATCGGTAAAAGCTCGTTAACTCGGATTTCACGGGTCCGGAAAGAAAAAATGTCCGAATTAGCCAAACGCTGTATTGTCGAAAGTATAAAGAAAAGATTAAACAAATGTATACACTTTCATTTTCTTGTCGAACACGTCAATACTGGACTTGTTTTCCATAGGAGCCGTGTAACAAACACAAATTTCGTTATTTGCGACTTTGTTCTCAATGTGACCGCGGCTCCATACACCCCGTGTCTTAGTTAACCCGAAATGTGCTCTGCTTATTTCGGTTTAGCCACCCCCATTGTTAAGTACCGCCACAACCAACGCTACCACGCGCACGTGACTGCAAAATGGCTGGCAACGGCTAATCGTTCATCCATCACGATGTAGCGAGCTAGTTCTATGCCAGCATGCGGATCGTGGCTGAAGCTCTTGAATTGTATTCGGAAACGCGTTGTGGACTACAGGGAAACTGTATGCACGTATTGTTTCGCTGTCTACAAACGCATTTACTGGACGGCTTCCGGTTTTGTCCACAGGCGTAGCCTACTAGCAATGGCGGTGAAGAAAAGCCTTGGCGAGTAGCCCGCAGATTTTCAGCCCTTTTCTCCACGTGTTTCGCCAAACATTTCAAATAAGTAGTCTTCTAAGCTCCGCGCGACATTTTAAGAGGTACCCTTGAAGTTTAGGCGACATTCTTTTATGTGTAAATGTAAAAAGTCCTTTTTTTTTACTCTGACACAAGAAAAAAATTACACCATCTCCCGCTAAAGGGGACCATGAGGCGATGCGAAACAGCGTTTCGGCATGTCGAGGACGCCTTTCATCCGTAGCAGTTTCCCGCCGACGTTGACGTTTGCGCTGGGCTTCCCTAGTCCGGAGCTCGGGGTCCGCTTGCCGGTGTTTCCGTTGCGCTTCGGCGCGTCCAGCCTTCCGCTGCTCTGCGGTCTCGGCAGGCGTTAAGGTATTACTGCAACTGGCGCCGACGTTGACGTTGGAACTCATGACACCAGCGCAGCCGGCGCAGTGACTGAGCGGGTGTACGGCCTAACGCGAGCCTTTTATCTAAACGAGGAGGGGTGTGGAGAGAGGGAGGGGAAGTAGAGAGGAGGTGTGTGGAGAGGGTCTGCGCATGCGCAGTAAGGGTGGTCACGACGCACACCCGATTGAACTCCGCCATAAGCTGCTTCGCATATAACACACTTTCCGCTTCGGTGTGATAAATGAAGTGACCGGAAGTTCCTTCGGTTGAAACGCATGCAGCTGTTACCGCCGTCACGAAACAGCATCTTCAAGGTTTACAGTTCGAACCAATGCGAGCGATGGCGTCGCCTAGATACCATATCGCACGCCTAGAATAGGTTATCTGATTACTTGCTCCCTAATTTTGTCCGAGTCTGCTTAAAAGCTTTCGTAAAAATGTCGGCATCAGTTGCATTAAAAAACGATTTGTCAACTGCTTGTCCCTGTCAACGTAGAGAACTTTCAACGGTAATCTTGATTCTGATCATTGGCGGCACTTGTTCTCGATATCGAAGGCTCATCGTCGGAGGCATGACGCAACCACATTTGCGTTGTAAGAAGGATGAGCATGACACGTGGGCTCTCGCTGCTTGACTGGAGCAAGGAGGTTTAAAAAGAAGCGCATTGTTATTTTTTTTTAAACCTCCTGGCGCTGGTCGACTAGGTTAAACGGGCGGCTAAGGCCAGTGAGCCCCTCGACTAAGGCTCGCCCATGAGAATAACTTGTGTTTCACTTGTTTTTATGTTTTGTTCTCTTCCTTGGACGGGAGCATACGTTCGTCTCTGATCACTCTGGATGAAAGACGAAACACTATGTGAATATTGGAGTGACAGTTCTACACCTCCAGATACAGACCCACAAGGTGCCTGGTTCCGTGAATTTGACCTTCAAGCTCAGCCAGGTCACGCCAGCATCTCTGAGCTGCGTCAGCTCCACAGAAAATTGTTTACACGTGATCCGCGAGATGGCGCAAAGTTCTCGCGGACGAGTTTGCGCCGACTTTTCTCCAGATTCTCGGCGCGTTCATCACGTGCTTCGTTCCAGGCGCTTAGGGTGTCTCCGCAACGTACGTGCGTTTGTGCGTGTGTTTGTATGTGTACATGTATATATACACATACAAATTGTAAATTTCGGTGGATAATCTTAAATAAGCTATTCAGAGCGATCCATAAGCACCATGAAATAAGCGATCGCATAACGCCATGATTTGTGGATTTGATATGATGGTTGATATTAGCTTTGATAGTAGACGTAACAAAACAGATGGCAGAATTAGGTCCAGGAGCAGAGCCATACAATGTCTTTCTTCCACCACTGTTACGTTAATTGATGTAGCCGCCTAAGCCGTATGCGACTAAGAGTTTCTATTACATCTGTCTTTTATTCTTTTAAACGATTCTTTGCATCGTCATTCGCTGCCTGTCCCACCCTTAAACTTTGCAGGGTCCGAAGTGTGGCCCGAACCAGGTGTGCGGATACCAGAAGACCGGACTGGTGTGCATCAAGTGTCCTTGCTACGGTACCGACCGTGCCGTGTGTAAGTGTATACATCTTGGTAATCTGTGGGACCAGCAATGATTGTTCTTTTAACTCTCGCTGCTTTGAACCCGGCAGTTATAAATGCAATAAGGGTGGGTTCCAACGTTATTACACCACCATCCTGCTTAGTTTCTCTGCATTTCGCGAATGCATAACTCGTGCATGAGACTGAAACCAATATTCCAGCTGTAAGTGCACATTCAGCCATGATTATATGCACGCGTTCTCGTAGAATCAATGAATCCAGTGCTAATAATTATTTTCAACGAGATCGCTCCGCTGTGCTTTTTGCTTACTGTGATGCTGTTGACAGGCACGTGCAAATGTAAGTAAATATCACTTAAACAGGGGTGTGTTCTCAAACAGGCTTAGCCTGTTTGAGAACACACCCCTGTAATATCCTAGTATATATATTAAAAGGAAAAAAAAATGGACCTTGGCAGGCCACGTTGTGAGAAAGACAAAGAAGAGGGGGTCAGTTACAACATCGGAATGGATACGACGAGATGGGAAGCGCGGACGGGGACGGCTAAGAGATGGGTGGATTGACGAAATTAAAAAAAAAAAAAGTTCGGCGGCATAAGATGGAGTCGACTCGCGACGGACAGGGTGGTTGGAGGTCATTGGGAGATGCCTTAGTCTTGCAGAGGACGCAAGACAGGCTGATGATTACGATGAAGAAGATGATGATCACTGCGGTCACTCGACTACCCACAACGGTCCAGTCGGAGTAAACGTACTCTTCAGGCGCTTCATATCTCGAACCAGACTGAGAATAATCAGAATGGAGTAGATGCTACTCATTACCTTTGGACATAGTAACCACACTGGGCCTTCGAAGAGCATCGCCAACAGCGTGGTCCGCGCCTCCACGATGCCTTAAGCTTCACTCCTGGACAGCTACTGCTCAGTAATACCGGCAATATTCGAGACTGGTCCTCTTTTAATTCCGCGTTTACGTGGCGCACGGTGGGTACAGACGACGTAATATAAATAAAAGTCATCCTCGCTTAAAGATCACAAACACCACACACGTACATTGGCCATAACACGAACCAACTCTGACTGTAGTGTCGAAATTTTTGAAATATTATTGCCGAATGTTTTATCATATCTTCTTATTGTGAGGCTTATGTCATTTACTGTTTTTCTACGCTTTCGCGTCTTTCGGAGATGAAATAAGCATTTAGACGTTAATAAACTACACAAGAAGACGAGGCCCCGAGTAAGAAACATACAGAACACCACGAGCGCAGAGTCTTCTCGCGCAGTTTAATAACGTCTAAAAGCTATTAACCACTTAGGCTGCCGAACGTCTTGATGAAGTAAGCGTAATACTGAATTCTTACATGAACAGAAACGCCTTTTTTTTTTTTCATGGTGCAGGCGTGAAGAAGCAGCCGGGCGTCGTGTGTGGACCCAACAGCATCGTCCAGGTGAACAGCAACAACAGCTACGTGTGCAAGGGCTGCGCCTCCGCCACTTCCGTCCTCACTCGATAGTGGAAGCAGCGACGTCACTCAAGTCGCCAAGTCACGTCATTATTTCGAACGAGAAATGTCGTGATGCGGGCACGCCTCGCACATCTGAAGTGCCACTCAAATAAATGAATACCGATATGTTGTAGACGCTGAGGGTTGTACACTTGCAATGTCTCTCTTCATTGCTTTTTACCGCGTCTCGACTGTGTCACAGCGTCCGTGCATTATTTCAATGAGAGAGAGAGAGAGATAAAAGCGAAGGAAAGGCAGGGAGGTTAACCAGGTTGTACCCGGTTTGCTACCCTACACGGGGGGAGGAGGAAGGGGAGAAAAAAGAAGAGAGAGAGCAAGGAGGAAAGATGGAACAAGTAGTACGCGTGCACACATCAGTGTTCACCGCATACACACAGACAGTCACAACGGGAAAATATTTGACATCAGTTCCTCTGCGAGATGCTAAAAAAGGCTTGCAAGGATTGGCTCCAAGGAATCCAGTACTTGCAGAGCGCATTGAGCCGACGGGGTTGTCATTCCGTTGAGGAGAGTGCGCATCGTGGTCATGAGAGACCTCAACACAGCGAGGACTTGTAGGTTCTTGTCGTGACAATCATCTGTGGACGATGAAGCACACTGCGGGGCATTCTGCATCGGCTCTTTATGAGTGCGCAGTGGTGGCAGTGAGGGCCACGCGACATCCGCCGCCGCTTTTAAAGCTTCTGCGTCTTTCCGGCTCTCCAATTGTGATGCGTTGGGCGGTGGTGGTGGCGGCAGTAGTGGTAGCTGTCGCTTAAGGGAAGTCTGACGATCTGTCGGTGTAGGAGATCGCGTTGTCCGTCCAGATTGGGTAGCAGTAGTCTTAGACCTTCGTCGCCGACGCGAGCGTCGTTGTCTATTTCTCACCACATCAGCAGCCTCTTTGTGCGTCGAGCCGTCCCGTACCATCTGTTTCATGACGCTCCATTCTTTTTTCACTAATGGACAGTCCCTTGATGAGGCTTCGTGTGCTCCATGGCAGTTGGTACATTTGAGGGCAGTTGCTCGGCAGGATTCCGCATTGTGTGGCTCTGCACAGCGGGGGCAAATCGCCACGTTCCTGCAAACTCCGCTCACATGACCCATTTTTTGACATTTACGGCACTGGAGTGGTCTTGGTGTAAACGGACGGACCACGTGACGAAAGTGTCCCACCTTCACGTGGGATGGCAATATGTCACCTTTGAAGACAATCTTCACGCAACGCGAGTTGCCAAGACGTGAGACTTGGACGATGTTGCTATGGTCACTAACTTCCTTGACGAGCATTGGAAGGTCGCCACAAGGAATGGAGATGTCTACATCGTATATTACACCTACCACCATGTCCTTGTTAAGTGGAAGGTGAGCTCGAACCTTGATACCGTCGAAGTCTGTGACCCTGGTCAGAGCAAGCAGAGATGCCTGGTGTATAACGTCGATAGCCAAGACATTCTTGCGGGGGTTGACTCGAACATCCTTGATTTCGTTTGGAGCCAGAGACTCGAGTTTCCTCGAGATGGTCTGCCGATTCAGGTGTCTCAGATTGTCCGATGGCGTAACAGGCACAAATAGGACGGTGTAGTTCATTGAAGCCTCCTTCGGCTTCACAGTAGGTGCGGTTGAAGCTGTTGAAGCTCCCGTAGATCTTCGTTTTGGTTTACGACTGTAAACAGGCGTGAATTCATCCTCGGAATCGTCACTGCTTGCCGAATACAGTTCGGTGGACTCACTGTCGGCGTCGCTGAGTTCGCTGTTCCGTTTCCTCGAGGGGCCCGCCGACGGCGGAGGCATGCCTGGAGGGTCTGAAGGCCAGTCTACTTCCTGTGTAGCCAAATAAAATACCGATGGCTACGCGAGGAACATGAAAAATCACCAAAAACTGTCACCCGGTAAACAAAGCGCTGTGCAAGACGCACACTTCGTCGTCGTCCGTTTTCAGTGAGTTATCATTAGGAGGCAGCCCACTGAAAAAGGTCGGTGATTGCGCGAAGCCGACAGACTGTTTGTTGCTGACCTTCCAAGCAAACGTCTCGTTTGTCCCTCACCCTGGTCACCCGCAAGGGGTAACCAAGTCTCATTGGCTTGCGCTGCCCTCCATTATTTGTAACTACTTTTTCGAATATTCAACAAGGTTAAAATTAACAAGGAATCTTGCCTGAAGAAGCCGTTTTATGTCTCTAAACGTAATGATCATAATCTCGAAAGTAATTCAGTACCGGCTCGGGAGGTGCATGTTAGCTAATTCCTTTTTCCGAAGCGTGTAGCGGAATGGAACAAGCTGTCTGAAGAGCAAGTATGTTGTCAAAGTGAGGCATTCTTTTTTTTGTATGCTGTACCCTACCTGCTGTACCACACAAGGGAATTGAGGGTCATTCTCGCAATAAAGAAAAATTGCTTTACTCTCTCAAATTGTATCGACATGATCAAACAAACGCTGGCTTCGGAAAACTAGACGAATAAATGAGGGAAGCAAACTACGGCCGCACTCGACAACTGAACAACCCAAACGCCGAAGACTAAGTGAACTGACCGCAGCCGCTTGGTACGGCCGGTGCGCGTCACTTAAAAGGCCGACGCTGCGGGTTTGATCCCGACTTAGCAGGCTGGCTAAGTTCAGTTAGGGACAGGGGGTAAAAAAATTATTCTTTCATCGGAATCTATCATAACACGGAAGTTAAACTTGTTTTAAGAGAAGTATCAGATTTATGAGACGTTAAGAAATCCAATATTTGCTGTGCGTATCGCCAAAAAGAACAACATGAGAAAATGGCAGCAGATCTAGCACACCCTTTTAGAATCCACGAACGGCGAGTCTTCACGTTTCCGGCTTTCAACTATTGGTTCGCTGTGCCCGACGCAGCGTGTCTTCCTAGTTCTCGTCCGTTCACCTTCTGTAAAGGAGTACGATGTTCACGACATCCCCGCCTGGAAAGGGCCCACCACTATTACATAGCGCCATTACATAGCGGCGCTTGTCCATGGTGTGGTGCGCGGCCGGCACTGACACATGTGACGTGGGAATGCGCAGCAAGGCCGCAGGAGTCAAACTCGCCTATGTTGCGTTATTTACTCCATAGGGAGCCGTTGGAGACCCTCCTCGCTCGGCCAGGGCTCGAGGTCCGAAGAGGCCGCTCGGACAAGACGGAGCGTGTAGCCAGGATCACTGGAGTCCGGGAATAGGGGCCCACCGACTCGCTCTTTCCCATTCTAACCCTTCCCCTGAATAATCCAACTTTTTCCACCCCAATGGACAATTATTTCTGACCGCATTTGTTTAAGAGGCTTTCCTTAGGAGGTTTATAACGAGAAGTCAAGTTAAAACTGAAAGTATAATTCAGAAGAGTGAAAGTGGAAGCTGGTAGCCAATCAGGAAAATGTTGCGCCAATGAAAGAGAAGTAGCGTGCTCTTTTGTGGTAATAACGTCACTGAATTCTTAGTGGAGTCGAGCATAAAACACTTACGTTTCGTATGCGTACCGTACCCGCACTCATTGTATCCGAAAAGTAACTCACTCACTCACTCACTCACTCACTCACTCACTCACTCACTCACTCACTCACTCACTCACTCACTCACTCACTCACTCACTCACTCACTCACTCACTCACTCACTCACTCACTCACTCACTCACTCACTCACTCACTCACTCACTCACTCACTCACTCACTCACTCACTCACTCACTCACTCACTCACTCATTTCGATGCATCACGAAGTTAACAGAATCACAACTGTGGCAGCAAGAAGAAATGATCTTCGATTTACTTCTTGTATCCGCCATAGGATTACTTTAATTACGCGATCACAATGAAAGGTAGAAGCTGCGGGTCTAGTTTTGTGCGTAGTTTTTCTGGCGCGCAGCAGCCGTTCAACATGTCCTCCTTCACTGACAATGAACGACGCTCGTTTCAACGCAAGCGACGACACGACACGTGCCGTCTGCTGTTTACCATCTGCTCACTGTCTGGCCGAGAAACAGCACCGCGAAAAACCACTGACCTCGACAGCGGCTCGCTATGCGCCGATAAGCAGCTGTCGGATGTACTGCACTACGCAGCCAGACGTAGGACCCCGTCTGCTCGCTTGCGGAGCGGGCCTCCGAGCCCCACCGCGACGGCGCGGCGACTCTAGAATGGCAACACGAGGCCAGCTGTCAGACTAAAAGCATCGCAGTTCCTCCACTGAGGCTTTCCGTAGTCACTCTGACAGCTTAGAGGCCTAACAGAAAGACGATTACATGGAGTCTCGAGGTCGTATACGCAAAGCGATGGGGTCCTTCCAGACGGTGCCCACCGCTTTGGCCATGCCTAGTGGGTTTTGCAGAATCGCGGCGTTAAATTTTGCTGAACATTCGGAGGCCTTGCAAACCTCGATTCAAGAATGCGTGTTATTCCAACAATTTACCGGTTTTTGTACGTTTTCGACTCGGCGAAACCGAAATTCTTCCGTCATGTGTACGCCAGAACTTCTGCGCGTGTATGCCACAGAAATTGGGCAGATCTCACTACTCGCCACTGGTCCACTAAAAATTAAGGGAACACATGGACGGCAACATAATTAAGCAGACGTAACGAAGAACTGTGAAAATTTTTAATGAACTGTCGGGATAAACCCAGTGATAAAAAATTGGCCGCGTATCTGCGTGCTTCGCTGCAAATGTCGTCTAAAGACGATAGAAGAGGCGCTGCGTGAGATATGGACGCCATCTGGCAATACGTCGGGAAGCACGAGTGCTGTGTTGCGGGCTGGTAGTCCCGGCGCAGCGGCAGGCGAAGACCGGCGGTGACCAACGCGACCGGTGGGGACGCCGGCCAGCCTGAACACGCTGTTTGGCGCGATGCGCCGAAGGAGAAGAAACGTCCGCACTCAACGAGTACTCTCCACAAACTCTCTTACTTACACGTCGCCTGGGTAAAACAGGAATGCCAGAGCGGCGACCCCTGTCATTCGTACAATGCAATACTGAACCGAAACCGAAACACAACATGAGCTTGTGCAGAGGGCACGGAGGAAGACAAGTTTCAGCGCAGTCGCATTTTCAGCGCACCTTAAGAAACTAGGGTTGTAATATTGTAGGGCGAGTAGGGCCAGAAGGACCGTCACGACGAAAACCTGCCTCCTCAGTCGTATTCGCCTGGAACGTTGGTGTGGCTTCGCGTTCCCTCCTCCGCTCCTGGCCTTTCCACAAAGCTACTGCCTAAGTACGAAGGCCCCTACCGCGTCCTACGTCAAGCATCCCCAGTTAACTATATGATTGAGCCTGTTCAATCATCTACGGACCGCCGTCGTCGCGGCCGCGAGACTGTTCACGTCGATCGACTGAAGCCGCATTATGACCCACCAGTTGTACCTGTTCCTTAAGTCGCCAGGATGGCTCCCTTTCCGCGGGGGAGAGATTTGTAACATGGTAGGGCGCTGACAAGAACGCCTGCGAAAGAAGACGACGATGACGGTTGTTGTTGGCGCTCGCGCTTGCTCGGCTTGGACCGCTGATCGCTTCAGCTGTGGCAATCTTTTAATAAACGCGTTACCGTCTCAACGTTAAACGCATACCATCAAGGTCTTTAAAATTGCGTATCTATGTATTTTCTGTTAAAGGAATACACCGCCTAATACTTACCTAGTGATGTTGCGCCTCAGATATGCGTAATGTTTGCTTTTTGATCAACAATGTACACAAGTATGAACCTCGTCAGCCGTTCACGATGGCTGGCCCTTGGGCAAGTGGTTCAACTTTGGCCGAGTGGCTGAATCGAGGGACGTGCCGTCAAACAGAAAGACAGACAGAAAGACAGACCAAAATTTCTGCGTTTAAGTTCCCCAAGAAAGACTATCGTCTTTAAAATCTTGGCGGCACATTTGCGTTACACAGGTTAACCATCGGTACGTAGTGCATGGGTCGTGATCTTCAGTACATAACATATAAAGTGTCAACAAGAGCTTTCCTGGCTGAACTGTGACTAAATTCGAGCACTCTTCGTTCAACGCAGGAAGCGTAATATAGATCACCTACGCTCTTGACTAATGAATGCTAGTATTTGTCGTGTCGCGATTCAGTATGACTTTGATTTTCTCTTTTGCCCTGGTGAACTTGTGGTGGCAGGTTCTAATGGTGACGGCGTTAACAGGTTGATTGGGCAAAATGCGCGCGCGCGCACACACACACACACACATGCGCGCGCGCGCAGACGCACGCACGCACGCACGTACACACACGCACGCAAACAAACACAGGCAGAAATGAAGCGATTAATTTACCTATAGTATATCCTAAGCTTCGTCATTCTCGAATCAAACGACTTTGTGACTGAAGTTTGATCATTTGAATTAACTCTTACGTTTTAAGCGAAGCAATGCGCGGCTATTATGGCTGTGGACAGAGTCCAGTCGTTTTGATCTGCTAAAAAAGTAAGGACTGCTATGAAGCTGAGATAGATAGGGCTTAATAAAGAACTTCACCGACACTTTCCGAGCCCACCAGCGCCAAGACTGAGACTGAGAGACTGAGAGAGATAGACTGAGAGGGACTGAGAGAGACTGAGAGACTGAGAGAGACTGAGAGAGATAGAAAGGAAGGAATTAAGCACGTTACATAGATTTTAGCTACTTTAGACTTTATGTACTTTTCTACCCTGATAGTGGGCAGGGGAACGAAGGGTAAAATATGGGAGGAAGAAATCATGGCTGCATGTGATTCACAATTCACATGCAAAATGCAGAGTAGCTGCAGACAAGCTCGTAAGTTCGCTGCCAAGTAATGAAGAAGGGGCCGTATGACTTTCGGGTCCGTGGAGCTCCGACTCCAAGCTGAACGTTCGTGCGATAACCGTAATTACTGCTTTAGCTGAACGAAAGTTCCGCTTAGTAAATTTTTTCGGCAAATACAGATGAAATCCTCAGTAACGAAAGCCCTCAAGAACGAAATTCTCGCGGCAACAAAGTAATCTGGCGTCCCTGGCGAACGTCCGCAGAGTTCAATGTATTTGCCACCTCTAAGCAGCGAAGATGTTTTAAAAAGTACCCCCGCAACAACGAAGGTTTCAGTTAGAGATCAGCAACATTTTTTTTGAGCCCATGAAATAGATGGGAACCTAGAAGTTGGAAAATTGCAGCACCGCTCATTCGACAAGTCGGGCACATACGTTTCTACCAACAAGCATCGGCGCTACCATTGCTGTTTACATGGTCAGGAGATGATGAGAGCAACAAGCGATACCAGACGCTGTTGAACTGCACGACTTTTTGTGCGCTGACGCCGACCTTATCATGCACGAATAGTTCAGCCACGACGCTATCATTGAAAGTGTGCGCAAAGAATATGAGAGTGACGACGAGAGTGAGGAAAGCAACAAAACGCAAGAAAGGCAAGTAAGTTCGTGCGAACTTCCTGATGCTTTTGACATCATTCTCAATTTCCTGGGTGCCCACTACCACGACGACGAAGCTTTGCAAAGCCTATTAAGTTACGAGGCTCGAGCTGTCAAGCTTCTTTAAAGCAACAGAAAACAGAGCAAGATAAGCGACATCTTTAAATAAATGTTGGTTGTGCTAAGTAATTGATGGGTGTGCGTATTTTGCTATTTTCGCGAGAACGAAATTCTCGCGAGAACAAACGAAAATCGCTTTCCCGATGATTTCGTTATTGAGGGGTTCGACTGTATACGGCTCTATGCACTAAAAGAAAAGAAAATAAAAAAAAAGACAAGAAACATTTATTCTTTAGATGCGACAGCCCTGAGAGAACGTGAATGCATGTCACAGACAAAAGGATTCTACACTCCGAGTTCTGAAAACGGCAGTATCAGACTTTCAGGGAAGAAATAAAAAAAAAGCAATTCGAGACCAAATAAACAATATTCCTTTGGTCAAGCTTGATAAAAGTAGAGAAAGCAATTTTTGGGATGACAATTTATTCGACTGGCTTTATTTCCTTGGTTATGAATGCAAGCACTCAAGTTAACAAAAGAACTCTGTATCGTTAAAAAACATAAAATGCGCCGTAAAGTTTGTTTTTCAATGCCATGACCTGTCACGAAAATTCAGGATACAGCTTGAACTAAAGCCCCTCCATGCGTTTTCCGCCGGCTAGGTTAAGTAGCGCCAACTCGTCCGCATCCTCTCCCTTTACACCGGTTCCCCGCCTAGCGGAAGCCGAAGTGCCGCCATGATGTTTCTGCTGCTTTTCCGGTTGATCCACCTGCCCCATGCCCGCCCACGCCCTCGCGATGCAGAAACACCGAGCGAGAACTCGCTCGGCGGCAGGCAGTTTACGACGAACCTCAAAACAACAACACTTGCGAAACGGAGAAGCAAATGTGTGCTTTCTCGCGTGTGCACATGCGTGCGCAGAAACAAGATGGAAGGAAAAAGCGGAAGGGAGTGGCTCAAGAACTTCCTTCCCGAAGCTCCGGAACCGGATGTGGGCGTCGTCGTCGAACAATAGATGGCGGTACCTAAAAAAGCGGCAGTAGACGCGATGGAGGGGCTTTAGCTTGAACAGCTCTCTATCTTCGCGGTTTGCGATTGCTCGTCGACAGTCGTGTCTCGTGCGGACGTCCGTTGGGGCTGATTCCGCGGCTCTTTCCCGCTGACTCACGCGTCTTTTGTCTTTGTGTGTTATATTGGCATTCTGGAGTGTTATTTGCCATGCTACTGTAGTTATTTAAAACATTTGACTGGGAGGCTCGCCTGTAAAAGGTGCCAATAGATGCCCCTGTATTTGTTACAGCACGGTGTGAGCAGTGTCCGGCGTTCCTCCAGCGTGAGAAAGACACCACTCGACCACACAACGTGGAGATCCTGCCTTTCGCATAAAACTGTTATATTTAAACAAAAATAGCAGTGTTTCATTCTGGCATCGTCCCATTTCTTATTTTATTTTATCTTTTATTTATTTCAGCATACTGTTGCCCCTGAGGCCGTTACAGGGTTGGGTTACAGTTGCTATCACTAATACAATAAAAACATTTCAAGCACTACAAATACGACATTTCAAAATACAAAATTCAAGCAATACGATAGAATAAAATACAGTGCAATACAATACGGATGTGTGTTTGTTAAGCAAGCTCCTAAATAAAGTTAATATAGCAAGAGTTACAGCATAACACAATTAACATCGAACAGTCAAACATATGTCAATCTTTGCGCGAAATATTGCTTGAGCCCTTCCTCGAAGTTTTCCACTGAGGTACATTGGAACAATGATGAAGGCAGTGAATTCCACTGCTGAATAGTTTTTGCAAAAAATGAATTTGCATATATATTGAGGCGTTGCTGGGTTTCAGAACTGAGTTTCGAAAATTCGGGAGCCCTTGGCTTATGGAGAAAATGGAGGCAAGCGAAAACTGGCGTGCGCGTGTCTGACGTACTATATATATATATATATATATATATATATATATATATATATATATAGGAAAGAAGATGGCCTCTAAGGGCTCGTTTTTCTTCGTTAGACGCAATTTTAGTGAGAACTCACTGACAATAATGCCAAGGAAAGTATAGGCGGTGTTATTTGTAATAATTGGGACATAAATGTGAGGAAAGCAAAGTAGACGAAAAGGTAACTTGCTGCCGGCAGGGACCGAGCCTGCGACCTTCGAATAACGTGTCCGATGCTCTACCACTGAGCTACGGTGGCGCTCATCCTCCCGTCCACTTCATGGGGTATATAGTGTGTGCATTTAAGCCTAGGAGTGTTAGCGCCGATCGGAGCCATGACGGCGAGTGTGGAGCACTCTTTTTCTGCCTTTTGGCGTCACGTAGCACGTGATCTTTTTACGAGCTGGCAGTTGACCAATAATCCCTCGTATACTACCTGAAGGCATGAAGTCTTTCAAAACGAGACCCTTGCTATGAGTGAAGGAAAGAAGGTGACTTTTAAAGGGCTCGCTTTTCTTTGTTAGACTCAACATTCATGAGAACTAACTCACAATAATGCCAAGGAAAGTACACGAGATGTTATGTGTAATAAATGGGATATAAATGTGAGGAAAGTAAAGTGGACGAAAAGATAACTTGCTGCCGGCAGCGACCGGCGACAAGTTACCCCTCTCTCTCTCTCTCTCTCTCTCTCTCTCTATATATATATATATATATATATATATATATATATATATGAGCCAGGCACGTAGCCAGGATTTTTTTTCGTGGGGGAGGGCAAGGCAAAAAAGTTGCCCGGGAATATAGAGGGCGGGACGAATTGCGGGGTGGTGGGGGCGCCCGGGCCCCCTTGCCTACGTGCCTGGTATAGACTTAGATTTAGGTGCACGTTAAAGAACTCCAGGTGGTCGAAATTTCCGGAGCCCTCCACTGCGGCGTCTCTCGCCGTAGTGGAGGGCTCCGTGGTTTTGGAACGTTAAAACCCAGATATTATATAATTTGTTTTTCTATCGCACTGCACCATGCTACCTCCTGACTGTTTCTTTTCTTCATGCCGGGAATTGGACCGGAATCCACGTGGTTAGCAGCGCGGCAATGCAGTTGCCACAGGCAGCAACGTCGTTGATACGTTCATGTCCAAGAAACAAGGGAATATGGCACCGCGAAATGACAAGCCGCCTCGAAAATGTCGATAAAAGATCAGTTTGCCGCGTCAGAAATGGCGGTTGGCCGACATGTCCACTATCAAGGACGCATGAATTATTGGAAAAATTGGGGGAGCCATAAGCTTCGCCTTTAAGAGTTGAACTTATTAAATGTGTGTTGTTATACACACACACAAGCGCACACAGACACACACACGCGGTCGCGCGATGTATCTATATTAATGGTAAAGGTTTTCGATCTAAAGCACTTCCCTGTGCGAGAGTCGAGACGTGTTTCTCAGAATGGGCCTCACAGATGGCAGCACATTATCTAATGTTTGCTCTTTGCTCGACATGTTTTCCGCTAGATGGACATAGTTGTCGATTTTTGGAGCTGTTTTCAAGCCTGTGTTTGTTTTTAGCGGCGATGGGTGCACTATCCCGGCTTTTTTCGAAGCGTGACATCGCGCGAAAAACGTAGTTTAATGGCCTTGCCAAGGCGCTATAAATCGCCGAATGGGCTCATTTTCGTCGTGACACCTGGCGAACAAAATGCGTTAAGTAGACTCCTTCCACTACATGGCAGTTATGTAGTGTTTTTTGTTTTCGAAGTAGTCGCAAAGAACACCGTGGCTTCGGGGTAGGACACCTTCTTACCACGCAAACGGCTCGGGTTCGATCCTGAATGGGACCGAAGATTTCTATTGATTATTTTATTTGCATCTTTCTCGATTTTTTGGTCACAGACGATTTTTCGCTCACTAGCGACGCCGTCACCGACGCCGACGGCGCAATTTCTGCGAAACGAGCTCTCTAACGCTATCGCGTTAAAACGGTGCATACAAACACGCATGTGACCGGCGCCCCTTCGAACGCCGCGTTCCTTAGCGCAGTTTTTTTTTTTTTTTGCTGTCATATACCTACACCATAGAGTTTCCTATAATACTTACTAGAGGGAACTCTGGCGCTGGTGTCTATGGGAGCTGCAATGCATCGCGCTTCAGCCAGCATGGGAATCATGGGTAGTACACGGATTTGTCTAAACTTCGTTCTTTTGGCTCCGTTTGGCTCCGCGTCGCCTGCATCCGCTTTGTCGCAAAACGAAGTTCAGCAAAAATCAGCAGTTTCACTTCGCTACTTTAACTTCTTTAGGCTCACCGATTCAAATCTGGTCACGAAGATCACAACGATCCATTCTTTTATCCGAAAAAAAAAAAAAACCAAAACATAGCAATAAACAAAGCCACAAGTGCGTTCGAAGCCCACAAGCACGAAGACTAGGCAAATCCGTGTACCACCCATCATTCCCATGGTGGCTGAACGATCGCAGCGCCAGAGTTCCCTCTAGGTCATTTTAGGAAACTCTATGACCTACACAACGCCAACGACGCTTGTCATGCAATAGAGTGGAAATGTACAGTACTCACGGATTCAAACGCAACATCAAATTTTTTATTGCGATAGCAATTATATGGACCATGGCCTCCGAGATTAGCCAGCGGCGCGCCGTTGCTACGGCCGTTCCATCCGCACGCAGAGCGCGTAATCGGAGAAAGCGGGTTAACTAGGGTGCCTTGATGCCCGCGCGCTCCGCTGAGGGTGAGGACAGGCGCGTCGTCTGCTACGACGGCCGCCATTGCGAATCCCGCCGCATCTCGGCAGCATGCGAAACGCGCTACACAAAGCGCTTGCGGCGCGCGGATGCGTCCGGAAATAAGTGCACGCTAGTGAGCTTTCTCTTTTTCTTTTCTTTTTTGAAGCTTGGGTAGCTTTTATTGCTGTTGTTGCCTAAATGTTTATTAAGGAAGCATATAATTCATGTAAGCTGATGGGCTGTGCATGTGTTATGCGCTAGAGGTAGACGTAGACTCTGCTATGTTGAAAGCGAATCCTCCTCCTTACGCCGGAAACGACAAGGTCTAAAGCTTTACTTAATTTTCTCGTAAGGTCTGCATTCCAAATACACAAATAATCGTTTAAAGTATTTGTATACATGTCAGCAGCAGCAGTATATGTATCTGAACACACACAATTTAGTGTTGCGAAGCTACCTAAGCGCTATTAAGGTGGCTCATTTTGCTAAGTTTGCAAACAATTTACTCGTTTATTATAAATGGCATCATACATATTATACACAGAATAAAGGGCCGAGGGGCAGTATGGTGCGAATACCTGCTAAAATGAAACGAAAGCTTCTTTATCATTATTATTGCTGACATTTCTTGCTCATAATCTGTAGCCGCTACTGTATCGGCACTCGAGTTGCACCTTGAGTCCTTATCAAAAGATGAATACATTGTTGAGTAGTATGCCGTAAAACTTTGCATGCGCCGCGCGCAGTATCAGTGCGGTTTTCCTTCTTTTTGTATCTGCAGTTTCTTTTTCTGTAGGTTTTCTCGCATGCCCAATTGCATGCACATAATATTGAGTGTTTCCAATACTGTTTTACACTTTGTGCGGCAGATGCACGGCGTAGTTTATTTGTCTCTTTTATTATTATCTGAAATTTTACTTGCCAGAACCATGATATGATTACGAGGCACGCCATAGTGGAGGGCTCCATGAATTTTGTCCATCTGGTGTTCTTTAACCTGCACTGACATCGCACAGTACATGGGCCTCTAGCATTTCACCTCCACCTAAATGCGACCGCCGCGGCCGGGATCGAACCCGTGACTTTCGGGTCAGCAGCCGAGCTCCGTCACCACTATACCGCCGTGGCAGACGTATTTTTTAAGGCGAAAGCCATAAATGCCTCATCAAACGCGAAATTTGATCGTCGGCGTCCCGCGTCTACGGCGTCAGCGTACCACGACGTAGGGGACGAAGGACGCAAAAAATCATCGTCACGTGATGACGTCATCATGGCGTCACAAATTTTGGCGTGACGTCACATGATGCCGTTATCACATGGCATCGTAGCTCGGTCAAAAATGGTCAGATCACGGAAGCAGTGCAAAACCAGGTGAGGTGCCTCCAATCTTGGAGGCAATGCAAAACCGCGCTTCGTGCGCAAAAAACTAAGAAGATGATAAGGGAGCCTGTGAGTTTTTATTTCAATAACTGGTTTTCTATTACGTACTCATTGTACAGCTTGACTTTGTTTTTTGTATTTTTTTACTGACATAGCGTGTCTACTGTACGCAATGCTTCCCCGTCTTTTTGTTGTTTTCATGCGTCTTATTTGTACAGACGCTTCGCGAGAACTGTTTGTATGCGCATTCCTGTATGAGCCTTCAGGGCTTACATTATTGAGAAATAAATTATGCTTGCTCAAAGAAATGAAATACTGAATATGTGTGTGTGTGTGTGTGTGTGTGTGTGTGTGTGTGTGTGTGTGTGTGTGTGTGTGTGTGTGTGTGTGTGTTTGTGTTTGTGTGTGTGTGTGTGTGTGTGTGTGTGTGTGTGCGTGCGTGCGTGCGTGCGTGCGTGCGCGAGCCAGTGTACAGGCCATTTATTTGTGCGCAATAATGCTGCGCTGACAGAATCAATTACACAAATAAAACGCAAATTACACAATAAAACACAACTGCCACTAGTCGATTCACAGTGATAGTAAATGATTAAAAAAACAGGAACTGTGTAATTATTTAAGACAGGACGAAAATGTAACCTTGAAACACAGAAACTGGGAAGGATAAAAAACATGTAACTGCACACATACATACATGGGCATCAGACCAGCACAGATGGTGTACTTGAAACACGGAAAGGAATATAAAAACAAGAACCCGCCGTGGTTTTAGTTATGGTGCTTGACTGGTGACCCGAAGGTTGCGGAATGGAATCCCGGCCGCAGCGGCCCCATTTCGATGGAGGGGAAATGACAGAGGTCCGCGTACTTAGATTTAGGTGTACATTAAAGAACAACAGATGGTCAAAATTTGGGGAGCCTGCTACTATATACGGCGCCTCTCATAAACATATCGTGGCTCTTGGGACGTAAATTCTCACAAATAATTATTATTAGGAAAAAAGAAGGATCTGATCTGCAGACAAACACGCATAATATATTCCATGATACATTTCAAATCACAAAAATGGCGAAAGCAAAAATCAAAGGCAGATACAGGACCAACCAAGTGCAGTAAAGAATGTTCGCGAAGAAAAATGCAGGATTCATGCACACGTGAACCAAAGCATTTCAAGCATGTAGCTGATATCAGTGTGCCCATTTATCACGCAAGGTTAACACCGGCAGAAGTTATCCTTGCATGTGCATTCGAAATACCGGCCGGAAACTTACGCTGCAACTACATATTGTGTTCTTCGGATGCCGCTTGTCACGTTTGATTTTTGCTGTCCAAAGAAACCTCGTATCTTCTCAAACGATACAGCTCCCAGCGTTTCTGGAATGATTGGTGCACTGCGGCACGCAACACCCGGCCACGGTGACGGTAGTGAGCTCATAAAACTGGAGGGAAACAAGCACCGACCTAAAAACAGTACGCGCGCCATGCACAAGTGACCGGGCGGGGGATTCAAAATGGCGGCCACGCTGCCGCCAAGGCCGAGGAGGCGGCACCTGCCTTTTCAAAAGCTGACACCACTCTAAGCGGGGGCGCGCGCATCGAGGCACCCTAGGGTTAACGACTCCCGCCGCCGCACCGCGGCGCACGCTCCCCATGGCCCGCTTCCCTCGACGCGGGCACGCGCGGAGGGGCGAAAGCTCGGCAATCGCAGCCTCTGTGCGACGCGTAATAGAAAATTGCAACCCACATGTGCGCCGACTAAAGGAAAAATGTCGCTTACTGGTTCTATTGCCTCTTCAATTCTGACGCATACTTAGCACTGCGGGGAGAGGCACATCGCCACAAGACCGTTCGCTGATGCCATACGTTACGTTTTGCTATGCGCTGGTAATTTTCTCTCGGGGACGGTTTGTAGCAAAAAACACACACGGAATAGACACGAGCGCTGATCGGTCGCCTCGCGTGTTGTACTGTGAGGCGACCGGTGAGTGAGGGACATGAGGCGACCTTAATACAGTGTTCTGGGTAGAGCTGTGCATAACAGCCTGCAATGCATAAGGTTTTTGACATTTTGTATGGAATTGAGGTGAACGTAGTAACCTCTTTAGTGTACGTGCTGGACAAGCAAGAAAGGTGTTTGATGCACCAAAGCTACAGCCTGGATGGGGGAGGGGGTGGGGGGCAGACAACATCACTCGAGGATACAAGACACTTTATTTACAAAGACAAGAGCCAGAGCTTTGATTTTCAGCATATACAAAAACAAACGCAACTGAAATTGTGAGCACTTCTCTGTGAAGTGACTTGCAAGCAAGCTTTCTGCGGTAGGTTGCTCGAGCAGTCACGGTGCTGCCCGCGTTAGTTAATAGTGGCCTTATGAATTTATCAAACACAACAGATATTGTGCTCGTCGCGTGGTCATCATTGATGGACAAATGAAAATGGTGCATTTCTCGAGTCGAGGCAACAGCAGTTCAGCCACCTGTTAACGCACGTTGCTCTTTTTTATATGCGGCAGGGCTATGTCAACAGCGTTCTTAACTGTCAGAACGACAGTGAAAAATTCCGGCTTTGGGAAATTTAGCCCTCCCCTTTATTGCAGGCTAATAAGCCCCATCAGCGCCGGGCCGGACTTATCTGACAGGTGGAGAGAAAGGCAGAAGCTGCATATTTTCTGTTCCTCAACTGCTCTCGCCACGAACCCTGTTATGGCTGATGGTGGCCGCTTCACTGAAAAACAACATACTTATCTTAGTATATGAAATAAGACATTTTGCAATGCATAACCATTTGTGAAAGCAAAAAAAAAAAATCTGCCCTTCGCAGTAACACATAATAAAGGTGAGCAGCAATTTGTAGACAGCATGTACAAACATTTTTTGAGCATATAGCAAATTACCTGCAGTCCCTCAAAATGTCTTCTAGCGCGGTAGCATGCTAGCACTTATGGTGTTTGAGCAAAAGAGAGCTATGCTGTAATGTAGCTGCCCCAGTACTTTCGTAGTTCGTGCAAATGATTTTAAAAAGTACACCATTTCCCTCTAAAGGGAACGATGAGGCGATACGAAGCCGGAGCACTTGCACGATCGCGTTCAGTTGGCGTTCGTTGGGCATGCTACCGACCTCACGTCGTGGAACGCGAAGGGGAACGCTACGCGCGTCTTCTCTTCCCTCTAGCCTGGCCGTTAATTCTCACAGGGCGAGCGGGGAACGCGGTCGACAGGCTTGCGAGAGGGGGCAGCGGAAGAGAGGAGAGAGAGGGGGAGGGGACGCGCATGAGCTGGCGCTCATCGCGGCGTTGCGCAGGAGAGAATTTCGGCATGTCTAGCCCGCGTTTCAGAGGAAGGGTGGAGAGGGGTAGAGGAGAGGGGTAGGGGAGGGAGGGAGGGGTGAGGAAAGGGGAGAGGAAAGGGGAGAGGGGAAAGGGTGAGCGGAGAGGGAAAGGGGAGAGATGGTGAGTGGAGGGTAGGCGTGTGGAGAGGGTATGCGCATGCGCAGTAAGGGTGGTCACGCCGCACACCACCACCACCACCACCACCGGATTGAACTCCGCTATAAGATGCTTCGCATCTAAAATGCATACCTACGTGTTGTCATTTTTCGCGACAACTTGGAAAACGCCGTTCGGCAAGCTTGCATTCAACCTAGATGAAATATTCCGCGGTAGAAGCCTCTGTTGCCCAAATCGGCTTTTAAACGACCGCTAAAGTTGTATGCAAAAGCAAGGAGTAACTTTTAATAACGTACCTGAACTTCTTTGTAGCTGCAGCAAGGCGTAGATGCACGTTGACTGCGTGCTACGTGCCAACACGGTTGATGTTGTGAGTGAAATTGCAGGCTGTTCCAGGCAGACAAGCCAAACGAAGCGCCGCACGAGCCTTGGGGAAACATCGCCATTTTGCGGCGCCCTTCAAGAGGCGACAAAATTACGCTTCTCCGCTGGGCAACGCGCCGAATGGGACGGCCGTAGCAACGGCGCGCCGCCGGCTAATCTAGGAGGCCATGGACAGTCTCGGCTGGTTTTAGGGGCGAAGCTCCTCATAGCGGCACTCGTTCGTCCCTCGTAGCGTAGTATGTAACCAGTCTTACGCTTTGACCTGCAAGGTGGTGCCGGTGGGAGTATTCTCCTGTGCGTTGTTGAACAATAAAAAACATTCGCAGCGTGCGCGTTAACTAAAAGCCGAATTCTTCTGTCTCTCATTCCCCATTAGCAGCCATTGGCACGTTCCAGTAGGAAACGTTAGTAGAAGTAGAAGTGTAAGTGGTAGCTAAAAGCCGACTTCTGCTGTCTCCCATTCCTAGTAGCAGCCATTGTTTACCTCCAGGGTAGTGCCTGGTGAGATTTTTCCTGTGCGTGATTAAACAATAAAAATTTTGTTCAAAACGCCGTTGATTGATGAAATAAACCAACGAAAGACGCCAGATGTTTTGTAAAAGCAAAACGAAAGAACGCCAGATGTTTCTAAAGCAAAACGAAAAGACGCCAGCTGCTTAACGAAAGACGCCAGATGTTTTCTAAGCAATGGTTTTCTAAACAATGAAAATTCACAGCGTACATGTAAAATTAAAGTGCGCTGCAAGTCGTCATAACTCATCGAACCTTTAGTATAAACGCGCCCGATCTCACGTCGGTGATGATGTACTGTGCAGAATTCACGGATGATTCAGGGTTTACCGATGAACCTCCGCAGCTTCGCCCACTCATCATCATTCACTCCGTGGATATGCTGTGATTTTTTTGCCGTCGCCGTCGTCATGCACCGTATATGTATATGTGTATATATATAAAAGTGCAAAAGGAAAATAATTCAGAAAGATGCTTCCGAAGCGCGGAAGTGAACCAGCGAACTCTCGCTCCGCAACGCGCGGCGCTAATCACTACGCCACAAAACGCAGATCCTTCAGATAGCTAACGCGCGTAGCGTGTGTCTTCGCGTTTCACGACGCTTTGGAGGAGTGCATATGGAGTATCAGTGTTTATTGGATGCGAAGCATCTTATGGCGGAGTTCAATCGGGTGAGCAGCGTGACCACCCTTACTGCGCATGCGCAAACCCTCTCCACACACACCTCCTCTCCACTCCCCCCTCTCAGCTCCCGTGCGCCTTATTAACTCCTGCGACGAGTAGGCAGCAGCGACGCCTCCGGCGTCTTGACGTGGCACGAGCGGCCGATGGCCGCCTCTGTTTCTGCGGCTCTAGACGCGGTGCGCTCGTGCTCTCCTTCCCTCGATGAAGGATGCCACGACGACACCAATGGCATGGACTGCAGAGAGACAGAAGCACATGATCTTGCGACTTTGCGGGAGTCGAATATCTCGGATGCCGGCAGTTCGACGCAGCGGGAGCTGGACCGAGACTGGTTGGCAGTGCTCATTCTACGCCAGAGGAAGGCACAGGCTCGAGAACGCAAGCAAAAAAAAAATATTACACCTTCTCCCGCTCAAGCTAACCATCTCCCCGCTGCCTCAGATATACACATGGTTCCCTTTAGCGGGAGTAGTAGTAGTGTCCTCTACTGCATGGCTCATACCCACTCAGGGGGATTGGCCAAGAAGTTGTCTTACAAAAAAAATTTTTTTTTTATGGTGTAGTTTTCGTCTTCCTTCCGTCAGAAGCACATAGCGCAGAGCCGAACCGCCGTTGCATCTTTGCTTCGTCGCGGCCACACAATCCAAATCATCACAACGTCTTTATCTGGCACGCATCGTTTATTCAAATAAAAAAGACCGTTAGGAATGCGAAGAAACCTGTTGTCCGATACCGTTTCTCGATTGCACGACGAATAGACTTGTTAGATGATGCCGAAAAGCAGAACAAACCTGCGCCACTAGTTAGTCTTGAAATGGTGCATTCTCTAAAAGTTGCTAGGCGTTTGTGCCTAGTATTTCATTCGTGACAAAGACCTCGACTCTGTAGTATCACGGCCGCTACATAAAAAAATTGGCCGCGTATCTGCGTGCTTCGCTGCAAATGTCGTGTAAAGACGATAGAAGAGGCGCTGTGTGAGATATGGACGCCATCTGGCAATACGTCGGGAAACATGAGTGCTGTGTTGCGTGCTGGTAGTCCCGGCGCAGCAGCAGGCGAAGACCGGCGGTGACCAACGCGACCGCCGGGGACGCCAGCCAGCCCGAAAACGCGGTTTGGCGCGAAGCGCTGAAGCAGAGAAACGTCCGCACTCAGCGAGTACTCTCCACATACTCTTTTATTAACACGTCGCCTGGGTAAAACAGGAACGCCAGAGCGGCGCCCACAACCGGCAGCCTGAAGGCCGCCCACAACGCTGCTTTTTCATTTTTTAAATATTTTTTTTCGCCTTCTTGGCCTTCTCAAAACTAAAGTTTTTCAACACCAACCCATGGCATTCGTACAGTGAAATACAGAACCGAAACCGAAACACAACAATGAGCTCGTGCGAAGGGCACGGAGGAAGGCAAATGTCAGCGCAGTCGCATTTTCAGCTTTGTTGAAACAGCGCTCACTAGACGACGACGAAGTAAAAGAAGGCACAGGACAGGCGCTGCCTGTCCTGTGCCTTCTTTTACTTCGTTGTCGTTTAGTGAGCGCTGTTTCAACAAAGATGAACGCATACCAACTCGCTCAAGCTTCCATTCTTATGCATTTTCAGCGCAGCTTAAGAAACTAGGGTCCTTAAAATTACGTATGAATGCATTATCTATTAAAGGAACACGCCACCTAATACTTACCTAGTGATGTTGCACCTCAGATATGCATGATATTTACTTTTTGATCGACAACGTTCACAAGTATGAACAGCCGCACCAGTTCAAGACGGCTGGCCCTTGGGCAAGTGGTTCAAGTTTGGCCGAGTGGCTGAATCGATGCCTGATGCCTTCCTTAATAGGACATCATCAGACGTAATCCTGTAAAACAAGCCGAGGTTATCAGCGTAGCTCGCGCAGAACATTGTGATGTTCTGTGTTTACAAGAAACAAATTTTTGTACCATTGGCCACGTTCGTGCGTTCAAGCGCGCATTCAACCTGGACTGTTACTTTTCTTTCGCGACATCTCGCTTCAGTGGAGTTGGAATCATTATTTTTAACCGAACTCTTTTGCGAGATCACCACGTTTTCTATGATGGGCTAGGTCGCGTACTGGCTTTTGACTGCAACCTATCGTCATTCAGGCTACGCATTCTGTGTATTTATGGGCCAGCCCAAGCAGCCAAATCTAATGATTTTTTCCGTGACCTGGACGTGTATTTTCTTGACGGTCGGCATGTAATACTCACCGGAGATTTTAACTGTGTCTTAGATACGCGAGCTGATGTCCAGGGCCCGGGATGGGGTCGACCTGACTGGAACGCGCGAGAGCTGTGTCGCCTTGTCCAGCACTTCTCTTTGATAGATACGTACAGACTAGTACACGGATCCCAATATGCCTGGACTTGGCGGCGTGGCTCATCGTCAAGTAGGTTGGATCGCTTCTACGTGTCAAGTGCGCTAGCTTCTTACGTGACGCGATCCGATGTGATACCATTACCGTCATCCCCTGTTTATGTCTCTGATCATCGACCAGTAGCGCTCGAGGCTTCGTTTCCTTTCACTTCGTCAGTGAGACCATGGCGCCTTGACATTCGCGTTTTGCATGACACGCGTTCGCGCTCCAGTTTATCTAGAGTCTTGCGCGCCTCCCTTTTTGGATCCGGTCCGGACTCGTGGGACGCGCTCAAGGTACAGTGGCGTCTACACTGCTCAGTTGAAGGGCGTGCTTTGAGACGGCGTATGTCGGAGGAACTAGCAGACACTGCCACAAAGCTACGCATTGCTCTTCGGGTCGACCGACTTACTCCTTTGATGCGCGCATGGCAGCGAGAGCTAAGGGGCCGTTTCCAACGCCTTATTGCAGCATCGTCGTTGTCAGCGGCTGCCTGGCGTTGCAGACGTAATCCATGTGCTCACCCCGAAGTACTGCGCTTTGCGAGAAGCTCGCTCCTCAGACAGTCAAATCCGCTGATTGCCCAAGCCGCCAGAGCCGTTCCCGTTGCGTTGCCACCTGCGCGTGATCGATCACATTTCTTAACTCATTTCGAGAACATGGCTCGAACGGCTATGTCAACGCATCATGGTACCGCTGAGACATTCACAATGCTTAGTGGTCTGCCTCAGGTTCCAGCAGATGTAACTGCACAACTTTGTGCAAGTCCATCAGCTGATGAGGTCAAAGAAGCATTGTCTTCTATGAAGCGTGGTTCGGCTCCTGGCCCGGACGGGTTGCCCGTTGAGTTTTATTTAACCTTTTGGGATGACATTGGTTCCACTTTCCCCTCTGTTATTTGCCGTTGCTTTGAGCACTTTGATTTCCCAGATAGCTTTCACGATGGCCGCATTGTGTTGATACCTAAACATGACCCATCTTCAGTTCGCCCGGAGGATTGGAGACCAATTACGCTTCTCAACGTTGATTACAAAACTTTTGCAGCCGTTGTCACTCGGCGCTTGAGAAGCCTGATGCCTTCCTTAATAGGACATCATCAGACGTGCTCGATCCCTGGACGAGAAATTCATAGTCTCTCCTTTGTTACGCGTGACATCATCGCGTATACGGTAGCGAGATCAGCACGTGGGCTCTTGGTTTCACTTGATCAAGAAAAGGCATTCGATCGCCTTGAACATAGCTACATATTTAGCGTTATGGAGGCGTTTGGCTTCTCGCAAAACTTTGTTGAGCTTCTCAGAAACGCATACAGAAACATACACAGCACGTTGTTTCTTGATGGTTATGAAAGTGCGCCATTTCCTGTTACCCGCGGAGTTCGCCAAGGGTGTCCTCTATCTCCAGTATTTTTTGTGCTTAGTCCCGAACCGTTCCTGCGCTCACTACTTAACGATCCATACATTCGAGGCCTCCCACTACCTGGAAGTGATACTGTGAAGGTGACAGCTTTCGCCGATGACATCACATTGTATCTAAAGAACGAGGACAGCCTATCCCGTAGCCTACGGCTTTTCGATGAATATGGGAATATCTCCGGTGCTGCGTTAAATTTTTCAAAATGTCGATATTTGTTTATTGTTTCCCCAGACATCTGCCTAAGTCCCTTCTTCCGCCTTCAAAAAAGCGGCTGTCTACGTATTTTGGGGCTTGATTATACCTACCACGGCATATCATCCTCCGTGTGGGTTTCAGTACTCGAAGATGTAAAACGACGCGTCCGGGAAGCGCAAGAGTACGATTTACCGCTGTTGGAAAGACGGTACTTAGCACAGACAGTATTTTGCGGCCGTGCATGGTACATTTCTCATGTTGTGCAGCCCCCCTTGCGAATAACTCGGTCGTTGCAATCCCTTCTTGGCTCGTTTTTCTGGTCAGGTGGAACAGAGCTGGTTTGCCGCGCTGCGCTTGGGCAACCACGCAACAGAGGTGGATTCGCGTTCCCGTCTGTGTCTGTTCGCTGCCGGCTGCTTGCTCTGCGATTCTTGCTTCGGTTGCTAAACGGTGACCAGTGTCCAGCGCGTGATCTTGCCTGCTATTTCTTAGGCACAAAGTTACGCTATTTGTTACCGGGAGCAAGGCTTAACTCCGCGCCGCAAGCACTTAACGTGCCGGCATTTTACTCCACGGCAGTAGCATTTTATCGGCATGCACAGCAGGTTTGCCCTGATGTGGACATTCTAGAAAACCGGGTTGTAGATACAACGGCAGCCCTGCCGCTCCCTCTGGTTCCTCCAGCCCGTCTAGCACGTTCGAGTCGTGTCTCGTGGAGCGCGATAACGGCATCCTTTCTACCTGGTCATCTCCGTGACTTCATGTGGCGTCTGGGATGGAGAGTACTCCCAACACGAGACAGGCTGGAGAGGTGGGGCATGGTCCCATCTTCCATTTGTCCTAACTGTCCACTACAAGAGTCCAACGAGCATGTGCTGCAGCAGTGTGTAATTGCAAGGGTATTTTGGCGAGCCGTTAACACTGGTTTCCGTGGCCTAGGAGTTAATCGTTTCGTCACATCTGGCCGCTGCTCGCGTAGTCGCTTTGCACGCCTTCTAATTGCTGCGGGGGCTTTTTGTTTGTGGCGTAACAGGTGTGAGGCTGTTGCAGCAGGTCACCGTCGCCGAACTCTGTTTCCGATTCTGGAACGGTTGTACTCCGAACTTATGTCCTTTTTGTCGGAGGAATTGTTCTTCCTTGGGCAAGAGGAATTCCTACGGCAATGGTCATGCCGTTTCTTGTCGGTGGTTGATGGGCGTGTGCGGCTGGATTTCCATCTAGCCTGGTTTTTGTAGCCAGGTCATCAGACAGAGCTTGATGAATGTATATAATATGTATGTATTTATTATTTCTGTGTGTGCATGTTCCCGTATTCGAGTGGGTTCTTGTATATATACATTTCATGCCACCATTATTCAATCTGTACATTGCCAACACCATAACATCTGCTGTACATATGTGCTTGCATGTTCACGAAGTCATGTATATCATGTGAAAATAAGATTGTTGTAAGTGTATGTTAGCCCACAGTAGCATGTGTTGAAGACGTCCTGTGGACTTGCACTTCTGTGTAAAAATGTTTCATGTATATAGTGCGCAGACACTTGTATATGTTACTGTCTTTGATTACGACACTGTACTGTACTGTTAGTAGCGTTCTGTGATGAAATAAATTTTTTCTAAACAAAGACAGACCAAAATTTCTGCGTTTAAGTTCCCCAAGAAAGACTATCGTCATTAAAAAATTGGCCGCGTATCTGCGTGCTTCGCTGCAAATGTCGTGTAAAGACGATAGAAGAGGCGCTGTGTGAGATATGGACGCCATCTGGCAATACGTCGGGAAACATGAGTGCTGTGTTGCGTGCTGGTAGTCCCGGCGCAGCAGCAGGCGAAGACCGGCGGTGACCAACGCGACCGGCGGGGACGCCAGCCAGCCCGAAAACGCGGTTTGGCGCGAAGCGCTGAAGCAGAGAAACGTCCGCACTCAACGAGTACTCTCCACACACTCTTTTATTTACACGTCGCCTGGGTAAAACAGGAACGCCAGAGCGGCGCCCACAACCGGCAGCCTGAAGGCCGCCCACAACGCTGCTTTTTCAATTTTTAAATATTTTTTTCACCTTCTTGGCCTTCTCAAAACTAAAGTTTTTCAACACCAACCCATGGCATTCGTACAGTGCAATACAGAACCGAAACCGAAACACAACAATGAGCTCGTGCGAAGGGCACGGAGGAAAGCAAATTTCAGCGCAGTCGCATTTTCAGCTTTGCTGAAACAGCGCTCACTAGACGACGACGAAGTAAAAGAAGGCACAGGAGAGGCAGCGCCTGTCCTGTGCCTTCTTTTACTTCGTCGTCGTCTAGTGAGCGCTGTTTCAACAAAGATGAACGCATACCAACTCGCTCAAGCTTCCATTTTTATGCATTTTCAGCGCAGCTTAAGAAACTAGGGTCCTTAAAATTACGTATGTATGCATTTTCTATTAAAGGAACACGCCACCTAATACTTACCTAGTGATGTTGCACCTCAGATATGCAAGATATTTACTTTTTGATCGACAGCGTTCACAAGTATGAACAGCCGTACCAGTTCAAGACGGCTGGCCTTTGGGCAAGTGGTTCAACTTTGGCCGAGTGGCTGAATCGAGGGACGTGCCGACAAACAGAAAGACAGACCAAAATTTCTGCGTTTAAGTTTCCCAAAAAAGACTATCGTCTTTAAAAACAGGTGCGGCCTGCTGCGTCGTGTCGCCGTCAATGGGCAAGCGCGGGTCGGCTGAGCGGCAGCTGTTTTGGGTGAGGGCGCCACAATCACGGTCCGCATAAAGCCCCTTGTTTAATCGGCCCCTTGAAGCGTCAAATGAGAACCTGTTTCTTAAGCAATAGTCATTATGAAAGCGGGCTTCCGATAGAACAAAGTGACAAGTATATTTTTAAAGACGCTTCGGTATATGCAAATAAGCGCTTCGAAAAAAATGAGTATATCAACTGGCGGCTGAGCGGTTTACCTTGCCGTCGCCGCCTCGGCCGTCCTTAACGCGGTGTATTAAGGCATATAATGTAACCAGCATAAAGTATAGGCTAGAATTTTTTTCATAATTGTGGTCTTGATGAGCTAAAAGAAGGTACCCAAGAAGGAATGTGGTGGTTTACTTAAATTGGGCCAAATGAGTGAGCCCGAAGCCTTTTGTGTCAATGCCGCTGTCAGACACGCACGCACACGATGCATGCACGCAGGCACACAGACACGCTTATACGCACGTGATAAAGACACGCACATACGTACACACACGGACATGCATACACACGCGATACAGACACGCACACACATAGATACACACGATCATACGCACGGGATACAGGCACGCACGCTCCGACACACGCAATATAGATAAGCACATACATACACAGGCGCGTACACACGTGTTACAGACACACGTGCCTGGACATGCGAACTGACAAGCACGCACTTACATACACATGCGCATACACACGCGATATAGACACGCACGCACGCACATACATACATATACATGCGCATATAGACGCGATACAGACACGCACGCACATACACACATACACACGCGATACAGACACGCGCGCTCATACATACATACACACGCGATACAGACACGCACGCTCATACATACATACACACGCGATACAGACACGCACGCACATACACACGCGATACAGACACGCACGCGCATACATACACACGCAATGCAGACACGCACGCACATACATACACACGCTATGCAGACACGCACGCGCATAAATACACACGCGATACTGACACGCAGACACATACATACACACGCGATACAGACCCACACGCACATACACAGCGATACAGAGACGCACGCGCATGCACAAGTGATACAGAGTACAGACACGCACGCGCAGGCGCACGCATACACATACGTGCGTACACGCACAAACACCGCGAATACACAAACGCACTCACATGCACACACGTTAACACGTGCGCACACGCACATACAAACGCAGGCGCTCATATGCGCGCATACAAACACGCATACACCTGCACACACCCGTACACACACGCCTGGAGGATTGACGCCTGGAGGGTTCATGGCGGGCGTGAGCAGCTGAAAGCGCGCGAAGTTTGCTTGCGCTCGCTTCTCGTGACGTCAGGGTCACCTGACTGGGAGCTATCGCGCGTCGCAGCCATTCAGCGTTGCGGATGCGCCGGCTCCGCGAAAGAGAGGGTGAAAAAAGAGGAGGTTGACGGCGCGGCGAGGATGAGCCGGCGTGGATAAAGGAGCGTCGCTACTTTCCAACATCAAGGGGCTTTAGGTCCGCAAGGCAGACGCCGGTTCGCGTTACTATGTGGTCGCCTCAGGATTTATGCGTGTCCGTGTGCTTTCTCGTGTCTTTCTTGTGTGTGACCGCGCGTGTGAGCAGCTTGCCTCACGTTTCCTGCGCCTGAGTACGGTTTTTCGGTCTGCGCGTGTGTGGCAGACGGTTTTTTCTAGCGGCGTTATGACGCGAAGCTGTTGTGTGCCGCTGTGCAACTCGAATGTGTGAAAAGACGCTACTGTGAAGTACCACGCATTCCCATGCATTCTGCAGTGTCGGGAAGCGTAATATTCGTAAGAGAGCACTTCTTTCTGTCTCAAACGAGCGCTAAAACAGGCGCGCGCCGCCGCATCCAGACTAAAGCATCAAGCCACTGCGCCGACTGCTACCCCCAACGGGTGCGCGCAAGGAAAAAAAAAAGACAAGTATCAAAAGGCGCCCAGGGCGAGCCCCTACCCTCTGCACCGAAGACGTCGTCGCAGTCGGGACAGCGTAATACCCGCACAGATTCGGGGAATCCAAGAAATCAAAGTGGAACCGACCGATTCCGCCCGCAGACAAACCGGCGAGACGAACCCCCTTCCCCTAGCTGTCCCTGCGCTGCGTGCTACGAGCGGAACAATCACTTGGAATGTTCGCGAAACCGGGAAGGATCCAAACGAGAGACGACGGAGGGTAGGAAGGTATGGTGAAGTCGGCGAAAAAGTTATGTTGTTCGTGTGAGTCCTGTAGTGCAGTCAGTCGATCTTGGATAATCGAGTGATGACACCGTGGGAGCACTGTTTAGAAGAGTGTCGCCGAATGACGGTGACCAGAGCTGGATATTGTTTGAGTGCTTCTTGGAAGAGACATATTCGTGAAACGTTCGAAGAATTGTGGGCTGCACACGTTTCATGAATATTCAAGGCCTTTACGTGTTTGGATAGTTTCTAATGGATGAGAGTGCATTTGTAGCACGGTAAGTTTGTTCCCGTTGTTTCAAACACCATCTAAGTGATGTTGTGAGTTGTAATTGATACCTGCCGAGTGTGGATGTTTGCGTGATGCTTGTACTGCCTTAAGTGAGAATATATTTTGTTTGTGTTGTCAACTTTTGGCTTTAACTCTTGCTTTGGACCGCAACCGGCATTTCTTGGCGCACTAAAATGACCCACATTTAAATTGTGTGTGCTTTCGTGGTGCGTTTCGGTGGGCCGATAAGTCAGCCCTTGGAACCTGCCCGGCGACTGCCCCTCCATTAACGGGATGAGTGATTGAGTGGCACTTTTCATTTCAGTTGAGTCAAACAGGCAGCATTCACGAAGAGTATTGAGAGCCACTCTACAAAACATTGGTACTCCAGGGCAAACTGTTCACATATGTGGGGTAATTGGCAGTTTAATAAAGACTTCAATTTTCAATGTGTAATGCGCAACTATAAAACGCCTTATCTACGGCCTGATTGGAGTAAGTGTCGGGCGTACAATCGCGGCTGTCGAAGCGCTTTTCCGTGAACAGCTGGACCGGTGTTGCGGCGCCAGAGCGGGCGCCAGGAGAACTAGGCCCCGGACGCCGTTTCGGCGCCACGCAGCAGGCCGCACCTGTTTTTTTTTTTTTTTTATGTAGCGGCCGTGGTAGTATACATATTGTAAGGAAGCAAGAGCGGCACTCGGGCGCTGGCGCGAGCCGGGCTACCGGAAGGAGAGAAAGAGGAAGTTGAGGGATTTTATTATTTTATATCATGCCGCAACTATTCAATAATTAGGAAAAGACTTCTGGTCATCCCATTTTCAATGATTGGTTTAAATTTAACTGCAGAAAATGTTCTAAATTTCGGTGCCTCTGTTTTGGGACATTGTCATAGAGAAATTTTTGATGCTGTGTGTAATTTCATTTTAGCAACTAAACGTATTCCAACATAAGGTCTAAGAAATACTGGAAAAATACTTGCGACGTAATTATAAAATGTGATTAAAAGTAAGTCATAGAGCCAAATTTTGTTCTGGTCAGGTAAACTCAGCTGTCTGGTCGGCTAAAAATTGTAATTAATATAATTATCCTTCATATGCTATATTACCTTTTGTAATTAGATTGCTTTGTATCTTCGCGTTTTTTTTCTACTTTAGTAATAGGGAGGTGAAAAAAAATTACCGTAATTATCATCCGTGGCTACAATAATTTTTCTTGGCCAATCCCCCAGAGTGGGTATGTGCCAAAATTCGTAGGCTACAAACAAACAAACAGAACAGCCGGCCTAGCGAACAGGCGTTGTGTCTATTTGTCTCGTCATTACAATGGCGCAGTCTACGCAACACGAACCGTAAGTGCGTCCTCGTAGGTCATCGGCGCTGCGGGCCTTCCATCGAAGGAACGTCCACGATTATGCAGCCCGCGTCCCAACTGCCGGAAGAACCTATGCCACCACTCAAGGACGGCGTCCAGGCCTCCTCGGTGGCCCAAGGGCAGGCATATCCCGGCGACGCCAAGACAGCGCACGACCTACTGTTGCCCGGGAACGCCGTTCACGCTTCCTGTGGCGACGCCGTCTCACTCAAGATTCCATCAGCGCATGAGCCGCTTTGGGATGCTGTACAAGCTCTCTTCGATAAGCATCCTGCCGCCGTGATTACCGGAGCCGCTGTATCCTCCGCAGAGGCCGGCCCTGTCTCTCCATGCGGATCAACCGACAGCGCCGCGGAGCTGCTGCGTACCATCACGCAACTCCGCATCACGACTAACGCCTTGACAGCGTCGAGTTGCAAGCTGCCTCCTGCCGCGCTGCCAATACTGTGCGCCATCAATGCCGTGTTGGCTGCGACCGCCTCACAAGATCTTGAGGCCAAATCACCCGAGAACCGCCGAGAGCTCCGCTGCGCCCTGGCGCGGCTCTCAGAGCAACTGGGATGCTTGGCGTGGGCACACTCCGGATTTTCGTCTGCCGTCCCACGATCGGCGGCTGCCTGCAAACTACCGGTGTTCCGCGGATTCCAGGACGACGCGGTCGGGTGGATCAAGACCATCAACTCGCTCGGCGATCACCATGCCTGGACGGACCAGCAGAAATGGCTAGCAGCCATCGACCGCCTTCGCGATGCCGCCAAGGCATGGCATGCCTACGAAGGCATCAGGCAACAAACCTGGCCTGAATGGTGTGCCAAATTGACAAGTCTTTTTCGTCCCCTTTCGAATGCATTCGACCCTATCATCTCTGGCCCACTATTTACCGCGGATGGGCGCTGCGATGCAACCCACTTCGACTGTACAGGTGTGCCCTGCAGCTATTGCACAGAGAGAATCGCAGAAGGCCACGCGGCAGACACCAGCACCGGATGCGAGCAGGGTTTTCCGCCACAGCGCTCCCATTCCACGATTCCCATTCCCAATCCAGTATCATCACCAGAGACAACGACCACGTTCAAGCAACAACGACCTTACATTTTCCGAGCTTACATGCCCGAGACCAAGACCGCCTCTACGCCACAAATGGCGACGACGCAAGCCCTAAGCTCATCACCACTTCAGCACGTGGAGACGCCGGCTTCTCTAATTGTCAACACGCTACCAGCTCAGAAGCCGGAGCAACGTGCGCGAAGTCCAGTGCAGTCATTGGCTGAATGCACAGATGGTCACCTTACGCTGAGCAAGAACCAAACTGCTGGTACAAGAGACGTGCCAGTACAGCCCACGTGCGCCGATGGCCTGACTAATGGATTCCGCAACAAAGTCGCCACATCCATGATTCCTCATTCGACGGTTCGAGTATATCGCAGACGCGCACCAGAAAGCACTTGCAGCGGCATTCCCATCCCTTTCAGCGATGTCTCTCTGATTAAGGCCGGAGAGGCAAGCATGGCTGCAGACATCCGAGACATTCTGCTGCGATCTAAGCGTCGCTCTTCTACGACCAAAGTACCTGAAGTTTTGTCGCAGACACAGCATTCACATGTGTGCGGCGCTAAAGTAGGGGACACTGATGACTCAGCAGCGCGGAAGCTTGTCCCGAGGTTGCTTAAAAAGTGCCAGATGCTACCGTCGTCCGCTGCCGCCCACCACGTTAGGCCACAGCACGATCGAGGCCGTCAACGACCACTTCGACACAGCCAATGTCGCCCCCCAGAATGCTTGTCAGCTTGGCCAGTCAAGTCGCGACCATCGCAACCACACCAGTCACACGACCGACCTCCGCAACACAGCCAATGCCGACCGCCAGAGGTATCGTTGGCACCTCTTCAGACCAAGTCTCTGCGTGGCCAAGACCGGCCGCCACGCAACAGTCAATGCCGCCCTCCGGAGCCGATTTCGCAGCTCGCCTTGCAATGCCGCAGTGTGGCCGAGTGTAAGGAAGAAAGAGCGGCACTCGGGCGCTGGCGCGAGCCGGGCTACCGGAAGGAGAGAAAGAGGAAGTTGAGGGATTAGAACAGCCGGCCTAGCGAACAGGCGTTGTGTCTCTTTGTCTCGTCATTACAATATATATACTCGCGCACAACCTTTCTTGACAACGAAGAGAAGGCTACCGCTAATGAATGTAGTTCCGCAACTGCGCCTATATTTTCGGCGCAAGATAAAAAATTGCGGGCAGCTCCACTCTCAGTGAATGCTGGGGAAGTGCAATGCACATCCTTTCGCTGTGTTTCCATTTCGCGGAATTTTTTTTGGGCCCGCACGTCGGGATCGGCTGGATACCGGCGTTTCTCTGGCTGTCACCTTGGGATTTCCTTTACGTTGTTGCCGTTTGGCTACCGTGTCCTGTTTTCCTAAAGAAGGGTTGAGCAAGTGACCTAGTCCCTCTTCCTTTGCTCGCTTAGCCCTAACGGCGGGATCCGCTCTTCGTCAGACACTGCCATTCTCCGGCGAGCGCGCGCTGTCGTTCTCGGTGAGCCTCCTCAGCAGCGTCCATGGCGGGAAAGACCCACCGCCAGCCGGCACCTTCCTATTGGATGGATGGATGGATGGATGCTATGAGCGTCCCCTTAATAATGGGGCGGCGACAAGTGTGCCACCAGGCTCGACAAATAAAAAAAAACTTTTTTGCTTTTTTTTAAATGCTGGCCTAATGCCTCTACTTCGATTAAATCTATCCTACTAGAAAAAAAAAAAACTTTAATTCACAGCCCAGTTCTCTGCCCTTTACGACAGAATGTCCCTAATTTTCCCACTATTTGTTTTTGTTCTTTCTCTCTCATTTTCTGCCACCAATACTCTAACCGTCTCTTATTTCAATCTCGTCTCTTAATTATTTCAATTGGTTGTTGCGTGGGGGCGCCCGTAGCGGCGAAAACCTTAGCAACGATGATGTGATGGTGGCGCCCTCTCCCGGTCTAGCGGCGATGCTCGGCCGGTGTTGCGCTTGGAACTTCGTGACCATGCCACCGTTCGCCTTCGGTGTATAAGTGCGTTGCACTTGAACCTACTTCTTTATTTTTTATATCTAGCTCTTTGAGACAGGACGCAGCACACACCAGTGAGATATTTGCATTTATTTTCCTTTATACGTTGCCACTTTGCGTTTTTGCGGGCGTGAGAAAATCCGGCCTTTCACGTGTACCTCAAACTCTAAGCGGCGTATACATCGGTATGCAACGCTGGTTGCGCGCAGCCATCCCTTTCCACAGCGGTAAGAGACGCTCACCAAACCGGACTACTTCGCGTAGGAGCGCATGTGAAGAAGCTCCGCCCCCGTAGCGTTCCCTTCGTTGCGAAGAACAGTTGTCCGCGAATATAGTATACCCTGAATTGTTGACAATTAGTTGTAAGCACAGTACTCCAGTCTGTAATTGCTGCGGAGTTACCCTTAACAGCAGGTCCATAACTAGGTCCCCCCCCCCCCCCCGAAGTTTTCTCATGCTTTACCTGTTCGAGTGATATTAAATATTTACACGCCTTCACAGCGACCACCAGTTGCCAAAGTTAGCCGTTCCACACAAAAACACCCCCCGAAAAAAAAATTGGCCGCGTATCTGCGTGCTTCGCTGCAAATGTCGTGTAAAGACGATAGAAGAGGCGCTGTGTGAGATATGGACGCCATCTGGCAATACGTCGGGAAACATGAGTGCTGTGTTGCGTGCTGGTAGTCCCGGCGCAGCAGCAGGCGAAGGCCGGCGGTGACCAACGCGACCGGCGGGGACGCCAGCCAGCCCGAAAACGCGGTTTGGCGCGAAGCGCTGAAGCAGAGAAACGTCCGCACTCAACGAGTACTCTCCACACACTCTTTTATTTACACGTCGCCTGGGTAAAACAGGAACGCCAGAGCGGCGCCCACAACCGGCAGCCTGAAGGCCGCCCACAACGCTGCTTTTTCATTTTTAAAATATTTTTTTTCACCTTCTTGGCCTTCTCAAAACTAAAGTTTTCCAACACCAACCCATGGCATTCGTACAGTGCAATACAGAACCGAAACCGAAACACAACATTGAGCTCGTGCGACGGGCACGGAGGAAGGCAAATTTCAGCGCAGTCGCATTTTCAGCTTTGTTGAAACAGCGCTCACTAGACGACGACGAAGTAAAAGAAGGCACAGGACAGGCAGCGCCTGTCCTGTGCCTTCTTTTACTTCGTCGTCGTCTAGTGAGCGCTGTTTCAACAAAGATGAACGCATACCAACTCGCTCAAGCTTCCATTCTTATGCATTTTCAGCGCAGCTTAAGAAACTAGGGTCCTTAAAATTACGTATGTATGCATTTTCTATTAAAGGAACACGCCACCTAATACTTACCTAGTGATGTTGCACCTCAGATATGCATGATATTTACTTTTTGATCGACAACGTTCACAAGTATGAACAGCCCTACCAGTTCAAGACGGCTGGCCCTTGGGCAAGTGGTTCAACTTTGGCCGAGTGGCTGAATCGAGGGACGTGCCGACAAACAGAAAGACAGAAAGACAGACCAAAATTTCTGCGTTTAAGTTCCCCAAGAAAGACTATCGTCTTTAAAAATTCCTGCGTATGGCCCTGCTTAACAGGGAGAGCTTATTGCTCACCCATAGTAAAGTGGATATAGTACTCTAAAGCGTTTAGAATTTATTCTACACGCTACACAGTACTCTGAATTGTTCACTATTTTTACTGCGGGGCTTTTAAAGCCGAGCTTAACGAGGTCGTTGATGTTCGCAGCACAGCGAAGCGGACATGTGCCACAGAAATGAGACGAGCCCCACTACTCACCGCCGGTCCACTAAAAAAAATGAAGCTGTTTATAACTATATAGCCTAGCGGTTATGTGCCATGCGGCTCCTGTCATGGGAAACGTACAGCACCCACAGGTGGCGCAACAGTCCACTTCAGTTCCCACTCGCGTGCTCACCGATGTGTTGTGTTTGTTGGCATGTGTTGTGTACGACGAAAATCTGATATCGGGAACTATGGCATCGTGTAGAGCTATGATGTCGGATTTGTGATCGAGCGTACCTATGTATTGTTCCACCCTGTACCACATGGTATGGGAATGTCCGCACAATCTACCCAAGCAACCCATGACACAACTAAACATAAAAGGGTGGGAGGCAGCTCTGTCCAGCTCGGATCCGAAGTCCCAAGAGGCCCTTGTGAAACGTGCGAGGACAGCGGCCCGCGCCAATGGGATCCCGGACTAAGGATCCCACTGACCGATCTTCTCAAGAACATCAAATAAACGTTTTATTCTCTCTCCACTCGCGTGCTACGAATTGTCTTTTCGTCTGCTACGCCCGCGTTGCATGCAAGTGCGTGTGCGCGAAGGCGACATCTTTAATAAAACGGATAGGCTTTCAGAAATTTAGCAGTGCAGTATTCTTTTTAGGGCCTCGAACAAAGAGAAAGGACATAGATCATACGGAATCAATCATGTTTTAGATGTGACGCGAAGCAGCCGGGACATGCAACAGAGTGTTTTGGAAGGGCGATTTGTGCGGCAGGCCAGCGTAAACCTAGAAACATAGGCCGTCACCATCGATGTTTGTATGCATTCTTTCTTGCCCTTTTGACTGCATATTGTTGCGTAGACGATGACATTTGTGTGTGACATGTATCAGACAACCCGTTGCGATGGGTGCCAGTAAAAACGTACGATCGCTGAACTGCGCGTGTTGCATTTAGTAATGCCGTAACAGTTCCGCGAAGTGTTCTGTGCTGTAGTTTAACTCCGTTTGCAGAAGCTGCTCGGGCTGCATGAATGCTCAAGTAACTTTGTCACGTGCCAGCTTTGCACGTCATATCTTAGCCGTCACGTAGCACAATAGAACGGCGTGGCACGGCTTCACTTGCACGAACATTGCTGTTACGGGGCAAAGGCAGTACGAGGGAAATAATTTTTGAAATTCTCGCGGTCCCCGATGCATTTTGCCGCACGTCCTGGGCTTCTTCCTTACTGTTCTCGTTTACGAACTGCGCAGTCTGCGGACTGCGCCGCTCGAGTAACTGCGGTACGGCCGTAAAACCGCAGAAATGTAGAATGCAGACTGGAGATGACTTTGCCGGCTGCCACTCGCTTCCGTCAACGCTGTAATAATATCAGTGTGGCATACTTTCTTCTTCTTCTGCCACGACACACTTGGGACATAAACTAGTAGTGGCTAGTCTGCTGAGAAGGAGGGAGAAGTAGTTGGAACAATGGCGGAGATACATTAATAAACCACGCTGTGTTTTCGGAACCGCGTTTCAGAGTGCTATATTTATTGGTGACCCGGACTACGAACGCGACCTTCCATGGAGCAGCGTGAGAATCTCGACGGCTTCAGCACTGGTACCGCTGCCACTGCACTCGGCCATGTACCCTCTTCGGGTGTTATTGGATGTACTACTACCATAACGCTACCACAGCTGTGGCTTGCCGATCCCTCCTTGTGGTTCATTCAAGTCGAGAACAAGTTCCGCATGCATCGCATCACGTCAGAAGTTCGCAAGCATGAGCTCCTCGTTGAAGCGTTGCCGCCCCAGGCAATGGCCGAAATACGCGACATCCTCGTGGGCCCGCCTGGTGACATTCCATATACGACAGTCAAACAGGCTCTTCTTCACCGACTCGTTCCGCCTAAGCATCGGATCGGCGTATTCAGCAACTTCTGTGCAACGAAGAGCTCGGGGACCGACGTCCCACACAGTTTCTACGTCACCTGCAACACCTGCTTGGGGACCAGCCGGACGGCTCGGAAACACACATACTACGTGAGTTGTTTCTACAGCGTCTTCCACCTACCGTGCGAATGGCTCTTGTCCCAGCTCAGGATAAGACTCTGTCGGAGCTGGCAGAAATGGCCGATGACATGGGCGTTGCTCCGGCAGTCATAAACGCTGCCCACACCTCTCCAATTTCTGAAGCAGATTCCCTTCGAGAAACGCTAAAAGATCTCGCAGCTGAAGTCGCCAACTTGCGTCTGCAGTTGCTGAGCATTCGCGACTTAAATGACCAGCCTCGTCCACACCGACCATCTCTCACGTCGCCTGCTCAGCAACGGCCCCTCCACCAGCCCGATCACCGCTTTTCATCGCAGAACACATGCTACTATCACCGGCGTTTTCGTGCCGCGGCTCGCAGATGTGTGCCACCCTGCTCATGGCGCATGGGAAACGCTCCGGCCGATCGTCAATAACAGCGGCGGGCGATCAAGGCCAATCATCAAGCCACCTCTTCCACATCACCGACAGAACCACAGGTCTTCGCTTGCTGGTGGACACTGGAGCAGAAGTCAGCATAATTCCAGCTTCCAAAACTGACCGGCGTCTCCGCGAGAAGTCAACTCCTTTGCAAGCGATCAATTCTTCTGTCATTGCAACTTACGGACAGAAGTCTCTGACCCTTGATTTTGGTCTCAAGAGGAAACTGCAGTGGTTATTTTGGATAGCACACGTACGCTACGCAATCTTAGGCGCCGATTTCTTAAGGAATTTTCATATGCTCGTGGATATGAACCGCTGTCGCCTGGTGGATAGCTATACCGGCTTATCGGTCAATGGTTTTGTGTCACGCGCTACGTCCCTAAACCCCACTTTCGTGAAACCGTCTACGTCACCATATACAACTCTGCTCAACGAGTTTCCGGAGATTACAACGCAGTCTCCAATGGATAAGACCCCCAAGCACTCTGTGACACACTGCATCGTTACCACAGGCCCACATGTTGACTGCCGCCTTCGTCGACTTGGCCCTGATAAACTTCGAATTGCTCGCAACGAGTTCGAGCATATGTTACAGCTCCAGATCATTCGTCCGTCATCAAGCTCGTGGTCGTCGGCGCTACAGATGGTTTCCAAGAAGAACAATGACTGGCGGCCCTGTGGTGATTATCGGGCTCTCAATGCAGTCATCGTTCCAGATCGATACCCGTTACCAAATATTCAGGACTGTACTGCCTTTTTAACCGGCACAACTGTATACTCGAAGATTGATCTCGTGAAAGCTTATCACCAGATCCCCGTTGAGCCTTCTGACATTCCAAAAACTACAATAATTACCCCATTTGGGCTCTATGAGTATTTACGAATGCCTTTGGGTTTGAGAAACGCAGCTCAGACATTTCAGCGTTTTATAGACGAAGTCACAAGAGGTTTGCCGTTTTGTTTGGCCTATATAGACGATCTTCTCGTTGCCAGCAAGGACGCTGAAACGCACAAGGCACATCTACGTGAGCTTTTCACTCGACTGCGTGATTACGACCTTGTCATCAATGTAGAAAAGTGTCAGTTTGTAGTCTTGGAGATAGCATTCCTCGGACATCAGATCACTAACGATGGCATCACTCCTCTACCTGACAAGGTTCAAGCTATCATCGACTACCCGCCTCCTACGTCCCTACGTAGTCTGCGGCGTTTTCTCGGACTCGTAAATTTTTATCGCCGCTTCATCCCTACATGCTCTTCACTGCTGCAGCCTCTGGAAGCACTACTCTCGATTTCAACAGCCGAGCCAGCGGCACTTCCCTTTGACGCGGTTGCGGATCAAGCTTTTGCCGCCGTTAAGGCCAAACTCGCCCAGGTCACCCTCCTGCACCACCCTTCACCAACTGCTCCTACTAGCCTCATGGTGGACGCTTCTTCAGAAGCAGTTGGAGCCGCTCTTCATCAATGGATCAATGGTGCATGGGCTCCAATTTCCTTCTTTTCCCGCAAGTTACGCGACACTGAGCGCCGATACAGTACTTTCAGACGGGAGCTTCTCGCGGCCTACCTTGCGGTGAAGCATTTCAGGTACTTCCTTGAAGGGCGACAATTTGCCATTCTTACCGACCACAAGCCACTTGTTTCAGCTTTACGTTCCTGCAGTGCCACGTACACTCCTAGAGAACTTCGACACCTTGCTTTCATTGCCGAATTCACCACAGACATACGTTATGTAAAAGGCAGCTTTAACAGTGCAGCGGACGCTCTCAGTCGTATTACCATCAATGGCACGACAGGCACCACCGACCTTTCATTCTCTTCGCTCGCGGAGGCACAGGCATTAGACGATGAGCTTCCACGACTCCGGTCCTCCACTTCCCTCCGACTGTAACAAGTCAACTTTCCCGACGACGACGTTACGCTCTGATGCGATGTTTCACACAACTGCACTCGTATCTATGTTCCTTCACAGCTGCGTCGTGCTGTTTCTGACACCGTCCACTCCATCTGCCATCCAGGCGTAAGAGCTACGCAACACCTGGTTACTGAACGCTATGTCTGGCCGCGCATACGCGCTAACATTCGTGACTCGGTTCGCACTTGCACAGCGTGTCAGCGTATCAAGGTACAACGGCACACCAAGCCCCCATGGGGAAAATTCCCTCTCCCTGATACACGTTTCGACACCATTCATTTGGACATTGTCGGGCCTTTACCTCCATGTCGAGGATATACGTATTTGCTTATGTGTATTGACAGGTACACTAGGTGGCCTGAAGCAGCTCCAATGCCTGACATCACAGCAGAAACAGTCGCTCGTACCTTTCTTGCTACCTGGATTAGCCGTTTCGTTGTACCATAAACGGTGACTACTGATCGAGGCAGACAGTTTGAGTCAGCGCTTTTCAACTCTGTCACATCTCTACTGGGTTGTGCGCGTATTCGCACAACTGCGTATCATCCAGCATCAAATGGCATGGTAGAGAGACTCCATTCATCGTCATCTAAAAGCAGCACTCGCCTCGCAGCCTCACGCCGAAGATTGGGTATCACACCTCCCCATCGTGCTTCTCGGCCTTCGTTCAACACTTCGGCCAGAATTTGCCTGATCTGTAGCCGAGATGGTTTACGGCTGCACACTCCGTTTGCCTGTGACCTCGTCAGCCCCTTTACTACGAAGAGTGTTTCGGATCCATCTTCTTTCGTCCAGCGTCTGCGGATCTTCATGCAAAACTTGCGCCCATCACCAACTTCAGCTCACACTAAGAACGACGTTTTTCTGCCGGCAAACCTACAGACATCTTCACTCGTTTTTGTTCGTGTCGATGCGTCTCGCCGTGCTCTTCAGCCTCGCTATGACGGTCCTTTCCCAGTCATCAAGCGTTGTGAACATCATTTTACAATCCTGCGTAATGGGCATGACGACACAGTCAGCATTGAAAGGATCAAGCCGGCACCCATTCTGACAAGCTCCGTCTCATCATTTTTTTTCTTGAAGTGCCCACGGCCACTTGTCTGCAGGGGGGGCCTATCTGTGGTATACTTTTCTTCTTCTCCTGGCACGACACACTTGGGACAAAAACTAGTAGTGGGTAGTCTCCTGAGGAGGAGAGAGAGGTAGTTGGAACAATGGCGGAGATACATTATTAAACCGCACTGTGTTTTCGGAACCGCGTTTCAGAGTGCTATATCAGTTAACTTGCGTGGAGCGTGAATTCACAGCGGCATAGCTACAGCATGCCCGGGATCACTTGCTTTACGCGGCGTGCGCTGTGAATCGTTCCCGCTGGCTTCTGTAGTATGCTCACGGAGGAAAACGGAAAAACATTGTGCCAGGTGGGCAGTTCTTATAGCTATTCGCACAGTTTACGACACAGCAATCCATGCGCAACATCGCGGAGCACCGCTAACAGCATGGCACGGCTCCGCTCATGGGTCGGCTGTCGCACGGAGCACGCGAGTGGTTTTCGTTCACACCTGCACTGCGGCGCCACCGGCTCAGTGCATGCTTCTTATAACATAGCCATGTATAGTATAGTTTAGCAAGGATGTGGGAAAAGGAAGTGAATAGGAGGGGAGAGGGCAACATTGTTTGGAATAAAATACCATTCATTTTATCTTCTTCCGCAGTACTTGACTTTCCATGCTTAAAAGCACTCCTTTCATTTCCGTTTTTCGGGCTTTTCGTTCCGTTCTCATCACGCGCATGCGCAGCGTGTTCTCCTTGTGCCTACGAGGTTTTTATTCCTCGGCAGCTTCAGGCCGCGCGTGTAGTTATTCAGCGCTGAAGCAGTAGTTGATATTGATATGCCCACTTCTTGTTTTGTAGCGTTAGCTACACTTGCCTAGCCAGAGCAGGTTTCGCGGGGGTCATCATGAGCCGTGCTGCGCATGCGCGCGCGACTCGCCGCTGCTGCTCTGCGCATTCGAGAGGGGTGACGACGTAGCCATGGCGCGCGCAGCTATTATGGCATCTTCGGCTGGCGGCACTCGTGGCGTATTCTGCGCACTCGTGCGGTGCCGTACGTTCGCCTGGGCACCACGCGTGCGGTGCCGCATGTTCGGCTGGGCCGGCCACGACACGAGTGCACGCCACCGCGCCACCGCGGAGATCGACGGTGGAGCGTGGTGCAATCCCGTCGTGCAGCGCGCTCTAGCAGACGACACTGCGGCAGCAGACGACGTAGCAGGAGAGCCGCGCAGTTCAGAGGGCATTTTTCGCAGACGGTCAGGATGGATCCCGCGTCTTGCAAAAAGCTAATTGTGCTGCTAGAATCGAGTAGCTCATCGGATAGCGAAGACGACACAATCATCGCTACCATCCAAGAGCATCGACGCGAGCGGCCAAAGGTGGACAACTTCGTCGCTGATGTTGTGGCATCGTTCGATGATGAAGAGGTACAAAGCAGTTGGGTCAGGTTCGACGTTTGATCCTGTAACGTTTGTTTTCGTTATTTCTTTCCAGTTCAGAAGACACTTCAGACTGAGTCGCAGTACCTGCCGGCTCAGTCTGAACCACTCACATGGCGAGACGCCACAGAAGAGTGCCGAAGAACACATTTTAGCTTTCCTTTGGTGAGAGCGCGCTTACATTAGAATGCTCAAACGTTGTCGAAAACAATTATAATAAGCTACGAAAAAATGTAGTCACGAGGACATCTTCAGTTGAGATCTGGATGTGACTACTTGTTACAGGTATGCTGGGAAGAAGGCCACATTTCGATCTGTAGCCCAGCTATTTGGGATGTCAGAGAGCACGCTCCATGAAGTGGTGGACCGGGTCGCCGACTTCCTCGAGGCTGTTGCTCCTAAGTTCCTGAAGATGCCGCTCACAGAAGAGGAGAAACAGCAGACGAGTGTCTGCTTTGAGGCGGTATGTATGTATTCTGTGCATGAACGATTGTGCAAGGGCCAGCATACGGTCAGCCCACGTAAGCGACGCTGACGTGCATGCCAATTGCAGTCTCTAAAGGCAAGAGCTCATCGCGGTTTTATTAACGGTCAGCAAAATTAAAGAGCAGTGCTCGCCTCAACAGTTTTCACGTTGGAAATTTAGACAAAATCACATACGCATGGAGCTACCAATGATTACTGTTCACTGTTGTATTTTATTTCAGATAGCGGGATTCCCGAACGTCCTTGGCGCAATGGACGGGACACATATTCGGACCCGGTGCCCTAACAAAAAAGTCAAGGCCAGCTTCGTCGATAGGCACGACACCCCGACGTACACACTGCAGGGAATCTGCAATGCAGATAGATTATTTTTAGATGTATTTTGCGGACCGCCGGGTCATTGTCATGACTCAAACGTCTATGAGTTATCTTTTGTGAGCGCGAAGCTGCCTGTAATCTGCGAGGCTGGCCGCTTCCACATAATTGCAGACGCGGCGTACCCACTGCGTGAGTACATTATGACGCCGTTCCGCGACCACGGGCACATGACCGTCGAGGAAAAGCGATTCAACTACAGGCTGAGCCGAACACGCGTGCGTATCGAGAACGCCTTCGGAGTTCTCAAGAGTAGGTTTCGCCAACTTTTGTACCTCGAGTTTCACACACCAGAGAGGTCAACAAAATTCATGCTTGCATGCTGCGTGCTGCACAACATATGTATCATGAACGGGGAACGGGATATGGATGACGAGTCGGGGACGGATGACAGCTCCGACGAGGAAAACACGCAAGATAGCACCGCCACCACTCGGTTGCTGAGGCGACTCGGGGAGGCAAACAGGCGCGCCTTGGCGCGATCTTTTAACTGAATGTTACTGATGGTGTTAATTATAGCAGACCTTAGGGCCATGTTTACTGCTAGAGTATAGTAAAATGTTCGAGGCCCGTCGAGGCCCGCGAAAATGTTCGAGACCCGTGTACTTAGATTTAGACGTTAAAGATCCCCAGATGGTCGAAATTTCCGGAGCCCTCCCCTACGGCGTCTCTCATAATAATGTCGTGGTTTTGGGACGTTAAACCCCAGATACTATTGTTATTGTTATCACCTCCTTGCTTCGTATTCCTACTTATGTGTACTTTTTAGTTTTGTATAATGTTGTTCTGGTAAATTAACTTTTTATATTTCACTATTCATTGTTCTCTATTGAATGCATTTTTTATTTTTGTTCGCAGTTTTAACTTTTGCTGCTGCTACTTACCTTTTATGTACCACAGCATCAGGAGGTCCCAAAGTGGGACACTGTCAGGGGGACCTCCTATCAATAGTATATACTATTGATAGGAGGTCCCCCTGACAGTGTCTCACTTGGGACCTCCTGATGCTGTATGTATTATGTGAGCTCGTTTTGTACACAATAAAAACGAATAAACAACGAAACAACAACGAATTATCTCTTCCTTAAATGTTTCGGAGGTCAGGAAACCGGTAGGCGACAACAAGTGCCACAGATGATACCGAAATCACGATCTGCTAGACGATGCGAAAACGCATGTAAGTTGGTACGTTCTTTCCGCTGAAGCTGCAACGAGCGGACGCAGCAAGACGAACCCACAAAAAAAAAAAAAAAAACTTTATTACGTTTTTCCTCAACGAGCAAGAAAATAAACTATTTTATGTTTGCTGACTGTGTGCAATATCTCGCATCTGTCAATACCTCTAATTTTTTTCGGAAAACAACTGCCCGATGAGGGCCATCTTTTCTTGATGTCTTCGCTCCCTAGCCTCCTCTCTGTCCTTGTGGATCATCCACAGAACGTTGGCGAGCGACTGAGAGGTTCTCGGTCGCTTTGAAGCTGACGGTGAAGCTGCGACGTCACTCTCTTGAGCCAACGTTTATAGAATCTTGAGCAGCACCCGACCCGTGCTCAACGGCAGACGCTTGTACGTTCGCTTGGCCAGCGGAGGCGCTGACTTGGCTCATATGAGGCGGGTTCCGCTCTACGCGCCCGACACCTCTCATTACTTCAGGGAGCACGCTGTAATCTACGGCGGCGAGCTTGCTCATTTCTTCGGCATAGGGGACTTCTACGGGGCTAACCCCAGACTGCCTGTTGTGCTTTCGGGCATTGCTATAGCGTTTCTTCACCGTCTTCAAGCGGTTTTCGCACTGCAGTGGGGTCCTCTCGATGCCGGTTTCATGGCGCAGTTCTGCGGCGATGGCTGTCCACATGGTCTTCTTGTCTTTGAATTTTTTCATCGGTTAACTTCTGGCATGCAGTTTGTGAATTTCTCCAGCAGCTTCCGCGTTTCACCCTCACTCCATAAGGTTGTATCCTTCGACTGGGCTTCTGCAGTTGCGTCCCCTGCAAAGGATGTAGCGATACACCTTAAGCCTTGACGTAGTTTTCTTCTCTGCACAATAAAGACGTTTCGCTCGCACAAACATATGCACGCGTTTATTTATTTGTTCATTTCTTTATTTATTTATTTATCTATTTATCGCGTACATGTGTGACATTCTTGTGAGCATGAGATGCCTACAACTTCATTATGATCCATGAACGTTGATCTCTTGAAACAAAGCACAAAACAGCATCTGATCAATGAGAAAGCATCGCACAGCTTACCATTTGCAAAACACTCCGCCGGTCCCTCGGTGCTTTCATCACCACTCGCTTGTAATGAAGCAGCGAAACCAGGAACTCGAGATGGATCTAATATTTCGTGCAAAGAGGGAAAAAGTCCAAATGCAAATAGAAACGCTTGAGATCCGCAAAAGTCGAAGCATGCGCATGTTATCTCCGACACAGAAACATGTCAACTAAAATGTTATGCTTACTTGCCTGGAGGTTTTCCAACTGTTCATTTGTCAGTTGACATCTAAAACACTTGCCGTCGACGTATAGCTCCACCGTGTTCATTGCAACGCGATCGAAATTCAGGTTTCCGTAATGCGAAGGGGCAGTGTCGTCTGCTAAATGTCGTCTGCTAAGACGCGCAGCATAGGGGGCGCCAGCAAATCGGACGTTCGTCTGGCATCGCGCAGGGCGCGGAACTCGTGTCGTGCTTGACGTAATTTCCGGCGTACTGGCACGGTGCCCGTGTGGCTCAGCCGAAGATCCCATTAGATGCGAAGTATCTTAAGGCGGAGCTCAATCCGGTGGTGGTGTGCGGCGTGACCACCCTTACTGCGCATGCGCATACCCTCTCCACACACCTCCTCTCCACTCACCTCACCATTCACCATGTCATCTACCCTCTCCCATTTCCCCTCTCCACTCAGCCTCTCCCATTCCCCTCTCCCATCTAGACAAAGCCACCTAGACAAAGTTTGTCTAGGTGGCGTTGGGCAACGCCGCGATGAGCTCGAGCGCGTCCCCTCCGCTTCTCTCTCCTCTCCTACGCTGCCCCCTCTCGCCCACCTGTCGACCGCGTTCCCCGCTCGCCCTGTGAGAATTAACGGCCAGGCTAGATGGAAGATACGACGCGCGTAGCGTCGCTCTTCGCGTTCCAGGACGCGAGCTCGGTAGCATGCCCAACGAACGCCAACGGAACGCGATCGTGCAAGTGCTCCGGCTTCGAATCTACTCATGGTCCCCTTTAGCGGGAGATGGTGTATTCGCCTTCGCTGTGCAGTCGCCGTCTGACAGTGCGCTGGTGCCGCTTGATAGCGCCTCTGACTGGCGTTTGCAGGTGGGTAACGCCATGGAGAAGGAGAGCGCAAATGCTGCTCAACGGCTCAGAAGAGCCGAGAAGCTTATGTCATCGGATGCCGAAGTAGTTGCCTGGCAATTAGCGCTACAGCGTAAGAAGAATGAACAGAGGAACGCTAAACGTGCTGCGGAAAGCTAAACGTGCTGCAGAAATCTGGAAAGCTCAGAATAATCAGCTGAACCTTTGCTAACGCTACGTATATCTTGGCATAGCCGAGCTAAGCCACTGCAAATTTTAGTTTGATGTATTCGGATTTGACCCGCAAGAACGGCTAGCCACGCTCGACGCTGACCGCGCCGCAGTGTTCGAGAAGCTTCGTGATTCTAGTAGAACATATTGTTAACATTGCGCGCAGGACGCGAATAGTCAAGATTATTCCAGAGCTTGCGCGACCACCAGTGATAAGGCTGGAAAGTTCGATGCGTGATGTATAAAAAATTACACCATCTGCCGCTAAAGGGGACCATGAGGCGATGCGAAGCCGGAGCACTTGCACGATCGCGTTCCGTTGGCGTTCATTGGGCATGCTACCGACCTCGCGTCGTGGAACGCGAAGAGGGACACTATGCGCGTCGTATCTTCCATCTAGCCTGGCCGTTAATTCTCACAGGGCAAGCGGGGAACGCGGTTCACAGGCGGGCGAGAGGGGGGCAGCGTAGAAGAGGAGAGAGAAGGGGAGGGGACGCGCATGCGCTCGAGCTCATCGCGGCGTTGCGCAGGAGAGAATTTCGGCATGTCTAGCCCACTTTTCAGAGGAAGAGTGGAATGGGGGAGGGGAGAGGGGAAGTGGAGAGAGGTATGGGAGAGGGGGAGGGTATGTGGAGAGGGGAAGGGGAGAGGGGGAGTGGAGAGCAGGTGTGTGGAGAGGGTATGCGCATGCGCAGTAAGGGCGGCCACGCCGCATACCACCACCACCGGATTGAGCTCCGCCTTAAGATACTTCGCATCTAAAAACGGCGCGTCCCAGCCATGATGAGTTTTATCGACGGCCGACGCTCTGTTCGCCGCTATCTCTGTACAGTGTGCATTGTTGTAGTTTGTCTTTCCGTTTTCCGGCCACAAGTTCGGCAAAATAAAGAGTTCCATCTTCGACACGCCGACTGCTGCCTTCGTCGACATCACGACCCCGTAACAATATGTTTGTCTGTGCTGTCGGGTGAGGTGGCTGCTGTTGTTGTGTGGAACTCCTTGCGCAATTCTTATCCTGGGGCACTGCTTAATCTTGAGGGGCAGCTGGACGCTCGTCGTCCACTAAGGCGAAATCAGCGGTATGTCAATTTAAGGGTTCCTGTTTCCTAATCAGGTCTTCCTGCAGGGGTGTCACAAGAAATATTTTTTGAAAGGGAGCCGGAGAGGAGGGGGGGGGGTATTCGACCACTCACTTTATGCATGTTTGCGTGTTTGTATACGTGCGCGTATATATACAGGTACAACACGTCACAATTTCGGGGAGGTTCGAACCCCGCAAACCACTGCCCTGACTACGCCACCATCCTCCTGGCTGCCTGGATGCTCCATTACATTACCACCCGCAAGACGATCTGCGAACGCCATATGCCAGTGCTTAATGCTGTCAGTGGGCTAGTTGGAATACTGACGTTTGATGCATTTCCAGCGCTTCATAAAAATAGGAAAGAAACATACAGATACGGACACACGACCGTGGCAAGCGATGCCAGTGCAAACCAATGTCTGACAGCACACGCGTTCTTGACAGATTCATGTTAATGTGTGAAGCAGCGCACGGAGACAAGGCCCAAAAGGAACGAAACGACAGGACAACCGCTGCCTTTCGTGCCTTGTCTCCGTGCGCCAGGGCAACAATTTGTGCCTCTCCTCCGTACGCGGCTTCACAAGTTAACATGAAATTATCACCAACTCGCCCAACTGTTAACTTTACTGATCTTGACAGATATAAGGACGAAAGATGGCGTTTGGTTGCCGAAGATTTCGCGATACAAAATGAGGCGAAAATTGTGGAAGCACATCCAATGTAACGTTTACGGAAAAAGAAACGGGTTTATCTTTTTGGTGACGTTGTAAAATCCGAAGACTTCGTTCTAATATATACCGGGTTTAAGGACAATACGCCTGAAGATATAGAGCAGCGCGTCCCAACGCAGCCCTTTATCATATGCTGTTTACCGAACAATCCCAAACTGCGGCCGAGCGCCTTCCTCTGCTGCGAAATAAAGGTTCAATTCATTCATTCATTCCAGTCCAAAAAAACCAAAGCTTCGCGTGCCACGCGCCGTTTCTCGTCTCCCTCTTCTTCTAGCGCGCGCTATGTTTTCTGTTATTAACAAACGTGTCTGACGTGTGTAGCCGATGGGTAGCACAATGCATGCTCCAGATTTCCTCTTCCGGCGTCTGTTTGCGCATGATCATTTAACACAAAAAGCTCTTCTTTCTGTGCAATAAAATTTGTTGAAAACCGGCGCTCTTACTCTGCTTTGGTCTTTCTGCCTGTTCAGTTTTGTTCCCTATTTATATTAAGCGCTGGAAATACGTCAAACGCCGCATATAAGGCATGCTTTTGCTTGTAGTTTCACGAAACCATTGCAATAAGTGAAATTCGGCCCTCATCGTCCACGGCAGCAGATGTGTGCACAATTAAATAAAGTTATTTTTATGGCAAGAAACCTGCCTTTTTCGTCAGCCATGAAAACGTTGATTTTAGCCTATTCATACGCCCCTTCCGCGATAATTTTTGTTTATATTAATCAGGGATTTCATTCTTCTATTCACGCAATGACAGCTGTAGCCTCTTCGACGCTTAGCACGCGCACGTCGCATTGAAAAAAACGCGTACTTCGCCAGTAAAATGGCCGTCAGTGTCCCTCTTCTGTTCTTATTTGTCGCTGGTAAGTCCTCTTAGCAGCACTTTCATATGGTTCAACCTAGGATTCGAATGTCTTGTTGCAGACGGCGCTCTTTTGAAACCTTGTTTGATTAAGGGCTTCAGAAATGCGTACACCAGCCTATCGCAGACTTATCGGAAAAGCATCTTATCTCAGCAAGTCGCACCTTACTTGTCGACGCAGAAAAAAACAATGCATTTCTCAGAGACAGCGAGATAGAGAGAGAGAATCACACGGAAGAGAGTGAGAAAGCGTCTGTTAATCGCGGGCGTTTTACGTGCCAAAACAACATTTTGATTACGAGACATGCCATAGGGAAGGTTTCAGGAAACCTCGACCTCCTGGGTTCCATTAACTAAAGCATACATCTGAGTACACGGGCCTCGTAACACGTAATTCGCACATTTTCTATCACTGTATAGCGTAAATCTCAGCGGAAGCCATTGCAGAGCTTCTTGCGCACAGGCAAAAGTGTGTTTTGCGCCAATTAATAGGGTATGTTTGAAAAACACATAAGCTCTACACATCACACGAGAAGAATAAGCGGTCCAGTTGTGTATTTTAGAGGACCTGACGTTTTTCGCGTGCAGACTCTGGTACGAAGCGCCTTCGTTCAAATTTCATGAGTTCTTCGTCATGTGTACTTTCGGTCTGACGTAACAAATACGCCGCCCTTCCTGCGTACCCGGCGCGCTCGGCGCCTTGGAATTCGGGGATGACTATCTCAAATTGTGCATCTTTCCTTATTCGCAAAATATGTGGATATTATAAACTAATAATCATTGCTGGGGCTTAACGTCCTAAAACCAAAATTCAGTTGTGAGGGACACCATAGTGGAGGGCTCCGGAAATTCCGGCCCCCTGGGGTTCTTTAACGTGTACCTAAATCTAAGTATACGAGCTTCTAGCATTTTCGCCTCTATCGAAAACGGGATTCGATCCCGCGACCTTCGGGTCAACATTCGAGCTCCACAACCAAAAGACCATCGTGGCGGGCCAATACCATAAACTGACCCACCTTACAACTTTCCCATTTCGATAACTTCCGTCCATTTCATAATAAAAAGGTAATTGCCATTTTTTCTAATTAGTTCTGACATTCATATAAGCAGTGGCAAAATATGTCCCTCTCGACATAGAACCCGGCTGCGTAGACGACAGCTGCTTTACTGAAGAGCATTTTTATAAAACGTGTCTCCTGTGTAAAAATGAAATCACGCTGTACAATACGCAAATATATTATTTAGCCAACGAGGCTGCGCCTGCTTCATAACTCATCAGTTAGGTAATAAATAATAAGACATGTCGGCGCACTCTGAAGCGCCTCACTTCGCAATGCTCTATTAATTGTTCCGTAATGATGCTTTCGTGATTTTAATAAAGCGCGTAGTGCATAACGAGCTCTGTAATAATCATGCAACGTGGGGAATCCAAAGATGTAAAAAATTGCCTAATGTGCGAAATCGGCACACTATTCGCAAGCTATTCGAAAACAAATATTACAAATTTAATTTTACTCGGTTCCCGTCTTGCACTAATCGATTCGCTTCAGAGATCGTTGGATTAATATTTGTTTTATGTCTCCAAAACTATTCGCGTGCCCATATAGTTCATTGCAGGTAGATTGGAATGCCTGTACGTACATTTTCTGACGTCTCATCACAAAATCTTAGACAACTTCATCGAGGAAGCCATCTATGAACACAGTCCGATAGCATCGATATTCCAACTTCAATAGAAAAGAAAAAAAAAAACGTATTCTTCCTTTCTTAGTCACGAGAGCCTTGGGACCAGGATATTTCTTCGATACTTCAGGTAAGTTAACGCTGTTTTTGTCCTTGCGCTGCTTACATTTAAACCGTTGTGTGTTGTACAGTGCGCTTAGCATAAATCTAGCCGACGACTGTCGGACAGCTAATCAATGTGTAGTACAACATGTATTTCCCTCAGTTCTATTCCTCCGTATTATCGTTACTCAAACCAACGTCATGCGAAGTTATATTTACAATGACAACATGCCATTGCACAGCACGAATAGCCTGTGCAAGATTATCCCTTCATATCGTTCTTCTTTCCAGCCATGACATTAGTATAGCTTGTTTGTAATAGGTAGTAACCGCTCTGCGCCTGTGCCTGTGGCTTGGACCGTCCCTGAGCGTCTAAATTGAGTCACGTGAAACAAAATTGTACGTCTTCAGCCTAGAGACGTGGACGACGTCAATGGTGAGACGAGATTGGACGTTATCGGACAAATGGCGCCGGGCGATGTCTTGGTGACAGGACTCCCCTGGCAAAGCGCACTGAGTGTTCCTGTGTAGCGGGAAAGGAGCTCTGCGGAAAGCTGACACGGTGGCAGGGCGATCAAAGGAGCACAAGCACATCACGCGAGCAATGTGCGTCGCGTTGTCGAGAATCGTAGCGACGCTGCTGTTTGCTTTGTGGTGCCGTAAGCCAGGCACGGGCAGTTTTGCATGAATGGTCCGTACGCGTGATGGCATCATGGGAGTACTCGCAGGTAGAGGTGGACCAATGGAGGTAGCATTTTATCTAGAGAGAGAGGCGGTTCTCTTCCGTACAACGGGTAGGCACAGCGCCAAGCACAGCACCATATTCTCAGAGCCACCGAAGCGAGTACAAATTCTCAAAAGATCGAATACATTACGACCGAAAATTAGGGTAGTTTTGTACACACGCGGGAATTCTTGACGTAGTTCGCCTTAAAAAAATCACCCTTTCTTGCTGATATTTAAGCAATAAGCGAATCATGAACTGTTTAACAGACATGGCAACCTTAAAGTAGGCGCCAGTGTATTATTCCATAACGTTACCTTATCCGTGTACCGATTGTGCAGTCAGTCTATACGACGAGGAAACAAATGCTTGAATTTATGGTTTGCCTATCACTGTTAAAAGCAGAGCGTGTACTCTCAACGTGCACATGCACGCCACGATGCACAAGTTCGTAACACCACCGAAGACGCCAATGTTGTATTTTTCTTGTTCTAGCAACCGGGTAGATCTTTACCGACGCTCTGAACAACTTGCAACGCTGATTCTCTTGGTTCTTAATTTCTCCCGTAGAAGTGGACCAGCCGGCCCGCACACCACAACGCTGCTCAGAGGTAAAGCGGGGGAAGTAAATTCATCCGGGTAGGACTTTGCTTAAGTGCTTTCCTGGCAACTTACGAGCGCATCGGCAGTTTCAATAGGTTGAGAACTTCAATCACGTCAGCCTATACGGTTTTCGTAGCCGAGTTATTCACTGTAAAGGAGCTGCTTCCGGCTTTAGGAAAAGGAGTGGGGAGTGCAAGGTGTGGAATCTGACAAACCTTAGCAGAGCGTGGGGCTGGGGCTAGTCTATTCATACACGGAGTGTTAAGAGTGGCGTACATCTTAGGTGAAGAATGCCAAGGGGACGCGTTAAAGGCCAACTCCGGCGATTATTCGAGGTCGATGGATCTCAATGAAATTCGCTGGGTACGTTCCTTTGCACGTTTCCGTCATTTATGCCAAATTACAGGCTTGAGACATGCGCAGATTGTTTGCAAATGAATTTTAAAGATTGTCTGCAAACGCCCTCCTGGCTTCCCACAATTATTGGCAACATTGCGTCTGTGACGTCAGTATTGGGAAGGCGGCGGAAGTGACGCAGTCGAGGGCACCGCTAACTTCGGCGCTTCGGCCGCTACAGCGAGCGTCTGCTGTGCACAAGGCGACAGACAGCGTTGGTTTGACCGGCGCTTCGCTGGTCGTCCCGGCTGTCACAGTTTTCATACTCCGCGCCGGCGTGACCGGCATGCCTTGCACGACTTCCGGTTCGTTCGTAACAACGTCTACGTCATACGTCGACAGTACACTCGGTTGGGTTTCGGTTTCGGTGTTGCGCTTTTTTGCTTATTTAAAATTATTCTCCATTTTGCCAAGTATTTCTGCTATCGGGCCCGTAACAGGAGCGTCTCAGGAACATAAAAGCACCATTACTTTGACATGGCCAAAAAATCGCCGGAGTTGGCCTTTAACTCGCAACTACAATTTATGGGGATCATACAGGATACATGCAAAGACGCAAATACAGACCACATGGCGCATCAAATGCCAGCAACTTTTGTGCAGAAATACAGAACTGTGTTTAGCCTTAGTCTCTAACCTTTTTCAAAACTGCTTTTCGATGTTTACCAACACAGTAGAAAGGCCACTGGTAGTACACTTATTTTCTTTCTTTCATGTGCGTTTAAAAAGAAACCGGAACGATTTATAGTACTATGTGCAGCGCTGTGGGAGAACTGCAATTTGTCCCTTTGAACACAGGCGCACACACCGCACCAACTCCTCGATTTTATAAAACTTGCGCGCGAGTTGATGAAAGTATTTCGTGTAAGAAAGGAGGAGAAGATGTGTGTCAGTGACACTTGCATTGCACCGCAGTAAAGAATTGCTTTCAGAAAAGTTGCCCTTACTTTTGTTTGCATCTCAGGAAGGTAGCTATCTTAGACCTTTGATGCGCTATGTTAACGCAACTGCCCTGCTTCTTCGTATATGTGTGCTGTATGATCCATATAAGATTTAGCAGCGAGTTGGTGCTTGCATCGCGTCTTCTCCACCACCGTCTTCTAAGTTGTGCTAAACTCCGCAACGAGATACACGTTTGTTTGGCTTGCCTGCTCTGTGATTGAGAACGAGAGAGTACGTAGAAGCGTTGAGGTGCTTGAAGCCAGTTTGCGCCAATATGGGTGGTTACTATCCACTTTGAGCTCTGCTGCGGCACTTGAGCACGCCAGCTACAGCTTACTGAGTGTTTATAGGACGCTTGAAATGGTATGACGTCATTGCCATAGAAGTGCGGCTAGTGTAGGGCGACCCTTCATTCACGACCTTGTGCCCTCCGCGTTCCAGGACAGTGATTGCAGGGGTGGAAAAAAATGCGTTCCTCACCACGACGTCACAGTTACGTGCAGGAGCGGCAACTTTTGTAAGTTGTTCTTTGTTAGTTTTTTTATTTATTTGAATGTGCATGTAGGTAAGGTTGGAGTAAGGTGTGACGAACGCTACTCCTCCTTCCTCCGGCTTCGAATAAACTAGGAAACAAAACTGACGCAGCACACAGTATAATATGCAACCGCTCTATCAAACACACAAGCCAAAAAGATAAAATTGAGAGGGTGATGGTGTCATCTTCTCTTTAGTGCTGTCCATCGTGTTGGAGAAGTGGCGATGGTGCTCGGCTGCTGACCCGAAGGTCGCGAGTTCGATCCCGGCCGCGGCGGTGGCATTTCGATGCAGGCGAAATGCTAGAGGCCCGTGTACTGTGCGCTGTCAGTGCACGTTAAAGAACACCAGATAATCGAAATTTCCAGAACGTCCCACTACGGCGTCTGTCATAATCATATCGCAGTTTTGGGACGTAAAACCCCAGATATTATATTTATTACACTTCTTTAGGAGTCTAGCTTTAAAATTAAGATAGAAGAGATTGAAACGTATAATCGCTAAGTTCAGATAAAGTTCAAAGGAGCCTATTATCTGTGGCAACACACACGTTTCGCGGCTTCGACTTCGTGCGTTTGCCGCAAGCAGTAACTTACGTATCGAACAACCATGAAGCTATGGTCACTTAAGGCAAAACAAAGAAGAATAGGGGGGGGGGGCTCCGCTTGCTTGTCGCCTTCATACTTTCTTGTTTTTCTCAGAGTGACGATAGTTTTATTGTCAGATAAGCATCAACCGAATAGTTCAGGGAAAAGTGTTGCTTAGTAACGTGCATTTCGATCGTACTCGCTTACATGCTGTACAACACAACATACACTCTTAGCAAACGACCGCTTAAAACAACGCATATAAGGCGGAAAGTAGGTCAAATTTTCGACGCTTATAAATGGCTCTCTAAGCGGCCTACTTATACGGCTCTTTCATGCGGCCCTTCTTTATACGGCCTCTGGCTAAGCGGCTCTTTCTTATGCGGCCTAAATTTATGCGGCTCTTCCCTATGCGCGGCCATCTCGTTGCCAGAAGGCCGTTTAAAAGTGACCGCTTAAAGTAACGCATACCGTCGATGTGGTTAAGCGGTATTTCAGGTCAAATCTGTCCGGCTTATATACGGCTCAATATGCGGTCGAAATATATGCGGTACTTTTCGCAAATTTTTAGAAAAAAAAAGAAATTCTTCTACGTTGTAGTTGATCGTGCAGTGTTCCTCTTTTTTTTTCTTTTGTTCTCTTCAGCCTTTCAACTCATGAATATGCATTTACACATCACAAGAACACTGCACAGAGAGTCACAAACCATGTATCAACACACACACACTCCACCACGGGGATTTGAACCCAGGCCAACCGCGTGACAAGCAGACACTGTAACCACTACGCCACCGCACCACACGATCTGGGTGGACTTCCGCGGCTTTATATATGCACTTCACGTTATCTTGGACGATTTTACGATCGGCTACAACGCTATAATTTTGCATAAATGAGAGGCATCGTTCGCGTATAATGCGCGTGTATGCGTGTGCACGACCTTAAGCGAACCCTCGGTCGATCGCGGGCAGTCACAATCAGTTTGTGTGTGGAATTATGTTTCTCGTCCGACGGCTTGCGCATCCCGCACGGAGACAGAGGTGAACAATGAACGATGCGTTTCCGAGTGCATTTCCATTTGCCGGCATCATACAGCAGCCGAACGTGCCCTGATGTGCAACCAGCCGCCAAAGAAAAGTTTTCTGCGATGTTTGACGCAGTACAGGCGGTGGAAGTCAGCTGATCTCATCTCTACTTGGCGAAGTACAGTCTCCCACGTCCTTCGCGATCATCGCGTTGATGTCGGTGCGTTTATACGGACAGTATTGTGTAGAGGTTCATCTCAGAGAATCGGATTAAAACACATAATCGCTTATTCGCGCAACTGATGGGTTTGGTGTAGTGCAGCGCGTACGAGGCGACGGACCAGCTTTCAGAACGTACGCGCTCATTTCTCTCTCGAGTGTAGCATAGGCGATGAAGAAACGTTGTTGTTGAGTCGAAAGAACAACGAGCCTTCGCAGAAAAAGAATGCAGTCTCCCGAGCTCGAGGCTGACGGCGCGGACGAGCGATGCCGTGGGATTGTCATGCTGGGGAGGACGGCGGGTCTGAGGTTGTTCGTTCTCGTGGTTCGTTCGTTGTTGACAGTTGGAAGTGATGCTCCCCTTGGCTTCCACAAACGATGAAACGTATAGTGCATGACTGGCGCGGAAAGAGCACGCATGAAATCGCTTGCATCACCCGTTAGAACATATGTTTCCTGCCAAGCGTCGCATCAAAAATAGCAATGCTTGAAATCGAATGAAGTCACAATATGATCCAGCTTTCAAGAATAAAACCATGCTATTTCTTCAAAAGTCAGAAGTGGCCTGAGGGATTCAGAAGGATCATGTGAACAATTATACTGAATGATGCAAAGATTAACTTGAAACATTCTAATATTTAATAGGTGCTGTTAAATCTAAATAATAACCCCAAATTAAATATGCACTTGTTTTGCACCTTGAAGCTTCATGAACGTTAAGCTCTATAACATGCCTCAGTTGACCACATATCAGCACCGAACAGCGATCTGGTGGAGGCCCTGTGTTGGGAAACATAGCAGGTTGAAGGTTGTTTTCGTATTCCACCCATTGTCGACGAGTGAAAGTGATTCTTTCCTTGGCTACGAGATGTGATCGGAGCGACAAGGGCCAGTATTACTTCACTCCACGTCATCCAGTCGATTATGCTTTGAGCTTTACAACGCTTAAACGCATAAACTAGCAGAATGCTAGAAGTGGCTGAACTCGGGCAGTAATCTTGACTTCTAGGAATAAATGTTCACCTGTCTTAAAAATGTGCAGTCAGTAGCATCCTGCTTGATTCGGATCATGGGACACGACATGCAAACGTAAAATACTAAATAGTAGATATAGAGGAACAATTCTTTTACTCAGTAGGTGTCATAATTGCAAATAACAGCTGCAAATAAAAAGCACGCTTTCACACTAATAGCACACCCATAAATGTTGAGCTTTACGTGTCCCAGTCAACCTCCCTCATGTTCAATACCCGGGGCGTAGCCAGAAATTTTTTTCAGGGTGGGGGGGAGTCATCCATGCTTTATGTATGTTTGTGCATGCGTTTGCATGTCTGTGTGTATATATACACAAGCAAAATTGAAAATTTTCGGGGGGGGGGGGTTGAACGCCCTCCAATGCCCCCCCCCCCCCTGGCTACGCCCCTGTTCCATACCATGTAGCTTTACGTGCACCTTTATTTAAATATAAGCTGTCATGCAACATCCTTAGCTTTGGCTGGTACAGCAGCTAATACAAACTGTGCTTGAGAATCCAAGATTTATTGCCAGTACCAACACTAGCTATACACAATAACATTCTGTAGTAGTTCAAGCGCAAGTGTTGCAGCTTTTTTTTCAGAATTAGCAGCTCATATAGCGCTCACATAAGCATGCAGACATACACGTCTAAATGTGCAGCTATTATTCTTTTTTACGAAGAACTGCGTGAAATAAACTGGCACAAGGAGACGCACGGACAAGCGTCTTCCTTGTGCCAGTTTATTTCGCGCAGTTCTTTGTAGTCATGGATTACCAACTTGCCCAGCGATCAATTCTTCAATATTATCCTTTACGTGCAGACCCCTTCCGTGGCAGTTACCACGGCACACCATCTGTCAGACATTGTGCCACATAAAGGGTATTTGCATATAGTACAAGATTTGTCCTTCACTAAATGTTGAGACCTGAAATGTATTTATTTTTCTGGTACCATTTCAAAACATGACCTTTCCCTTGCAGTGTTGAGACATATATTTGCAATAAGTTAGTCAGGCATAGAGTCCAAATCCATCACTGTGCCAGCCTGGCACTTAATTATGTATGCATGGGTCCCTTATTTCCATTCTCTGCTTCAAGCCCTTCCCTTCACCCATTACTGTAGAACTGTGGCATTTAGGTGTTCCATCTGGCACCGCTAATTGTTGTTACATTTTGTGCCATTTCTTCGAGTACCCATGCCAGTATTTAGTGCACTAAGTGAATGAAGGAACATGTTATGCTGCTGCGCAGCTGCATACTGAGCAGAACAATGAAATGTAGAGCCATGAGAGAAAATATAGAGAATATTGTCACGCTACAACGCAAACACAAGACAGTGAGAAGTTCTACAAGAGTAGGAGGACAGCTTGTTGGACACAAAAAAAATAGCAGGCACAAACATGTCTAGCAAGACTGAAACTTGGGCTAGTTGGTTGTCCTTCATGATGAACCAGCAGCACAACCACACACAGAGGAAAGGTACACGAAACACAGCACTGTGTTATGTGCCTTCTTTCCTATGTCCGTGTGTGGTTGCACTGCCGGTTCATCATGGACAAACATGATGTCTTCGGCAAAATCCCAAAGACCCACTAGACATTGATGTTCATTGATGTCCCCATTGTCTTTCTCACCTGCAGAGCACACGCATCACTACATATACAATAGGATGCATTGCAAGGGTTCTTCACCTATATGCTCTCTTGTTGGAGTAATAGGGCATTGTGTGAACAAAATAACGAAGGTAAAAATAAAATCACCCTAAAATACATGCCATATTCTTTATTGCTTAATTTTCAACCTCCACGTGTTCCACTTCAGCACCTGTGCACATAATGGCCCCCTAAAGGATCTCGGCAGTAGTTTCTCTGAAGCGGTTTTCAAAGCTGCTATTGGATTAGATTAAGCTAATTGAATCTCATGAACTTATCCTTTCAAAACAAATAAGGGGGCAGTCCACTTGTTATTTTCTAGCAAGCTACCTTAGCAATTTGGCTTTGAACGTGTGCACTTTCCTTGCAATTGTGTCCCAAACAATATTAACAACAAGACACATCATTCTACACTCTTAAAAGAAAAGGTAGTGCTACTTACTAACTTTGAGGTAGTAAATTGCTGTCACAACATTCACTACCTCAGTAGTAACTGCAGGTAGTAAACGGCAAGGTAGTAAAGTTACTACCATGTCATTTACTACCTGCAGCTATTACATACCAAAGGTAGTAACAGAAAGTTAGTAAATTTACTACCATGACAGTTACTAGTTCCTGTTACTACTTATTGGAAGGTAGTAAGCTAAGCTAGTAACATTACTACCACGACAGTTATTACTTAGTTACTAAATGCAGGAAAATAGTATTTGTAAGTTAGCAAATTTCCACCGTGCATGTTAGCTATTTGCAGCAACTATTGATGAAAATCTGCTACATCATTTGATAACGTCAGTCAACTTCATGAACTAGAAAAATTGCATCTTACTTAACACAAGGAGCATGCATCAGCTAATCTCACAGAAAAAAAATTAATGTATTTCAATAAAGAGACTAATGTCTTTAGACATCAGAATCATTAGACTGTCTTTTGCCAGTCTAATGCGCTTTCTCATGCACACCTAATGAGGGTCTACAAGGAATTGGCTGCTGTTAGTGTGTAGAATTCTGATGTACGAGTTTCAGCGTATTGCAGCCTTATGCCTGCAACAGCATGTTTGCTGCACGCAGGTCAATAAATCTTTTTGTTGTTAACAATACGAAAGTGTGTAGGCTTTAGAGGATTGTAACAAAAATATCAGCAGAACATCTCCAGCATTGACTATATCAACAGCGTTCTTTACATGTAAAAGTATTTTGAAGCCAATAAGTAATCTTGTAGGCCTATGATGCAGGCATTTGGAAACAAGCTCTACATTGTCAATTTATTTAGTTTCAATGGGACAATAAATGGGGCTAGTCGATTCAATTCCCATGAAAGTGCAGTTTTATAATCACAAACAAACCAATAAGATGATACGAGAAGTTTCCAGGAGTAAGTGCTTTTTTATTTAATTTCTCGACGCGGCACTGACGATAGGCTCTCCTGTGCTGCAGTGTTGTGGTGGTACAGTTGCTGTATTTGAAACCTGCAAGAGAGAGTGTGAAAATGTAGTTTGGCATTGAAGCGAACAGCTTAGCGCAACACATCAACAGATGCTGCAATTTATGATTGATGACTTTCTGTTTCGAAATAGTGATATCATTTTTACCATTTTACTTGAATAATCCACGTGTATTCAATGCCCAACCCCATAGCCTTGGCTTAATGCTGCTTTGATCAAAAACATAAGAAAACAAACCGCTATACAGCACTTCTGAGGGCTGTGGTGTCATAGATAGGCCAGCTATCATATACAGGCCAATTAGCTTGGTCAGCTTCTTTGATGTAACGTTGCATAACAGCATCCTTTCGCTACTCAAATGGTACTCCATGCATGACTCCTGGATGACTCCAGGAATAGGCTATTCTGCCATGAGAAACGCCCTCATCCGATCATGCCCTCAGTGGACGGAAACAAGTTTTACGATTCAAGTGGAACGCTCGAGGAGCGCGGGGTTCCCTAGTGCTTTTTTGAGTTCCCTAGCTGAAAAGATGCTCGTCACTCTTAGAACGACCAGAAATAACAGGCCAAACAAGCACACTCGCTCTCCCTTGGCTGACGTTCCCTACATTCACAGTTTCTCCCATAGGTTGAAGAAGACTGCAGGCAGAGTAGGCATAAGAGTTTTGTGCTCCATCCCAAACCATCTGGCCTCCCTATGCAGGCTAGTTAACAGGGATGAAACAGTATCCTTTTGCTGTGACAAGAAGCACAGAAATCATTTCATTGAATGCGTGAAGAACGTCATTTATGACATTCCATTATCATGCAGAAAATCATATGTAGGACAAACCGGATGATGCATAAATTACAAAATGCGTGAACATGCCAAATCTTTAAAAGCAACAACAGGCAGGAACCTGGCATTGTACATCATGCGGCTGCTCCCCATTGCTTGACAATGTGCAAGTTCTCATGAAATATCGGGAGTAATGTGCTCACAAAATTTGTGAGGCGCACATAATTCACAAAAGGGGAGCAGCTTGCGTTAGCGCGCTATCACTAGCACTATTTGACGAAGAAATTAGCTGCCATGAGCCTCAATTGTGATCACTAAGCTTGTTTTCACATGTTTTGTTTTCTTGTTTTGTTTTCTGTTTTATTGTTAGTGGTTGCAGTTTTCTAGCCTTGCTGTCACTTGCTTAAAAACCTTTTTTTTTCAGACCCTGGTTCTTCGTTTTTGTTGATTTATGAATGTCAGACTTTTAGCGGTTTTAATCAGTTTGGTATTGACCACCATGTCATTGTTCTTTTTTGCCATTTTTTGCTTGTGTTTATGTTTTAATGAAATCGGCTTCTGCCGCATCTTGTAAACCCTATCCAAAAAAAAAAAGCTGGGCGGCCGAGTCACTTGATAGCATTTGTGCCATTTTTCGATTTTTGCTCGCCTGCCTACAGATTCTCAGACTTTCCAATAAGGAAATCAGTTGATAGTCAGCTCTGTGCCCTGTATGTTCTTCGTCCCGTTGTCTGCGCTCTTTTGCCACAAAGAAGAATCCACATTCAAGTGCGTTGTTACTTGTTAAACATCTTGACAGGATAGCACAGCTACTCAAGAAAAGAGCACATAGCAGTGCTGAACTCACGACTAACTTTTCTAGAAATCACGCAGATACTTAAGGAAAGCAGATGATTTTTCAAGGGCTCGTTTATCTTTGTTAGACACAATATTAATGAGAACTAACAGACAATAACGCCAAGGAAAGTACAGGAGGTGTTATCTATAGTATTTAGAATATAAATGTGAAGAAAGTAAAGTGGACGAAAAGATGACTTGCCGCCGGCAGGGACCGAACCTGCGACCTTCGAATAACGCGTCCGATGCTCTACCACTGAGCTACGGCGGCGGTCATCCTCCCGTCCACTTTCTGGGGTATATATGTTGATTTAAACCTAGGAGTGTTAGTCAGCGCCAATCGCAGCCATGGCGGCGAGTGTGGAACACTCTTTTTTTTGCCTGTTGGCGTCACGTAGCACGTGATCATTTTACGAGTTGGCAGCTGACCAATAATCCCTCGCGTACTACCTGAAGGCATTAAGTCTGCCAGGACGAGACCCTCGCTATGAATGAAGGAAAGCAGATGATTTTTCAAGGGCTCGTTTATCTTTGTTAGACACAATATTAATGAGAACTAACAGACAATAACGCCAAGGAAAGTACAGGACTTTCCTTGGCGTTATTGTCTGTTAGTTCTCATTAATATTGCAGATACTTAAGATATCACCTGAACCCAAGTGTTTTCACAGAGATAACATCATTTACAATGGTCGATTCCACGAAAGATAAAAAAAAAGGTGTATACTTGATGTTTCCGATTTTCCTGATAATTTTGTATGTTGTGCACATATGACTGCACAGCACGAAATCGCAATTTGTTTTCACATAAAAATTTTTTTCAACACAGGAAAATTCGACGAGCGTCGCCGGTTGACGACGACCATCTTACGAAGAGTGCGTTTTCGTAAATTCGCAACCATGCTGGCAGCTACTGAAGCTATACATTACAAATATCTTTCTATTTAGCATAAGTAGAAGTGAAGAAGAAATAGCTCTTATAATTTGATGGAATTCTGAGCAAATTATGCATTTTTAAAAATTCACGAGAAACGCTGCGTTAGTGAAAATTAGTCAAATTTGGGACGCTATGGTTACTTCTGTGAACATCTTAGTTTGTTCATATTTGCTGTATGAATAGGCCTTTATGTGAATAATGAACCTCTGCATTTGTGTTTCTCTAATAATTTTCAAAGTAGTAAATTTTCATGCATTATTTGTATGGTCGCCCATTTGATGTCATCACCGATCATCATGCACTATGCTGGCTGTCATCATTGAAGAATCCCTCGGGCCGTCTCGCCCGCTGGGCACTTTGCCTGCAAGACTACGACATCCGCGTGCTGTACTGCAACGGACGCCAGCATGCTGATGCCGACGCCCTCTCGCGCTCCCCCTTGCCTGACGCCAATGCCTCCTGCTCAGTATCTCACATTGCTGTTTCTTCCATCGACGTTCACACCATCACTACCGAGCAGCGCAAGGATAAATGGATCACCTCGCTGATAGACTTGCTCACTGATCCGTCGGCAACACCAACCACTCGCCCGTTGCGTCGTCAAGCCCACAATTTCGCCATTCGTGACAACCTACTGCACCGACGCAATTACAACGCCAACGGCCGCCAGTGGCTACTTGTGATACCCAGAAGTCTGCGTGCTGAAATATGCGAGTGCTTCCACTCTGATCCGCAATGCGTGCACTCTGGGGTATCCAAAACTTACCACCGCATTCGACAACGATACTTCTGGCGAGGGATGTACCGTTACGTGCAGAAGTTCGTCCGCTCCTGCCTCGATTGCCAACACCGAAAACCTTCAACGCACGTGTCACCAGTCGGTCTACAACCATTATCTTGCCCTAACCATCCGTTTGGGCGCGTGGGCATCGATTTGTATGGACCACTTCTTCTGACCTCGGCTGGTAACCGTTGGGCCATCATCGCCGTTGACCATCTAACGCGATCTGCCGAAACCGCTGCCCTCACAGCGGCTACAGCGTGCGATGTTGCCTCCTTCCTGCTAACACCGATTCATGCTGCGGTCACGGTCCACCCTAGAAGCTTCTCAGCGATCGAGGCCGTGTCTTCTTGTCGGAAGTCGTCGAATCCATTCTCAAAGAGTGCCATGCTGTTCACCGCAAAACTACTGCTTACAACCCGCAGACGAATGGCCTAACCGAACACTTTAACCACACGCTCGGCGACATGCTCTCAATGTATGTCGCCGCCGATCACACAATTGGGATGCCATTCTGCCCTTCGTCACCTACGCCTATAATACCGCCCCTCAGAACACTACTGGTTTTTCACCCTTCTTCCTGTTGTACGGAAGGCACCCGTCGCACACCATTGACACGATACTACCCTACAAGCCGGATCCATCTGAGTGTGCGCCTATTTCTCACACAGCCAGGCTTGCTGAAGAGTGTCGCAAGCTTGGAAAGACTTAACATCGTGGTTTAGCGCTAAAGAAAGACAGACACATGTGAGAGACACATGTGTCTGTCTTTCTTTAGCGCTAAACCACGATGTTAAGTACTCACCAACTCGCCCAACAACAAGTTCTTATTAAGCTTGGAAAGACCTTTACAACGCACGAACAAGAGCGGCAGAAAAGCCTTCACGGTGGCACCACCACTTCTGAGTCCACGTTAGTCGCCGGAGCGCTCGTATGGCTCTCGGTCCCTACCACTGCAACTGGCCTCTCTTCAAAACTACTGCCGAAATACGAAGGCCCCTACCGGGTCATCGAGCGCAATCACGGTCAACTACCTGATCGAACCCATCGAACCAGCTTTGGACATGCGCGTCGAGGGCGCGACATAGTCACGTGGAGCGCCTCAAGGCCTACTAACCAACTAATAGTGACAAGCTGTTAGGTCGCCGAACGGCTCCCTTTTAACCATTACGTTTATTGCAGAGAGTAGTGAAGACAGGACAAGAAGGGACACAGATAGGCGCTATCTTTTAAGTGTTTTTTGGACTCAGATCACACATATTTATAATTTAAAAAGAAAAACTTCAACATGCGCAGGCACAGCTGCGTCCAGGAAAAATAGTTATTTCTTTGACAGTAGTGTAATGACACACTAACGCATCAATCTCGGCCAAGATTATGAATACTTGCTGCTCAATAATCACTGTAGTATAGTTTCTTTAC